>NC_142064.1:55505833-55842916 GCF_059756535.1 Pantherophis guttatus
GGGGATTTGTTTGTAAAATATTTTAAAACTTTTCAATAAAAAAAATTAAATTAAATTTTCCATTGCTGAGAAATACTGGTGCAAGTAGTCCTCATTTAGTAGCCACAAGCAATTGCCAAATGAAACTGTGGTTGTGCTTATGTTCTTATTTCAGCTATATAGCTTTAAATACCTATGATGATTATAAAGGTGAGGAATTTTCCTAAAATTAGTTTTCATCATCATCATCACTGCAAACAGTCATTAAAATAAGGCGTGGCTAAACAAGGATTACTGTTATGGAGATAAGAGATTTCATAGTATTGTTACCAGAATAAAAATGGAATCTCAATTCTTCTACTCTGACCTGCCCTATCTTGCTGTGCCCTACATTTTATGAATGACACTTAAAACCACGGAATTTCTGAAATGTTAGGAATAAGAAGGGACATTTTCTCATGTTTGGTTGACAGGTGAAACAGCCAGAAAGTTTCCGATTCAGTTGTGTACAATAATTCAGAGGATTATAAAGATTAATATACAATTGAAACCATAAGATCATCTTTGTGGACTGAGGTACAAACAGTTGAAAAACGTCATTTAATTTTGTTTTTATATTGTTTTTGTTTGTTTTATATTGTTTATTTTACTTCTATAGCCTTCCATCTCAAACAAGTGACTCTTTTAAATATTCCTCTTTCTACACAGGGGCCGAAGGTAGGAAAGGTCTGATAAGTAACAGAAAGAGGTATGATAGTTATGGGAACTGTAATAAAAAGTAGCAACATCAACAATCCATGAAGGACCATGAAAAGCTCCATTCCTTTTCCATAGAAAGCCTCACCCCTGCAGATGACTCTTAGTCCCCAATCCATGTACCAAGAGGGGCCCCTCAGAAATATTTTGTCGCCCTTCTGCAAATAGCCATCAAAATTTAATGGCATAACTTGCCAGTAAAAATCTGCAATGCTTTATGCAAAAGTCAATAGTACTGTAATCTGCTGGATTAAAAATATTTTTCTCTTAATTTATTTCAGACTGAATCCTTTCATTCCTTTCCATTTGGAGTGGGGATGGGAGCTTTCCTATTAAAGACAAGTTTCTTTCTGCCACTTTTCAATCAAGATCCCACCTACCTTTTTTCTCCCACCCATCACATACGAGTTACCCCTCTGGTGAAAAATAATACCAAATGTCTGTGCCATTAAAGATGGCCAGTTCCTAATATGGCTGATATTCTGTTGCTCAAAGTATATTTAAAAGGCTATAAGTGTACTAATGCTCAGTCCTCAATAAGCACTTTGTTTCCATTTTGCAATTTAGGCAATTAATATTTGATGCAAGTAAATACAATGCCTATGCAAATGCAAGGCTTATGGTTCTTCATAGAATTATTCCTTTTCCTCCTGATTATAGCCGGGATGGATTATTATAAAGCAGCCACATTTGTCTCACATTGAGACTTTAGCATCCTGGAAAAAGATGTGTTCCTCTGTCACCAATCCGTGGAGGCTTTCAGGCTGTCAAGCAATTAAGTGGACCTGAATAATCCTATGTAATTAAGCTTCTTACTGCATAATTATCTTTATTTTAAATGTGTCTTTTGATGAAACATCTGTTCCCTGCTTGAGATTTGAAAAGCAGAACCCAGGCGCATGATGAAAATGGTGCTTGCAAGACCATCGCATGAGGGGCTGATGCTCAGCTCCTGGGTGACAAACATTGTAATTTGTTCTGTCTTTTGCATGCGAAAGGCAGGTGCCACAGCAATTGTGGCCTGCTCGGCTTGACTTCCATCCTTGCTGCAGCTGTCTTTCATATTGTTACCCGAAGCAATAATTGGGTTTGACAATCAAGCGGAGGATTGTTACATGGTCAAGTGGGGTGGGGGCCAAAGAAGAGCACTGCGGAAGCTATCAAAGACAAGTCTGTACAAACACACACACACACACACACACACAAGAGCAGGAGGGATGGAGGGAAAGCATACATTATTTTTCATCTTGGCATGATTTCTCTGAGATTTTGCAAAACAAGTTTGCTCTCAAAGCATATGCTTCCTGAGATTCCAGTCTTGGTCCTCTTTGAACAAGTTGATCAGCTCAAAAATGTATCAAAAGGGGATGATGGAAAGAGATAGATAATTCCCTTACTTGGTTTTTTTTTTCCCAGTCTACCGAGTTAAAGGATTTGCATATCTTAGTAGAATAGAAAAAGTTTTGAGCAGCAACATTGAATATATATTTCCAAAAATGGAGAATATTTGATAATTCTCACTTGCGAAGTTGGGAGTTCTTATCATTATCTAACACTACAACATTCCTCTGTACCTGTATTTTTTTTTTTTAAAAAAAAAATTAATTTCTGGGATCAATGGCTCTAGCAACATAACCTGATAGAGACACAACCTCAGAATCAACTTCATTTTCCTGTGTTTCCCCTCCCAACCACCAGTTCTCAAAGCTCAAAAGTTCCAGTGGTCCTAAAAAGATACTCCTCCTACTGATTTTGGATCACTTCCTTCCTTTATGTGTAGGTTCATAGGAGTGAAAATATATGTTAATACATCCTTTGTCCTGCCATTCCATGTACCATTGGAACTTCATTGAGGGCATAATACAGGTAGTCTTCAACTTACAACCAAAATTGAGCCCAAAATTTCTGTTGCTAAGGGAGACAGTTGGTGTTAAGTGAGTTTTGCCCCGTTTTATGGCCTTTCTTGCCACAGTTTTTAAATGAACCACTGCAGTTATTAAGTTAGTAATACAGTTATTAAGGAAATCTGGCTTCCCCATTGACTTTGCTTGTTAAAAGATCACAAAAGGTAATCAGATGTTCCCAGGACATTGCAACTATCATAAATGTGAGTCAGTTGCTAACTGTCTGAATTTTAACCTCATGACCAGGGGATGCTGCAACTGTCTTAAGTGTGAAAAACATTCATGACACTTTTTTCAGTGCTATTGTAACTTCTAACAGTCACTAAATGAATTGTTATAAATTGAGGACTACCTGTAATCCAATACACAAGCTACCATTGAAAATAATAATAATACAGTAGTGGCATTCAGGTTATGAAGCATTTTGTTTCTTTATTTTACACATTTCTGTATTACAGATCTCAACAATTTTGTCATCAGCTGAAGCAGTGGTGGAATTTAATTTTTTTTTAATACCGGTTCTGTGGGCATGGCTTGGTGGGCGTGGTATGGCTTGGTGGGCGTGGCAGGGGAACGATACTGTAAAATCACCATTTCCACCCCACTCCAGGGGAAGAATACTGCAAAATCCCCATTCCCTCCCCACTCCTGGGAGAAGGATATTGCAAAATCTCCCACCCCGCTCTGGGGCCAGCCAGAAGTGGTATTTGCCGGTTCTCTGAACTATTCAAAATTTCCACTACTGGTTCTCCAGAACCTGTCAGAATCCCCTGAGCTGCAGTATCATTGAATAAAACCCATCAACTTCCCACAAATATCAACACAATTCATTCAAGTATAAAACAACATCATGTAATAGTCATCCAGTCACCACCAAAGTATGTATAAAATTTTCCTTTCTAAAAAAAGTGTTTTTTCAAGAATTGCAAAAATGGACAGAAAGGCACTAGGCAAAGCATCAAGAAATCTTGCCTTGAGAAAGCGTATTTTGTTGCATCATGTTATTTTGATGCCAATGAATGACTTTGACAAGCTGGTTAAAACTATTTCAGATATATAGACTGTATTTTTTTTTATCTCTTTCATTAAGTTTTATGTTCAGCTTGCACTCATTTTAGTGTTCAACAGTTTAATTGCTATTGTGTCCATAATATGCTATTATATATAAAGAAATAGCTTGTATTTTATGAAATAGCTTAATAGTCAGGGCAGCATCTCAAACCAATTCATATTATTGTTCCATATAAATAACAAATCTTGCAGCTTTGTTCACCCAACATGGTAAGATTAGCTGATGTTAATTTTTATTAGATATTTGTGGCTTGGGTATTTTGCAAACTAGGTCTGTTTGTAACTTCATAATCAATATATTCATGAACTCAGAAAATGGGTTAATTCAGTAATTAGATTAAATGTGTGGTGTGAACACAGCCAATAAAGAAAACTCATTCAGTGTCAAGTCAGAGCAGATAGGTATCAGAAAGAAAATATTTGTGTTGTTGTCATTATTTAAAGGGAGAGGGGATGGAAAAGAAAAGGAACAAATTGAAAATGTTGAAAACTATAGACAGGCTAAACACAAGAATGGACTACAGAGAGATTAAAATGTTTAAAAGGTAGACAAATAATAAAATGGTATAAATCTAGAGAAAACCATTCCCACTATGACGTAAAGCAAAATATAATCTCTCTCTCTCTCTCTCATACATAGACACAATCACATTTCTTCACTCCCTCATTCTCTCCTCCCCCCAAGAAAATCTGTTTGAACAAATTGTAGGACAAGAGTGAGAGTCATGGACGACATTCTTGCAAGCATTTTGATAAACAAGGAGTTAAAACTTATCAATAGTACTGTATATTCAGCCCAATACGTCATTCACCTTCTTTGTCTTTATTCATACATGTAAAGAAAGTGTTTGTGAAAAAACAAAATTTCTGTCCTATTTCTGAATCAATCTGTGAATCTCTCTGAATCAATTTGAAACTATTTTATTTGATACAGTACCTTGATTTGATTCAACACTTTGTTTGAAGGGGCAGTTCTGCTAAACTTTCTTTGAACTGAATTACTCATTCAAACATACAGTCCAACAGCAAATGTTATTACATTTTTTTCTATTGCTTGCTTACTTTTCCTGTGAAATATATGTACAACAGAATTTTCAATTCATTCAGATAGCAGCATAAACAGTACTTTAAGGACTAGGGCACTGTGATCATGTCCATACACCCTCCTGAAACATAGATAACCAAGTATTGCAAGGTTTTACAATTTCGTCCTAGGATCTATTGATATCTTGTGCAGGTATACCAAGATCTCATGAGAGGTTATAGCATTCTAAGTAACTGAATCACAAACATTCTGAGATCACCAAAATTTAGCAAAAGTTGGTAAACTTGCTAGATATTTGTCACATATAAATGCCTTACTTATATGCCTCCTCCTGCTTGGCATTACAAGGGTTAATTAACTCTGTCTCTCTCCTCCCATTATAACCACTCCTCCTTACCTTTAGCCACTCCTCCTTGGTATATAAGTGATTCCACATCAGATGTTGTTCCAGTTCGATGCAGCATCCTAAGAGAAAACAGAATAGAAATAATAAAGTATGATTTAGACATACCAATGACTAAGAGTACTTCTTGGATTAAATCCTCGTATATTAACAATATTTTTTTAAAAAAAATAGACATCTCTTTTATTTTAATTCAGTTTTAAGGCTATGAATAACTTTTAGAGAGCAATGGATGGTCTGGAATCCATGCCTGCTCCAAAGTACATTTTCAGTTAGTTTTATGAATCTTGTAATCCAACACACTTCAAGGAACATAATTTCTTGCTTCTGCCTCAGACCATCTACTTAGACCATTGCCAAACCATTCGATAAACTTCTCAAGACTGACAGAAGCCAGAAGCTCAAACTCTGCATGAACTTCCAGTTTAATTTGATGGGACAGAGTGCTTTGATAAGACCTGTCCAAACAGTTAAATTGTCTTGAAAAATCTATCAGGTTTTTGTTAGTGAAGATGGTTGTATAAGCTCTTTAAAATGGACAGAAGTAAACCTCATAATCTTGAGAGTTCTCAAGCATAACATTGTCTGAAGGATTTGGGAACACTGGTAGTTTAAACAACAAGTCACCCACCACCTTAATTGCTGTCATATATCCTGTTTTTTGCAGTAAACACTGATTCACTGTACTTCACAACTACTGAAGCAAACCATTTGGTTGGTGATGCTGGCAGAATTCTTAGCCTTTCATTTGTCATGTCAATGTGAACTAACATCACCATTATGATTATATTTACAAGCATTCAGGCTTTGTTCTATTTATGTTCAAGAAAGCTGCACTCCAAATGTGTATAAAATGATTCTGAAAATTCCCTTTGATAAAATAGATGTTTGGATTTTATTTTATGTTATGTATGTATTTTAAATTATATGCCTCACCCCATTCAGTAATTTTCCTCTCTGGGTGGTAAGCAATGTATCATAAATAATGAAACATATTTATATTTTCACAGTAATTCAGTCAGACCATTGGCACACAGACATACATACAACATAGGTATGTTCTAAAACCTGTGCTCCTGCATGTAAAACCTAGTAATAAGAGAGAGAGAGAAGCTGCGAAGGTCATGAATGTTCTCTCCCCCCCCCCTCTCTCTCTCTTTTTGTAGAGAGAGAGAGTAAAATGTATTGCTAGTAATACTAATAATATTTCAAATAATAATAAATATTATTCTTGGAAATAATACCTGAGAAAGTGCTGTGAAAGTAAAGAACATAGAATAATAGGCTGGGAAGGGGCCTTGGAGATCTTGTAGTCCAACCCAGTGTCCATAACAGAAGATCCCATGCCATTCTGAGAAAATGGCTGTCCAATTTCTTCTTGAAAATTCCAGTGATGGACCAATCACAATTCCAGAGGCATTGTGCCATTCCACTGAGTCATTGTTCTCAGTATCAGGAAATTTCTTCTTAGTTCTAGGTTGGATCTATCCTTAATGATCTTCCACCCAATACTTTTTGTCTTGCCCTCAGTTACTTTGCAGAATAAGTAGATCCAGAATTGGAAGCAATATTCCAAGTGTGTTTGATGGGAAAACACACAGTAAAAATGGCATGTTTTTATCATATGTCCCATACCATTTACTTTATTAAATTGCTTTTTTATAAAATAGAGTTTAATGAAAATCAGATGTTTGTCTTTATGATAAGTTTAGTGTACAATTCCTTGGCTAAATACCCCAGAAGAAAGTAGTCAGGCATAGTTAATAGAAGGAGTTTAAGTGTAGGAGTGGAACATTATAGTTTGAACTTTAGAAGTTCCACTTTGGGGAAATATCACCAATTACAGAACAAACTGCAGACAGAATTTACCAACTCATAATCTTTTGTTGTCTAAAACCAATAATCACTACTTTCTCTTCTACTATCAGGCATTGCTCTTCCTTAATTGAACATCCATTATAGATGATGATTACTATTTTTCTTTTACAGTTATTGTGTTTGCCCTATTCTCACTTATTTCAAGCATTTCACTGGTGTGGGTTGATCATGGCATATAGGAAGGTAACTGTTTTTATTGGCTTTTATTTGAATTAAGTCTGCTCCTTCTGTGGCTGATAATTTGTCTAATTATTGTTGATTCATGCCTTGGGTCACAAAAGGAAAAGATCTAAGACAACTGATCATTCCCTTTGAAAGAGCCAGCTGTCTTTGTTTGCTTAGAAAAATGAATGTAATTTAGTTTTAGACAATGTTTCAATTCACCGTATCCCTTATTACATTAGAGCAATGTGGTTCCGTATTTACAATAGATACTGTTTGTAGATCTTGCAGCTGGTTAATTCTCCTGAAATATATGGCCAGATTATATTGGGCCTTGTGCTTTCATTTTTCCTTTGATGTATTGTTGTCTGTTTTTTTCCCCCTGTGGAGTGCTCTGAGAGTTGGAAAGCACTAAGCAAATATTAAAATTAAACAGTAATTATGCGCTTTTAAATGTCGTTTCTGTTGACACAGTGATACTAATGTGGTGCTGCCAAGCTGACGACTGACAAGAAAATGCTACTTTGGGAGGTCAGGCCCTGGGTGGCCTACGAGAGTAACTCACATTATTTTGTGATTGTACAATACAAACCAAAATGGGTCAGGACTTAAATTTCAGCTTTCAGAAATAAAATAAAGATACTTGAAATAATCCTAGCCCACAATTTTCCAATGGTAGCTGCTTGAGGCTTTCTGTAATCAAATCAGCTTCTCAGAAGGCTATAGTGTACAGAATTTTGAAGGTACTATTCTGGTGACAGTCCTCAGGAAACTGACACTGTCTGTGGCTCATCATCTGTCAGGAAAGGCCAAATCAAGGGAAGACCTAGCAGAGAACCACCATTTGAAAATGACCCAAGTTGTTCACTTAGTCCATTTTTGCATCTCCTGTCATAGAGTGATAAAGGCTTGGAGAAGAATAGTCTGCAACCCAGGGATACAAAGAGGCTGAAACCCTCTTTGTATCCTTGTTTGTCCTCAGGAGTTACCACGCAAGAAGCTACAAGTATTTATTGTTCATTTGTTCTACTACATTCCCTTAATTTTATGAGGGGTTCAAATGCATTCCTTCCGGTTATCCATCTTTTTTTCTCCTGTTCACACATATGCATATGCTGGAAAAGCTACAACTACCTAATGCCTTTAAATTTTTAATCTTGGGAGCTTTTTAATTTTTATTCTAAAACAGAGAAGGGTAATTTTCATGCAACAGAGCTTCACATGAAATTAGTTTGGCTATGGTGGCCTTTCTAACAGCAATGTCAGGTTGAATGTTTTGAAGAGGGTGCAGCAAGTTTGATTCTCGAAGTCCCATAGAGGTGTTCAATTCCAAAAATTATTTTATGGTCATGAAATGGAAATTTGCATGATTGAGTTCCATATAGACATTATGAACATTACTTCTGCCAGTCCGTGAATCAGGAGTGGGGTCCTAGTAGTCCATACTTGTCATTAAATCATTCCTCAAAGATTTGTGAATTTATCACAAAAGGCTACATTGAGAATCTTTTTCATGTTCATTTATACTTGAGAAATATTAAGTGACAATAGAAGTCTTGCCCATAAGGATTCCCTCCCTATAGACAGTCACAATGCACTGCATATTCAGAAAAGTATAATAGCACATAGAGAAGTATAATGTCACATATATCACACTGCTTTTTCTTTTTTCTTTCTTCCGCTCTCTTTTTAAATCTTTGACAAACTCAACTATTCATATTTGGATAATGCAGGAGAAACCAGACTGTTGTATTCATGAGAAGTGGTATTACGCAAATGCTTTATTCATCTATTGTGTTATGTTTAAGTAATCTTTCTAGACGCTCAGTCTTTATTTGCAGAGGGAAGCGCTAATTGCCCATTTGCTATAGTAACCTTTTAAAGTGGACAGCATTGCTTACCCAGTTTGACACATACTGTCCCTTTCTCTAATTATATTGTGCTTGCATTGAAAGGGTACCTTGCCATGTGAGGTACTTAATATTGCTTGACAACATCTATTACAGCTCTTCTTTATAGAGTACAAACTTCAAAAAAAAAATGAATAGAAGAAAACCCTGTTTTGTTCATATTATTTCCTTTTCCTGCACGGGCATCAGATTTATAGCATAATACATTGATTAGAGGTGTCATAGGACTATTGCCTGCTTTTGAAAAGACAAATAAGGCCATTCCTTCTGGATTAAGCTTCATGCACTCTCCAATGTTCAATATGAATGTGCAGCCACCAATAGTATGTTCTCTTGAGCAAAATTTAAACCTGTATTAACTGTGAACATAGTGAAGCATAACTGGGCATTGCAGTGGGACTTTGTACACAGACGCATGGAAAGAGTGGTTTTCCTATTATACTTGTTATGATATTGGATATTGATATTGGATCTTATTGGTGATTGCTGAACTTACACGAGGATATTAACAATGACATGAGGGAATGGAAGTGATGTGAAAAGTGACTCTTCTAACAGGAACGTATTAGATTGTTTTAGGAAACCATTCAGCATCTACCCCATATGGGGATGAGGATATGAGGATGAGGATAATAATAAGAACTAAGCAACCCATAATTCATTGAGTCATCCTTTCAGAGATATTTTCTTACCTAAACAGAGAAACAGAATGACCACATGTGGATTGCTATTATTTTGGTTTTAAAAGTAAAAAAAAGAAAACATTTTATTAAAGAAGAAATATGCATAGCAGGAGAAATTGCTTGTTATTGTTCTTGTTTCAGAAATTCATTAACCTATGATGATGATGATGTGCCCTTCTGGCAACTGTCTGGACATGTCCCTACAGTTTTCTTGGGAAGATATCAGAAGTGATTTCCCATTGCCTCTTTCCTAGGGCTGGACAGAGTGACTGGCCCAAAGTCTCCCAATTTCTAGCCTGATGTCTTAACCATTGCACAAAGCTAACTTCCATTTATTTATTTTTAGGTGCTACTAATCCTTTTAGTGCCGATGCTGCTTTCAATGAGTACCATCATAGGCATGTCAATGTTTATTTAATTTTTACATTAAGGGTGTGAATAATCATGGATAAAGAGTCCTTCCTTTGCTATTATTTGAAGACATTTGCCACTAAATGATCACATCTTTGTTAACAGGTTAAAGAAAACAATCCTGAGAAAATTCTCAGTCTGAGATCTGTGAATGGCAAAGAAAAATCATCCAGGAACTCTGTTAGATGTATGTCTCACACTGATTTAATTCTCAAAAACATATTATTGAAAAAGGCCTTATTATTTACATTTGACATTTCAAGCAAGCGAATAATCACAGAATATTCCATAAGAATCACCCATCTGTCACTGTGTTTTATACAATATGGCAAAGCTTGCAAGAAATTGTGTTGTTCATTATGAGGCCAGCAGATGCCATTTTATTTTAAAGAAAAGACACTAGAATATCCTGCTGTGAAGCACATGGATTAACTGAGTATTACATAGCAAAATCTGGACACTTCTGAGATAGGCATGCCTCATAATTCCCTGATAAGCTCCAGTTCATATGGCTGAAAGCTATTCTGCTCTATAATACATCGTAGCCAGCTGGGGACAGAATGTATCATAGGTAATAAAGGAAAAAAGAAGTGTGCACACCAATGACCGGAAAGTTGGAAAGTGCAAGATATGCACTCTAAAACATTGGTGGAAGGCATGCATCTCTTTTCAAAGGATAATGTTTGTTCCGGTGAGAAGATCAGAAACAAAACATACACAGAAAAAGAAGAAAAAGACGACAGGGCATTTTGCTGTAGACAGGAGAACTGGAGAACGTGTAAGAAAAGCTATTTCTTTGAGTACATGGTTATAATTTATGGTCCAGACACTGTAAAATCATACTATGTGAATGACTTACCTTCCTTTTGGCACAGTAACAGATTAATGGCCCTTGGCAGGCACTTTCACAGATAATCTTGGAACAGATAAAATATAAAACTTGCCACTGCCATTTTATGCTTTTTTTTTAATAAGAGAAATACCGAAAAGGTAAACAAACCGGCAAGAACTAATGAATGTCTGTATGTCTCTCTGCGTGTGCATGGCTATGTGTGATATGTTTGTTTTTGGCTAAATGATCTGCTTGTTTAGTAAACTACATGTCATCATTTTAAAATCAGAAAGATCCCTTATGAGGGGGTATATTCAGCTGAATGCTGAAAGAATACTAAATAATTGGGTAACAGGACATCTCAATAACAGCCAAATAGAACAAACATAACATGGTTGTTTTGAATTCAAGAAACAGATTTTGCCTGGCCATCAATGAAAGCTGGCCGACATTCATTGTCTTTGAAGTAAAAATTAAATGTATGATGAAATACATGAACATAGGATGATAGCAATGGAATCTGCAGCATGAAAAATAGAGGATTTCCCTTTATTTCTTAAACCAAAGGTTAGTTTAACTAAGGATAGACCAAGTAAAAGATGGAATGGAGGCCCTTCCCTTCTCTTTCTCCTTCCATTTTCCCTTTGGTCAAATAGGAGAGAACAATGATGCAGTTCTAATAGCATGGTTGCCATTAGATCAACATTCGAAGTGAAGTGAAGCAGGGCTGTGTTCTCGCACCAACTTTATTTGGGATCTTTTTTTTGCTGTCATGCTGAAACATGCTTTTGGAACTGCAACAGAGGGTATTTACCTCCGGACCAGATCAGATGGAAAACTCTTTAATCTCTCTAGATTGAGAGCAAAGTCTAAAGTCCAACTGAAATGCTTATGGGATTTCCTCTTCGCTGATGATGCTGCCGTCACTGCTCACTCTGTTGAAGACCTTCAACAACTTATGGACAGATTTAGCAAGGCCTGCCAAGACTTTGGACTAACAATCAGCCTGAAAAAAACACAAGTCATGGGTCAGGACGTGGATTCACCTCCCTGTATTACAATCTCTGCACAAGAACTGGAGGTCGTCCATGACTTTCTGTACCTCGGCTCAACTATCTCTGACACTCTCTCTTTAGATACTGAGCTGAATAAACATATCGGTAAAGTGGCCACTACATTTTCCAGACTTACAAAGAGAGTATGGCTTAATAAAAAGCTGATGGAACATACAAAGATTCAGGTCTACAGAGCATGCGTCCTGAGCACACTCTTGTACTGCAGTGAGTCTTGGACCCTCTAGGCACAGCAGGAGACAAAGATGAACACCTTTCATATGCGCTGTCTCCGACGAATTCTTGGCATCACCTGGCAGGACAAAGTTCCAAATAGTGCAGTCTTGGAACGTGCTGGAATTTCTAGCATGTATACACTATTGAAACAGCGACATCTACGCTGGCTGGGGCATGTCGTGAGAATGGCTGATGGTCGGATTCCGAAAGATCTCCTGTATGGAGAATTAGTGCAGGGAAAGCGCCTCAGAGGGAGACCACAGCTGCGATATCTGCAAGAGGGACCTAAAGGCCCTGGGAATGGACATTAACAACTTGGAAACCTTGACCTCTGTTCAGCTTGGAGACTAAAGACGCAGCATGGCCTTCTCCAATTCGAAGAGACACTTGTTCGGCAGGCTGAGGCAAAGAGGCAGTCCCAGAACTAGCGAAATCTGGAGGCTGGGCAGGGGACAGAATGTATCTGTCCTCAGTTTGGAAGGGATTGCCACTCTCAAATTTGCCTTTTTAGTCACACTAGATGCTGTTTTAGGACCTCTTTCCAGAGCATGATACCATAGTCTCTTGAGACTGAAGGATGCCAATGAAGATCAACAAACCAGATATCATATTTACAAAGATGAAAATTTAAAGAGATGAAGTAATAGCACTAGAATATTCCCATAGTCCTTGCTTAATGACCAAAATAGGGACTGGCAACTCTATCCCTAAGCAACACAGTTGTTAAACAAGGCATCAAATGATTGCAACTTACAGTTTCACTGTTGACTTCTCATTGACTCTGCTTATTAAAAGCAGGTTGTGAAGCACACAAATGGTGATCCAGTGACCATGGGATGCTACAAAGGTTGTAAGTGTGGTGACCAGTAATAAAATTAGTTTTTAGCATTGTCATAATTTCAAATGATCATTAATCAGGGTAGTCAAATGAGGACTATATGTGTTCCCTATGCCATCCGTCTGGTAAATTTGCAACATTCGCTTTTCTCGCCATGTATATGTATACGTCCGAACTAGACTGTGTTGTTTCTCTGTGTAATATAATATACGTGGGTATGTGGATATATGCATATTTTTATTTATTTATTTATTTTTGGTTATGTTTATGTTGTGTATGTTGGAGGTGGTGACCCTTTGAGAGCTGTATGCAATGAAATTTCATGTTAATGTATGCTGATTAGTGTACATTTAAAGGGACAATAAAGTTATTCTAAGTCTAAGTTCTAAATTCTCTATTGGTCACAGATTCAATCTGATAAATGATAAGCTACCTCTTGCTTTTGTTATAATTAGGGATAAGCAACACGAGGTCCTTCAAATGCTGTTGAGCTTCAACATCCAGTCTCCTAATACTCTAGCCAGCATGGTGAGTGATGAAGAACATCAAGATCTGTAGTTCTATCATTTCTGAAGAGAACAAGATTCTTTTGTTTCACACACTTGCATGTATATAAACCTTTTCTGTTAAACTGATTCAGGAACATAAACAGCTCTTATTCAGCCAGCAATCTAAGCCAGTGTTTTAAAATTCCTAATTTTTTTTTACTGACAGTTAATCAATATCCCAAGTTACATTTGTTTAGCAGCAATTTATTTCTTGATTATAGCTGCCATTTTCATACCAATGTCAAGCATTCCAATTATATATTACTGTGGTTCTTCTTCTTGTTATTAATAAACTAAGGTTGAACAAGTGTTTTCATGAAACAGTTTAAATAAATCATGTCAAGGAGCAAGAATAATAAGCACATGAAATCTACTTAAATTATCTTGTAGCAATAAAGAATCCAGAGAAACTTCACTTTATAAATTGGTTGTGTGCCTTGGTATATTTGTAATTTGTTTTGAATGTACCAATTTTGAATTACTGTGGGATAAGTTAGATTTGATGCATCAAAGAGATTCAGGTAGTGAATTGCATAAATCAGGGATGTCCAACCTTGGCAACTTTAAGACTTGTGGACTTCAACTCCCATAATTCCCCACCAGCATGAAATCCACAGGTCTCAAAGTTACCAAGATTGGATACCTCTGGTATAAAACATAGCACCCAACTTCCATCAATGGATCTTTTGTTCTGCCAAATACTAAATCTACATCTACAGCTGTCTTGGTGACAAAATACTAGTAATGTCTGTTCCTAACCACAATCAATCTAAATGAAAAAATGTGCATTCTGGTATCACAATGCAAGCACTGCTTTTCTGTTCTTACATCACAATGTAAGACAGAAATGGCTAAAAGGGCAGAACCTAGGTCAAGACATTGCCACATGTCACTTGACAAACACTACTGAATACAGTAGTGAAAAAAGCCACTCATGCTTGTAAGGTTAAATTACAAATGTTCAGTTACTATCTTACAAATGTTTCACCTGCATATCATATTTTCATCATTGTTATTCTGAAATAGCATTTCTTTATAATCTTCTGCCAGATTAATTAGGACATCTTTTTTGCTAGTGGAACAAGTACGTGTGTGCTAAGCAATTAATCAAATAAACTTTGCACTGCCAATCCATACACACAGGTGTTTTTATCATTGTTTTGTATGTTGATATATAAGAATCAAACACCATTTCTGGTGTTGATAGAGAAACTCTTGCTTTGCTTAAGCAATGTTACACAAATTATCCAGGAATAGTTCTAGCTTCATTCCTGATATCAGATTTCTATATGCAGTTTTCTATATGCACAAAGTATTTTTTCTTGGAGGATTATTCCAAAACTATACCATGTGATTCTGTTTGTTAGGTAGCTCAGTTTTAAAGGACTATAGAAGTGCAGAGTTCACACAGTGGTTTTTTTTTTTAATATTTCTTCTAACTGATGCTAGAAGAAAAGAATGTGAATGTCTAAAAACAGTAATTAGAAAATAAATTAGCTTAGCTTCTAGATGAATATTATATAGGTTTACAGCTTAGTTAGGATTTGATGACATGCGCCTTGAGCTGTCTCCTGCTTTCTGCTTCAGCATAAAAACATCAGCCATATTGCATTCAAGCATAAATGATTGGTGGGAATAAGTCTAATTGGAGTAATGTCCTGATTTGGGGCTTTTATTTATTTTTTTAATCCTTAATAGAAACATGGGAGTATTGACATGAGCAGGTCTAATTGTAATAATAATGCCAAAAAGTGAATGTTTTTAAAGTTAATTTCTTGGTCTTTGGTTAATCATCTGGGGTAGGTTAAATGTTTTCTAATTATGGCATAGTTTAACCATGCCTCAGAATGTGACACGGTAAAAATAGGAACCTCAAACGTTAAAAAGTGTTTAGATTCAAGGTTTCTTATTTTACTGAGAGGAGGAGGGGTGCAGTAAAAAATAAAGCAACCTTTTTGCCTTGCTAACAGTCTCTTACTATCTTTATTGCAAGCAGCTGCTTTTTTAATATTAGTATTGATTTCTTTTATGTATACAGTCTGCTCCTCCTGCTCAGACTGTGAGTATAAATGCAATACTCATTTTGTTCCTGAGACCCATTACAAATCATTTTCACTGATATTCAATAGCATCTCAACTATTATTATTTTCTCTGGAGAGTAAAGTAGGTCCCCCCACCCCACCCGTTTCCTCCTCTGAATCCTGTCTAAACTTGCCTGGCCTTTCAGAAAGGAGCTTTTTCTCCCTTGAAACAAGAAATCTATTTTTGAGTTGGTTTGTTTAAATGTAGATGTAGATATAATCATTAAGCCTTGGGGATGGGGGTTGTTTTATTTGTTTAAATTTAGAGATATGAAGGGTTATTTTGTGAGGGAGGGAGGCTTTACTTTATGAGACATTCAGCACAAATATTTCTCTACACTGCTATAGTACGGTATTCTGTCACTTTCCGAAAGAAATGTGAGAAACTTTTATAATCTGGCAAAGGACCTGCTTATTCTATATTCTGTCTGTCTGTCTGTCTGTGTGCCATACACAGAGAAACATACACATATACATACATATGCACACACATACATACACACACACACACACACACACACACACACACACATTATATATTGCCATGGTTTTCTTTAAAACCAGATTGATTATCACAGATTAAGACCAATGATTTGTAGTCTTTCTTGGCCATAGTTATCATGTTGGTTTAGATCAGGGGTGTCACTCGATTTCATTGAGGGCCGTATCAGGGTTGTGTTTGACCTTGGGGGGGGGGATGGGAGGAATGGCCAGAGGGATGTAGCCAGCTCAGTGCCACTCCTGTTGGGGGCGCCTGTAGTGGCCTGAGTGTTCTGCCAGCAAAAACAGGCTCCTGAGCTCGCGGCCCTCCCAAGCTCCGTTTTCACTAGCAGAGGGCTGAAGGAGGCTGCAGCAGCTGAAAATGGAGCTCAGGAGACCATTTTCGCTGGCAGAAGCAGTGTGGGCCAGTCCTTCACTGTTTCCAGGTGGTCAGATCTAAGTACCCCACAAGCTGGATCTGGCCCCTGGGCCTTGAATTTGACTCCCTTAGTTTAGATAGTGAGAAACTATTAGTGTGTGGGTTTTTTATAAACATGCAAATAGTACACTAATCTTTGTTTTCCTTCTGATATTTCTGTAGACCATATTTTAATTTCTGCCATTAAAATTAAGGATTTAATGCATAACATGTGAAAAGAATGCAAAAGGGTCAGCAGAGAAAGGAAATCAATTAAATTTTTCTTTCCACTGTTGGAAACCTTTTCTACAGGGGTCATGGCTGATATTTACCAAAGATAGTTATGTCAGCTTAGAGGACTATAGCCCTTCCATATTTTTTCTTCTCCTTTTAGAGCAAAGTGTGTTGCTTTCAGTTTTTAATTTCACATACTTCCATGGCACATAATAATTCAATACAGCCTGGATAAGTTGTTATTTTTAGTAAGAGATAGCATGATCTCTAGCCATTTTCGCTGCTGATCTTGCATATAAGGCTTCCCTAGCTCCTAAAGATCAAAAGATGGGAAAGCTGAGGATAATTCACTAGACAATTAATTAAAGCCTCTTTTCCCACTGCTTTAAAAAGAAATGCAAGATAATTGCAAATTAGTATTAAAACCTGATCAATGAGGAAACTTTTCAAAAAAATAAAATAAAAATGGATATAGCGTACGACCTTCTTTGAACTGGATGCCTTGATCTCTCACTAGAAAAAAAATGAAATTTGTCAGAAGCAATTATACATTTAACCATACTCTCGTAATTTGGAAGATCACAATCACAGGTTAAATATCACTTAGTTTGTGCACTTTTTATTTAATAAACTGAAATAATAAATTATGCCTTGCTTTGAAGATCATTGGCAATGATATTAAATATGTCCTTGGTCCAAGGCCACCAAATTCCCAAGCAAAGACGTAACATTATTAAAATAACTTACGTCTCAAAATAACTAATTCTGCAAGTACTGGATGCTCTGAACATGATGGATTATGGAAGTATTTGAATTACATAACAGTCCAAATGTTACATTGGTTTATTAAGAGAAGCATGAATCACATAGAAACAAACTTAATTTTATATGGGAGGGGGGAAGGGCCTGGTAGGTTACAGCAAGTTAGAAGCAAAAGAAGTATTTGAAGATTACATCTCTTTATACCTGAATTTCACAATTGTAAAATGTCTTCTGATGTCAGATTTCAATGAAAATAGATAAGATAGATGATATAGATAGATAGATAGATAGAAAAAAAGAAAGAAAGAAAGAAAGAAAGAGAAAGAAAGAAAGAAAGAAAGAAAGAAAGAAAGAAAGAAAGAAAGAAAGAAAGAAAGAAAGAAAGAAAGAAAGAAAGAAGGAAGGAAGGAAGGAAGGAAGGAAAGAAAGAAAGAAAAAGAATTCTTTATAGAACAAGTGTGATTGGACACATAAGGAATTTGTCTTGGTGCATATGCTCTCAGTGTACATAAAAGAAAAGATATATTCGTCAAGAATCATAAGGTACACACTTAATGATAGTCATAGAGTACAAATAAGCAATCAAATCATATTAGGAAACAATCAATATAAATCGTAAGGATACAAGCAACTAAGTTACTGTCATACAGTCATAAGTGGGAGGAGATGGGTGATAGGAACAATGAGAAGATTAATAGTAGTGCAGACTTAGTAAATAGTTTAACAGTTTAACAAATAGCCATCAAAAAAGAAAATTAAAAAAAAATCCTTTGTTATTGACAATGGTTACTTTCCAACTGTAAGGCAACATGACTGACTAATTTTCTCCATACTCATATATATGAAATAGGAGAAAACAAAAAGTTTGGCATCCATGCACCCATCTTATCTGCACACATACAAAAAAAAAAAATCTGTCTCCAAGTTTCTACAAACTCAACGTTTCAGATTATAATTTCAATTATTGTTTGCTCCATTTTATTTGTCACGGAGTTGGCTTTCATTAGATAATGGCGTAACAGCTTGCCCCACCAAGCCCTGTGCCCTGCAAATCTCCCCTTTAGTATTAAATGTGAAAAATAACAAATATTTTTCTGCTCTTATCTGGAGCTGAACCTTGTATTTTTTATTATATTCAGAGTTATTTGTTTCTGAAAGATTAATCGCTGCAGGAAACTGGCAGTTATTGAGTGAAGCATCTATGTGATTTCAACAGTTTATATAAAAGAATTTAGAGCTGTTGGAGAAAGGTATGAAAAAGCTGTTAAGGGATAAGGAAGGAGTGAACCATTAAGGAGGGACTGGCAGAAAAAAAATTACATAACCCTGAGAGAAAGGAAAGTGTGAGAAATTAACTCAAAAAAGGTCTGCCTTGATTTGGTTTGGTGTAAAACAGTACAGAGAGAAACATGGACAGGCTTTCAAGATTTTGATATATTACTTTGGTACAAAAAGGAACAATCCTGCTCTGTCTGTTTCTTGACTTAGCCTACCTCAAAGGACTGACAGTCAAAATATTTCTGCTTCTTGCATTCCTTGTTAAAGCTACCACCTATGAATAATAATATCTTAGAAACTGCTATGAAAGGTTACAGGAATAATGGAGCTCATAGGGAAGTCAACAAAAGACCCACCCTAATAATAGAGGGGTGCCCCTATGCTCAAAGCTCCATTCACCAAAAGTCAGCTTTATGCAGAAGATTAAGGAATAAACTTATTAAAGTGAATAATAATAATAATAATAATAATAATAATAATAATAATAATAATAATAATAATAATAATAATAATTTTATTTCTATACTGCCCTTCTCCTGAAGGACTCAGGGTGGTGTGCAGCCTATTAAAAGCACAAAGATAGACATCAATTAAAAATAATTAAAATTATTAAATAATTTTGGCTCAGATTTAAAACCCCAAAAATTTAAAACACCCAATTTAAAATCATTACATTGATAGCCCGGCCTGGCGGAACAGCAGGGTCTTGAGGGCACAGTGAAGTACACGGAGGTCGAAGATCTTACGCATTTCCGGGGGCAGTTCATTCCACAGGGCAGGGGCTCCCACAGAGAAGGCCCTCCCCCTGGGTGTCGCCAGCCGACATAATTTGATGATACTCATCAACCAATAGCACTTTTATGTCTGTCTCATAGGGAAACCTGAAAAAAGCCAGGCTGTTTTAATGAGTAACAGAAGCACTGCATTTGTGTAAAAGGACTTCTGAGGTTGTTCTCAGATAAAGATGTTACAAACCTGGCTAGCCACAAGCTATTTGTCTTAGTTACTGTTTCTTTAAGAACCACAAATAGGCTCCCCCCCCACACTTGCTCCCTTAAGAGGCATCAGATTAATCAATACTAACTGGACAGAGGTGGTATTCAGTCAATTCGGACCAGTTTGGGTGAACTGGTAGGTCTGATGATCAGTTGGCCCCACCCACCCACCCACCTACTCTATCCTGTCCTTTATTTCCTGCTTTGTAGCTCATCTCAATTGTGCGGCACAGCTGATCCCCCCCCCCTTTGCTGTTCTGCTTACCGTTGCTGACTTGGAAGGTATGTAGCTGAGCTTCTAAATGCTTCATTTTTAGTACTGCACGCAAGTGCCTTAGGTGCACAAGCACACAAAGCATGCATGCAAAGAGCGCACTCACCGAACCGGTTGTTAAACCAGCAGCATCCCACCACTTCAATTGGCCACTTAGAGAAAAAATATATATTTTAAGGCAGTTTTTGTTTTGAACTACATGCCAGACTCCACACCCACCTCTTATCTGCTCACTCTGTGACCTTTATTTCATGGAGCAGCACACTTGATGAGAAAGGAGTTCAAGGAGGATCTTTTTCTTGCCAGCAATGGGGCTTCATAACTACCACTCAATTTTTCATTTTTAAAAAGTCTTCAGCAACTCAAAAGCACTAGGACAATTAGTACTAGGAAATTATAACCAGCTTCTGAAACAATGGAGAAAATTAAATGTATCACTCCTAAGATATATAAACTGCAATAAAAATGACCTCTCTCTGTCCCTTTCTTTTAATTTCAGTTTATGCCCATTATCTTTCAGATGATAAACTGAAGCCCTGATACTCTTTTGTACAGTGTTTGATAAAATAAATATTAAGTCTGAGAAAAGTAGATTAGCAATTTCCAAGGTCACTCTCTATTTAACACCATGTCGTCTCTACAGTACAACAGACACAGTGATTATGATGGAAATGCATTCCATAAATAGAAACAGTCTCAGCTTTGTTGCTGAGTACTTTAAGAAAGAGCCTATCTTCCACCTATTTTTTTTTTATATAAAAGCTAGACTAAAATGTTAGCTCCTCTCATTCCCCCTTCCAGTCACTTCTCATCATTTTTGAGCATACAAATGCAATAAATGAAAAGAAAGAAGCTTCATATTGGTCTCAGATTAATAATAAAATCAGATTTGAACCATTCAGTCATTCAGATTTATTTATAATAATTCCTTCTCTATAGTTTTAATCCTGATGATTTACCTCAGGAATTTTTAAAAATATCTACCTTGGAAATTTTCAGAAGTATCATATAGAATGAGTAACTCTTCTCATATAAATAGGAGGTTCTGGGATGCCTAACTTGAGTCGGTGTGGTATAGGCAGGGGTGGTCTTCAAAAATTTTAGCAAGGGGTTCTCTACCCGGTTGCTGGGTGGGCATGGCCATGGTGGGCGTGGCCTATTTGGCCTCCTGCACCATAGCGGGAGGGGCATTTTTGCCCTCCCCGGGCTCTGGAGGCTTTCCTTGAGCCTCTGGGAGGGTGAAAATGGCCTCCCCGGACTCTGGAGACCCTCTGGAGGCCAGAAATGGGCCTGTTTCCAACCTTCCCGAACTTCTGGTAGGCCCATTTTTTGCCCTTCCCTAGGCTCCCTGCACTTACCTTCATCCAAAATGGGCCACGTGGGGACTCCTGGGAGGGGTGGGGTGGGCGGCGCCAGCCAGGAGTGGGATTTAGGGGTTCTCCAAATTGCACAGAATCTTAGCTAGAGGTTCTCCCAAATCCCTACAAATCCCCAGCAGCCCACCCCTGGCTATAGGATTAATTTGTTGGGATGATTCTGGAGAGACCACCATCCAAGTCCATCCTCAGCCACAGAAGCTCTCTAGGCAATTTTATTTCTTCACCTTTTCTTAGCTGAAGGTAACCTATAGGATTTTTGTTGAAAAAGAAAATACAGGGAGGGAGTGGTATGCTCACTGCATTGAGTTCTTCACAAAGAGGCAAAAAATAATTCTGAGCAATAAATATATGTGAAGGGTAGAGCTGCAAGAGGCTACCTAAAGACTTAATTTTAATAATATATAGATGTTTAATTTAGCATGCATTTGAGTATAACATTTGGGTAGGAAGATTATCTCTCTCTGCCATTATCTCACTATCAGTAGCAAAGAATGCCGTTTGAGCACCCAAGATATTCAGCACAATCACTAAAACAACTTCAGCTCAGCCCTAGGAAATATTGAAAAAACACACTGATTGCCTTTAACATCTTTCAGATGTCATCAGATTCTACCTACGGATTCATCTTGTGGGATCCATTACATTTCTATACATGTGGCTTATCTGCTTAGCTATAAAAATCTTTGAAAATTAGTTGTCCTGCCATTATTGTTAACCAGTTAAAATGTTTAGTTCTGTGATGCATTGCTTCTCTTCTTTATGTCAGTGGAAATGGATCTTTAATGTATTAGACATTAATCAATAAGTTATCTGGAGCAGCACAAATAATAATTACATACTCTTAGAAAAAAGCACCAAGTCTTACATGGCAGAATTAGATATAAATAAAAACATGTAACTTGGCTTATTTCAAAAAATCAACCGACAGAAAACTGAAAACATGTATCACATAGACATGTTTGTGACAGAATAGGATCCTTTTATTTTCTTTTACATTCACCATATTCCATGGGTGTCAAACTTGCGGTGTCACATTGCCGTCATGTGATGTTTTGAGATATTTTTCCCCTTTGCGGAGCTGGGGTGAGCATGGCCTGCACATGACACATCCAGCCCGCGGGCTGTCAGTTTGACACCCCTGCTTTATTCCAACAAGTTCTTCCCCAATCAACTGTAATTTTGGAATATAGTTCTCTAAAATTACCATATGTTCAATTTGTACCACCATGCTCCCTTATTGTTGCTGTTTTCTCTCTAAGCCCAACTACCTCACAGGGTTATTGTTGTGGGAAAACCAGGAAAAGGAAGTTGTGTTGGATATGTTCTCCATCTTGAGTTTTTTGTAAAAATAATAAAGGTGGGATATTAATAAACAAATAAATATTAGATACAGTAACAGTTTGATTTCAATGTTTAATACAACTGATTTCTTTTAAAGATATTCTTTAAAAATTGAGATTTTCTGGGTGGTCAGCTGAGCATCTAAACAGACTACATCCAATCTATTCCTTACGTAGATTATTACATCATTATCAGACATTTTTTAGGAATTCATCAATCAGAGGTCAGCAGTGTGGAACATTATTTCCATTTCCTGAGACTTAAAGTACTGTGCTCTGATATCACAGCTGCAATTTTTAATTATGAAAAAAATTAAGAACAAATGAAGTTACTGTTTGGCTTGAATGAAGAGCTAAAGGATTAATATTTCCTTAAAGATTCATCAACTGTCTATGACTTTAGACAATATCATAGTAAACTCAATAATTATTAATCTATAATACATTTTGATCTATTTTAAAATTTGGTTATAATATTCAATATTTGTATTATCATTAATTTAAACTGGATGTGTGCAGCTTTCCATTCAGCTTCCATGTATATTCTTGGGTTAATTTAATATGGCATTCAGGCTAACTTTTAAAGTGACTTGTGATAAGGGATTACATTGAGTGGGGCATTTTTTGATGGGGGGAATACCTTATTCTACTTTGCTTCAGTTTCATTTATCCTTGGTGTACAATAAAGACCTGTCTTATGGGAATGTATTCCTCAATAGGAAAAAGACTTTCCACCCCTTTCTTATGATAGGAATGATGTAGGAGAAGGAGTGGCAGAATATGGGGGTGGAATCAAAACAGAATCAGCCTAGAGACTCTATGTAACAATAGCACTTAGATTTATATGCCGCTTTACATCCCTCTCTAAGCAGTTTACAGAGTTAGCATATTTCCTCCAACAATCTGGGCCCTCATTTTACTGACCTCGGAAGAATGGAAGTCCGAGTCAACTTTGAGCTGGTGAAAATTGAATTGCTGAACTGCTGGCAGTTGGCAGACAGCAGAATAAGCTTGCAGTACTGCATTCTAACCACTGTGTCATCACGGCTGTTATGGCCACATATGAACTAAGTCCATCCCCTCTTGAATTCCATTGACTCTTATTTAATGCTAAAAGAATGCTGTTAGTTGAGTAGATTCTTGTGCATGCATATGTTTATAATAAATTAACTTAATTGGAAGTTCACATGTGGTACTGATCTTTTACACCTAACCAATGATGGCATATCTTTAAAATGTATTTGTATAATTATATGAAAATATTATCTGCCCTGGTGATTTTTTTTGAAAGGCAGATTATAAACACACACACACACCAGGTATCTATGTGTTTACTCTATTCTGAAATTATCATTTCTAATATAGGACAAATGATAATGTTCATTTTATCTTCCATTGACTGTGACTGCTCATTCAAATATTTCAATTGAATTTCCTATAATCAGTTCCTTGCCAATCCAATTACCCAAAACAACAACAACAAAAACCAGGTCATACTGTATTTTGTTACAAAAATGAGTAGGGAGTAGGGCGGTATATAAATCCAAAAATAAAATAAAATAAAATAAAAATAAATAAAATAGGAAAATAAAAGATAGAAATGTGAAAGAAACCGATGATTATTTTCTACATAATGCTTTTTGTTCATTTAAGTACCTTTTCAAGCTACGACTGTGATACTAATCACATTTAGCAGATTTATATGCATTCAAACTAGCAAACTGAACACATTTTGTAGATTGTTCCAAGGTGACTTCTGAGTAGACAGCAGATTTTTTTTTCAGGATATCATGTTTAAATTGGAGCTCACGGCAGAAGTTTCCATATGGCTAACAGCTCAGGGAAGGACATAAGACATGTATAGCATTACTCACAGTATTGATGTATACAGGACAGGGATGGTTACAGAAGGCTGGACTTGAATCCAGTTTTATTTATGGATTTTTCTGGGGGATCTTTTGGCAAGTAACTTCCTGTCAAGTGTCCCATTTTAAACAGTGGTGGCACACCCTGCGGGACTGATGTGAGAACAGATGAGATTTGCAAATCAATCTGCATAGTAAAACAACCAAAGAATAGCATAGCAAGCTTGTTATCTCTCTTTGCAGCTTGAATAAATTAGGATTAATGAATTGGGTCTTTGTTACAAAGGACAATCCATCCCTTCTATCTAGGCAACATTTCCCATACCTTTTTATCTTACCATTCCTTTTGTGTGTGTTTTGGCAACTGTTTGAGTTGTTATTTTACTTCTTGGTAGAATAAACTTGATGGGAGGGGGGGGGCCTCTGACTCTACAGCATTTCTTATTGAACTTATTTATATAATATTCTTTTGATCCTAGAGACAATCTTGCTCAGAAAAGTAAATATTTGTGTTTCAATTGTATGGATTGTTTTCTTTTTATTTTGAGAGTCCAATATAAAGCTTGATTCAACTGTAACATGAAATGCGATTTCCCTTCAGGAAATAAAATTATGGTGCTGCTGAATTTGTGCACTGTTTACTTTTTACTATTTTGCACATCAGAAAAGAGCATAAGAACATAGGCACTTCAGAAGCTACCTCATACTGAGATGGGGCATTTCTCCATCTTACTCATTACTCTGAACAGTCTAGCAGTTAGTTCTTCTGGAGATATTTGATAATGAACTTGTGACTTTCTTTAGAGAAAGCAGCTTCTAATTTCCACTACTGACTTTTACCTTTGTACCTCATTATTTTAAGAATTATGATTTCTTAAAACTAAGGTCATTGCCAATAAGTAGGATCAAAGCATAATCTCCACAAACTGTGTTCCAATTTCAGCTGTCATGTAGTTAGTTATTGTTGTAATTCAATCTGTTTTTCCTTATGGACTGAAAAAGAGGAAGGCTGGGAGAGAAAGAGTCTCAGGGTTTTTCTCTACAACTCAGTGCTATCTATTCGTCCTCAAGGCATCAGAAAACAATAGCTTTTGCCTCTACTACTGATCCCTAGCTTGCTCCATGGATGATGATGGCAATCGGTTCACCATACAAGGCATGTTAAAGTATAGGACTGGCAGATTCCTTCCACTTTGTTTCTTTACATCAGCTTCAAGACCAAGGTGTCAAATTGGCGGCCCATGAACCAGATGCATCATGTGCAGGCAACGCCCAGCCTGGCTCCACAAAGACAAAAAACTTCGCAATACATCACAATATGTCAGATGACACAATCAAGTTTGATACCCGTGTTCAAGACAAACAACCAGCTATGACTCTCCTTAATGTGGGCTGAAAAAGGGTATATTGAAATATTGACATCTGTCAAATTTGCTCTGGTTCTGTATAGGTACATTCAAATACAGTCTATCAACTGATTGGCTCATTTTAGGCATGGGTTTAATATACAGTGTTGCAGATGACTGAGTTTAAGAGCAACCAGAGTAATACATGGCTGCTAAACATCTGCCACTAGTGATCAGCTGCTGTTCAGCTAGGTCTCCAAGCTAGAATTTAGTTCAAAGACATGAAGAATACAGGAGAAGAGTCCAGTTTGGAAGAAAAAGACTCTCTAACTGTCCCGAACAAAATGTCTTTGGAAGATGGTGCTTAGGAGCCAGAGGGAACAAGGCTGATGAGTGCTAGGTTGATCTTATCTCTAGATATCACCTGATTACACCACAAACAGTGTGGTTAATAAAGCAGATCAGACAATATCCATGGCAAAACTGTGCTGGGATAAGAGGGAAAACATTACATTTAACACTGGTATAGCTAAATATATCTTATGAGCCACGGTGGCACAATGGTTAGAGAGCAGTACTGCAGGCTACTTCTGCTGACTGCCAGCTGCCTACAATCTGGCAATTCAAATCTCACCAGTCTCAAGGTTGACTCAGCCTTCCATCCTTCCGAGATGGGTAAAATGAGGACCCAAATTCTTGGGAGCAATATGCTGACTCTGTAAACTGCTTAGAGAGGGCTGTAAAGCACTGTAAAGTGGTATATAAATCTAAGTGCTATTGCTATTACAGCAACCTTAGGTTTCAACTGGGGATCAGATGAAGAAGTTGTTATGAGGTCACAGTAGAAAAAGATGACGTCAGCATGTTTTGCTGCAGTTAGATGGAAGTGTAAGGAACAGCTCTGGTCTTGCCGTTACAGCAGAAAATTATATTGTTGTTGTTTTTTTTACTTTATTTCCTTGTAAACTGGATCAACTTCTTGTACCTAGGCAAAAGTTGTTGTTTTTTTTAAAAAAAAATGAAAAACACCTAAATATCTTCAAAAATTGCATTATTTGTGCTTAAACTTGGAATGTCACTGTGCAGGATTTTGATAAGTCTGCCTTTTTCAAAGGACTTGAAATGAGGACAGTTGTTGCTGGAGGCATTTTTAGAAGGTATAATAGAAGATATACACAGAATTCATATACCATTCTATCTTTGCTTTCCTTTAGATAGCAGCACCAAGATGGTGCTCTCTGAGGATTATGCATCTTGTAATCTGTAGGGTACATCTGTAAATTGGGAAAAGGTATTATAGATTTTAACATAATTGTACTCTTAAAAATGCTGAAGTTGACTTTAGAGATCAAAATTAAACCAAAAATTTTAGATACGATAAATTAAAAATATCTATAACTATCTAGTTGAACAAATGTGTTGGCAGTGAAGACTGTCAATCAATCTAAAGGTTGTTCTTAGTTCATGGGCTAGCAATCATTTTGGTTAGACAACTATGCTGTAGTCAGCATTTTATTCAAAGATAGCAAATGTCCTTTACTGCTTAATATCCTGTCTCTACAAAATAGCTTAGATATCTCCAATTCAATTATCTATTGATCAAAGATACTTTAGGGAAAATCATTCTGGGAAATGGTAGCCTGATTACATGTGTTGGGATGTTATGATGTCCGTTTACCTTCTTTATAGACTTCTCAAGGTACCACTTCTGGATATGATTTATTGCTGGGGAAATATGACTGATACAATAAGTTCTGAGAAGAAAATAATTATAATGTGCTAGCAACCACACTCAACGTGTAGTCCTCAATGGAACTGCATCTACATGGAGGGAAGTATGCAGTGGGGTACCCCAAGGCACTGTTTTAGGCCCAGTACTCTTCAACATCTTCATCAATGATTTGGACGAGGGGATAGATGGGGAACTCATCAAATTTGCAGATGACACCAAGATAGCAGGAATAGCCAACACCCCAGAAGATAGGCTTAAAATACAAAAGGACCTTGACAGACTTGAACATTAGGCACTATCTAACAAAATGAAATTCAATGGTGAAAAAAGTAAGGTTCTACATTTAGGCAAGAAAAACAAAATGCACAGGTACAGTATATATGGTACCTCACTCAATAGAAGTAACTATTGGAGTCCTAGTGGACAATCACTTAAATATGAACCAGCAGTGTGCTGCAGCTGCCAAAAAAGCCAACACAGTTCTAGGTTGCATAAACAGAGGGATAGAATCAAGATCATGTGAAGTGTTAATACCACTTTATAATGCCTTGGCAAGGCCACACTTGGAATACGGCATCCAGATTTGGTTGCTACAATGTAAAAAAGATGTTGAGACTCTAGAAAGAGTGCAGAGAAGAGCAACAAAAATGATTAGGGGACTGGAGGTCAAAACATAAATAACAGTTGCTGGAACTGTTTTTTTGCTACCGGTTCTCCGACCACCCGCCACCATTGCTACTGGATCAGGCGATCTGGTCCAAACTGGGAATATTTCCAAACTGTTTCATGGTCTAAATTTACATATTAAATCATTTACTAAGAGGTAAACTTTTGGTGAATTTCACTAACCATGCACTTTTGTCTTTCATTATGTAGAACCTCCTGCTATTCAGTTTTATTGAATGATCCTAGATTGTTTCAAAGGAAGAAAAATGTTCCTCTTAGCCTACTTTCTCTTTCCTTAACTCACTTTGTCTTCCTACTTTCTTCCCCTTTCCTTATCCCTCTTCTCTCTGAAAAACTTTTCCGACCAAAATGCCACTTACCTATCCACCAGTACATCTACCCATTACATATCAAAATTGTATGCAACAATCTTTCAGTCTAAGCATCTTTAATATATATGTTTCAACTCAGAATTTTCAACATCATTCCGGCTAGCTAGGAATTCTGGAATTTTGACATCTGGAGGTACTTTGATTAAGAAAAGTATTTTGATTTATAATCAATAAAATCATAATATAAAAATATGAAACACCCATACATTGAGATCTGCACTTCTATACTGTGTTTTTTCTGATTAAATTGTTATCTCCACTAAAAGAAAAAAAATGTCAGAAGAGAGATTTTATGACAATTATGACTGTCAGTGTACATTAAAATTACAGTCTGAAAGCTGCCACCCAGCCAATCATTCAACATACGTGGTCTTTATTGTTCTGATTTAGGAAGCAGTGAACTAGAGCAGTGAATTATAAATATGATGAGATTTATTTTATTAGTTTTGTGCACAGATTATAGAACTAGCCAGACTCTGCTTGATTTCTCTGCCAAGTATAATAAGTTAATAAATTAATCCAGGTAATGTGTGCCAAGAGTTTATCCAGTCACTGTGTACTGTGAATAAAACAAAAATTACATTGAATTCAACATGCTGAGTTGAACACACACAATGTATTGTATATAGAAATGTTACCAATATAAAATAATTGATAATACTTAGTAGCAAAAGGCCACTGAATGAAGGTTAAGCTCTCTTAACTATATAACAAATTATGAAAAATTACATTGATAAAAACCAGAACTTTCAGCTAAACTAACTTCATGTCTTCAGTTGTCTGTTTCTCTAAGTCTTAGACAAAAAGAAGCAAAATGAAGCACTTGGGATTTTTTTTAGCCAACAAGCAGAATTGATAAATTAATTATCATGTGTGCAAGTACAATTAACCTGAACTTCACCTTCTTACTGTTGTGGCTATCTGGATTATCCTTTTAATTACTTGCTTTTCAGAGAGATCATTCTCTACAGAGTGGGGAGGAAAGGTTGTTCAATAAGAAAACAAAGATAAAAATCAGTGCAATTCTCTTTACATATTATAGGCAATTAATTTTATAAATGCATGAAGTCAATGTTGTCTAACTTCATTAAAATTAGTACTGTATAATCTAATTGTCATGCATGGCAAATGTTTTATGACATTTGAGTTGAGCTGCAGCCTATATTTTTATATTTGTTATTGTGAATTTTGTCACCTTTACAAAGGTGCTGTTTTCTGAACGTTAGCTGCACCCACAAGTGTTATTTTCTTGCTTCCTCTTTGACTTCCTTCCTTGGAGCTGGACCAATAACCTTTGTTTGATTTCTGATCAATATAGTAAAGCATTTCATGCCACTGTGTGAATTTTACTCATAATGCTTTATAAATGAACAATCAGTGCCTTTTTGTACAAGCCCAGAGAAGTTTGTAACTTTTGACATGGCGCCATGATGCCTTCTTAAGGAGATGTGCTGCTGGTGGACTCTACTCCCATTCCCATTGTTGACTGTCTTCATTTGAAATTTCACAAAGCCAAGGTCTGCATGAAACAGTGCCAGCAGTAACAGGTCTGTGGGAGAGAGGGGCAAAGTGTGGGAAGAAAAGGGAACTTTTTCAGTCCAATAACCAGGCTGTTTTATTAATTTGCTTCCAGAGCTTATTTGTAATTATGTTTCCCTGTACAAGAACTTGCACCTCTTTCCCATCCTATTAATTAGTTAAATCGTAAAATATCAGGAAGAGCATAATACCCTGGTAGAAATTGCAATGCGTCAATTATTATTTTCAGGAATGCTGTACTATGCATATCCTAATTACAGTGCAAATGATACATTGTGGTGTAAATCATCTAGTCATTGTATTTAACCCACATTATTTCCTATTACTTGTAAACAATTGGACTGACAAAAGATGAAACTGGTAGAATGGTAAATCGCAACCTTTGCATATATTTTTCTCTTCGTTGTAACTAAGAAATCTCTAGCCACTACCTCAATAGGAAGGGGAAGCTAGTAACACACTGGGCTGTAGATTTACTATATTGATAAAAGTGGGGATGAATTGACTTTCCTTGTGACCCCCAGAGAGCCAAATTAGGGATAATTAGAATCACATTTAGAATCCCTGTATGATCACAACTTAAATCATTTACGTTAAAAAATTGATGTAATCTCACTACATATTTTTTTTCCTGGCAGCATTAATCACAAGCTTATGGATCTGAGGTGCATTTAATACACTCCTCAGGATGGAAAGGGTAAAAAAAAAAAAAAAAAGGAGTATATGTGGAAGAGAGGCAGCCCACGCTTCCTCTATAACATCTCATTATATAGTGACAAGTGCATTATCTAGTTCTTTTTTCCAACAGTTGAAGTGAGGGAAGAAAACAGTCACATCTACTGATCTCTACATGTGTTTTGCGTTGCATTTTAAGAATGCTACAGATAATGGGGGTGGGTTAAGAAATTAAGTGAAATTTGTCAGAAGATTGAAAACACACCATGTAAGAAAAGTCTGAAAGGAGTAGAGTCTGTTCTGCTTTAAGAACAGCAGAGATAGGATTTTATTTGAAAACCGGCCTCATCGAATATAACTCTGAGATGGTCTTCAAACAGAGGTTAAATAACTGAAAGATACCCCGCACCTGGGGTGAAATCTACTTACCTTCCCTACCGGTTCGGAAGTGCACACCCTGCGCATGCCTGTCATGTGCACATGCGGACCCTCTGCACATGTGCAAACCCTTCTGCGCATGCACAAACCCTTCTGCGCATGCGCAAACCCTTCTGCTCATGCGCAAAGGGTAAAAAACAGGTTACTTCCTGGTTAAAACCAGGAAGTAACAACGACCGGGTGGGTGGGCGGAGCCCTGTGCTACTGTCGCTACCAGTTCTCCGAACCACCCGCTGCTATCGCTACCGGTTCGTCTGAACCAATCCAAACTGGTAGCATTTCACCTCTGCCCCGCACTGAACAAGAGCTTGGCTTTGATGACCTGCAAAATCCTTAGTTCTGCTTCATAGCTGACATTATCCGTAGAGCAAAGCAGAGCTGAGATGCAACAAAATAGGACACTATCTGCTGAAGTTATCAGTGGGAAGACTTTGTCTATATTTGTTCCTCTGTGCGATTAATTGTAGTAAAAATCTGAGAAACTACTAGATAAAAGGCCCTGAAAAGACATGGAAGGGAAAGTGGAAAATAGGCAATAAAGGAACATTTATAGCAGTGTCCCAGTATTTGAGGGGCTCATACAAAGAAGAGAGGGTCAGCCTATTTTTCAAAGCACCAGAAGGCAAGACAAGAAACAATGAATGGAAAATTAAGGACAAAAGCAACCTAGAACTAAGGAAAAATTTCCTAACAGTGAGAACAATTAAGCAGTGGAACAGCTTACCTTCAGAAGTTGTGGGTGCTCTATCACTAGAGCAGTGGTTCCCAACATGAGGCCCATGCCCCACAGGGGGGCAATTTGATTTTTAATGGGAGCAATTTGAACCTTGTTTAAACCAAGTTAATGGCCTTTTAGACTTTCTCCACATGAATAGAGTTCACTTTTTGAGTAAAGTAAGAATTATGTGTCACCCGTGGGGCGGGGGAGGGGGCATCAAGATTTTAGAGATGCTTAGGTGGGGCATGGCCAAAAAAAAGGTTGGGAACCACTGCACTAGAGGCTTTTAAGAAGAGACTGGACAGCCATTTGCCTGGAATGGTGTTAGGCTCTCCTGCTTGAGCGGGGGAGGAGGGGCTGTAGCAGTGGTTTATTCTAGAAGACTTCCAAGGTCCCTTCCAACTCTCTTACTCTGTTTCTGCTTAAATATAGAGCAAATGATTCAGTGAGCTGAGAATTTCCATCCTGCAAATAGCAAGCCTTATGTGGATGATGGAAGCCTATGAAGCACAGATTTGAAAGAGTATGTATCTCAAACTCAAATAAAATAAAACTTTAAGTAAAATCAATGACTTTGGTACCATAGAAATTGTAAATCACATAAATATACAAGTGTTAACAATAGAAGCTGTAAGTAGCCTGCACCTCCTTGTGCAGTAATTGGGATTTTTCTTTTTTTATGGACAGAAGGATTTATCTCCATAAGGAAGGCACTGCTAGGCTTTAAGATGCACTAAAAATAGAAAATGATATATTTTATATTTCTTAAATATTTAATCCTTGCAGTGCAGCAGTAGGCATATTGCCACTATATCTTAATGGCTATTGGGGAAGAAGATTACTCTCTTGAGTCCTTCAGCTTTTAACATTAATCTGCAAGTTGTGCAACATTTTATAGGCTTATTTTTTATTCAAATATAAACTATCTTTAAAATAATAACCAAAAGTATTCAGCTTTGGGGAAGAAACATGACTATTTGCACTGGAGCTAGTTAGTCTTACACAGTAGAATTATCACTGGTATCACTCATTTTCTTTGTTTTGTTTATTTAATATTTTTGCTTTTTGATCTTTTTAAAAAAATCCAAGTGAGAGGCAACTTAATGTGTGTTACGTGCCTGACAAAATGCATGAAAAACTCGGCTGCTTGGTCAATAATGCCTCAAACAGCTTTTATTGTCTTTGCTTCAATTACAACTGCGCAGATTTATATTCCCAATCCATATTTGTTTTTTTTCTGAATATTTTCTCTTTCACCTACCTTCTCCTGTCTGCTGTTTCTAAGCAATGTCGGCATTCAGATATTGAAAGTACAGATACAAGTTCTTTCCTTTATCTGTTGTAATTAATATATCTGATAAGGAAGTAAAGATGATTTCAAATAGGAATGTTTAATAAGAATGGTTAATGGCATGCTTGACATCTAGGTTGTTGCGAAGGTTACAGCCAGGTAACTAAGAATTGATCTGGATCAGGCAAGAAAATATTGTACTTCCAGATATATGTGATGGAATCAGTGAAAGATCATTTGCAAACAATACTGTCTTGTAGAGAAAGAATTCTATCAACTACATATGAGTGGATATTTTATAACAACAATAAAGAATGTTCTAGCTCACAGCTAAACATCAGTCTGAAAAAACAATTAGATATTTTAATAAAAAAGAGGCATGTGCTTACCCTCATGCTGTTTTATAAATACATGCTGTTGAATAGATGCATATTTATTAAATACTGTTTAATAAAGGCATATTTCAATGGAACATCGGTAGTCCTTGACTTACAACCTTTCGTTTAGTGACCATGCAAAGATATATCAGCACTGAAACAAGTGACATTCTTGTACTTATCCCTGCACCCCCACAGTCATATGATCAAAATTCAGGGACTGGCATGTATTTACAGAGCTTGCACAACCTGAGGTCATTTAATTGCCATTTTCAACCTTCCAGCTGGCTTCCAACATGCCAGGTTAACAGAGGAAACTGGATTTGCTTAATGGCCACATGAGTTACAACAACCAAAAAAAGATTGTAAAATTGGGCATGGCTCAATAATCACCTTGCTTAGCAATGGAAATTCTGGTCTCAATTGTGGTCCTAAATCAAGGACTACCTGAATATTGCCAAGCAAATATTGTTGGTAAGCCATATTCAAGAAAGAAGTGACTCTCATGAATTGTGACCCTGAGGACACAGATAAACCTCCAAGTGGCCTCAATGGCACTCTAAAAGGATGCAAATGACCAGCTGTCTGCAAGGAATATAAATCTGTCCATTCCCCACCATCCAGTCAGAGCTGAAGAAGCTTCTTGGATGAGAAGTAAATCATCTTCAGAGAAAAACAAGAAAGTCCAGGTCAACCATGGACCTCAATGACTGAGAATCTCCAAAGACATTGACCCTCGTGAAGGAGGGATTGTGATTGTTCTGGTATTGTCAAAGCTGTACCATGCAAGAACCAACCAGTAACTCTCTTTGAGCAGATCCAAAATGTCTTCAGTCCCAACACGACCGAGTGAGTATTTGGATCACACTTTGTCTTCTTTGTAGAGGAATCTGTGAAAAAAATTCATTCATGATGCAGAGCTCAGTGAAGGAAAACCATTCTGCAAAACCATTCCACGCACACACAGATTTTGCTAAGAACACGTCACTTTAAAAATGGCCATGTGAATAAAACTGGGCATTGGGGGCTGGGGGGAAGAATACTGAATTGCTTATGTGAATTGTGTATGTGTGTATTTAAATTTCTTTAAAAAAAAAAAACCCTGTATCACACTGAAACAATCTAACTTCAAGTAAGTGCTTCTTTATACCTGCAGGTGTTTCTAAATATGTACTTTAATGGAGCATAAGGAAATCCATTTCTCTAATGTATTTCCTACTAGTCCCAACATATCATGTTCAGCATTTTATCTTACAAGGCACTTAGAAGTTTTTTTAAAAAATGTAAGTGAAAGAGAGAGGGGGTGATAAAATAAAAAAAGTCCTGTGCAATATACCAGTATCTGATGGAAAGATAATTGGGTGAGCTGAGGACAACTTGTTTTCTTCTTGAAATTGGAGATCTAGCCTGGTGAGATGAATCTCTTCTGTTTTGCTCTGAAAAAGACTGCAATATATTTTCTCATCAGTGTCAGCAGCCACTAAAGAACGCCAGGGCAGCTAATGTTATGCTTGTCAAACACAAACAAATTTGGTTTGGAGAGAGGGCAAAGCACAAAGCTTCTCCTCAGCTGAAAGGAGCACATTAAATGTGACCCCCTTTTTCAGAAGCGCCTGTACACTTGTAGGAGAAAGTGCTCAAGATATATAATTAATATTAGCCAACTCCCAGTAAGGTTAATTGTTGCTCCTCTGAAAGCTAATCTGCACAGAGCTGATAAACCCCACAATGAATTTTTTAAAACTATTTAGGTTACAGAAAAGTCATTGCCTTTTTTTTTAAAAAAAATAAATGTTGAACAGGATTAATTATTAAATTTAGGAGTATTTCTGCAGAGGAATTCAGAAAAGTATTTGCAGTAGATATCTTTTGGTGATTGAGCCTTGGGGGTGCAGCAGACTAAAGCACTGTTAAGTAACACCAGCTGCCTGCAATTACTGCAAGTTCAAATCTCAGCAGGCTCAAGGTTGACTCAGCCTTCCATCCTTTCGAGGTAGGTAAAATGAGGACCCGGTTTGTGGGGGCAATAAGCTGACTTTGTATAAAAAAGAACACCGTACTAAGCAGGAATATACAAAAGTATGAAGGCTATTGCTTAATGCATTGTAAACTGCCCTGAGTCTCCGGAAAAGGGCAGCATATAAATCGAACCAATAAATAGATAAATAAATAAATAAATAATACCACTACTACTACTAATAATAATAAATGTCCAAGTCTCGCCTATCCTCTGAATGTGCTAATCATAGCTTTTGAATGAATTAACTCTGATTTTACATGAATGCTGTAGAGATGACATTTGCAGAATAAGGTTGCAGTTACCAACAAGACACAGTAATTGCTGAGAGCAATTGAGCTTCCATACCTGAAGGTTTCCTACATTTGCTAAATTACATTATCAGACCTGCCAGCGGTATCTTGTAATTGAAAGTCAAAAGGAAAAAACAAACAAAGAGATTATTGATCCCCAAAAATATAACAAAGTAGTTCTGCATCTAATAAGATTTAGCATCACTTACTCTTATGCTTCCCCCAATTGCTATATCATTCTTAGAAGATGATGATATTGAGGATTGCAGTTCCCATTCCCAAAGGGAGGTTTTTTTTTCAGCTTACAAAAAACACTACACAAATATTCTCAAATATATGTATATATTACTTCCAGATCAGTTTCATTGTATGCCTTTAGGTAAGCAGAAGGTCAGCATTACTGGCCTCAGTAGAATTAAGTTTTGTTTAATAAAGATGGCTCTTGACTGTTTTTTGGAATGCACAGTTGGTGATGATTAGTCTTAATTGTTATTATCGAAAATGGATATTTTTCATTTATTTAGAATTGTTAACTCCCCCAAACAAAACACATTTATATAATATAATAAAACTAGTAATGTAATAAAATTCTATCCAGATTTTATGTGTATTGTTATAACCTTTTCTGTGACATAATTTAAACTACTACAGAAATTTATAACATCTTCCTAAAGATAAATACAGTAGGTAGATATATATTTAGTGAGGAAAACATATGTCTATTAATCAGAGCTGCACAGTTAGGCATCAGGAAATGCTCAGCTCCATTCAGTTGCCCTGACTCCACCCCAATAAAAGAGATTGTCTATATATATATAAATGGCTGCATGTGTGTATGTATGTTCCAGCATAACTCTGAAATGCCTCGAGCAATTTCAACCAAACTTGATACACATATGACTTACTCTCTGGAAAAAAAATACTGTAGGGGTAAGACACCCCTAACACCCCTCGGGGTGTGTGTTCCATTAAGATACAGCCTCTGGTGCCTTTAAATGGCTTCTACTGTACTGCCTTAAAATGGCTTCTACCGTGCAGCACAGTGGAGTTGCCATGGTAATGGATGCACAGTACTCCACAAGGGGGCTCCCTCTGGTAAGCGGGATAATCCAACATTAGAAATCACGTTTTGTCTGGACATTTTCAATAAGGCTTTGATTATTCCTCAGGACAAATATATGGCCATGATCAATAAAACATTACTGCAACTCGGCCTGCTTGCACCACTACGAGACCGACACGATGTACTTCACACAGATTACATATGAGAAAAGAACTACAACGTCGAACAGCTTAGTGCATATATCGCAGACAAGAAACCGCTTCTAAATCAACATCAGAAAAAAAGCATACCAAATGATCATGGATCAGCTGGCAAAACAACATGGTGGTATCATTTTATTTGATACTTCTGGGGGCATAGGGGGCATTAACTAATTTAATTCTCGCCAAAATCAGGGCTCAGGGTGAAGTTGCTCTTCCTGTCTAATATAGGATTGGAATAAATAAATACCCAGGCAACACCAGGTTATCAGCTAGTAGGGTCATAAAAAAAAAAGTCAGAGCTACACAATTATATCCTATACATAAAAAATCTTTTAACTAATTATGCCATTTTCAATGTACCATTCAATTTTTAATATAGTTATAGTTTCCAAATGTATTATCTGTACTGTAGCTTCATTTTCAGTTGTGAAAAGTATATTGGTCATACCAACTTTTATAGCAGGGCTGTCATGAATATCTCCTAGGTATTCATGCCTTATGAAATCCATTGGGCGTAAAATGCCCAAATTTATTTTCAGAATCCATAGTTGTGTTACATTAGATTTCTATTCTCTAACGTGAACAGAATAGCAATAATAAACTCCTATTCTGCCCTGATGCATTTGACTTCTGTATTTATTGGTATCCGAATTCACAATTTACATTGTTCCATGTAAAACAGATTCTTTTATTTCACAATCCAAGCTTTCATAGATCTAATTCAACAATTAAAAACATTAAGCCCAGTAGTTTTGCTTCCAAACCTTCCTTTATGGATTTTTTTTAAAAAAAGAAGTTTAAAAAATAGTCAAAACTGCCATCATTTAGTTCCAAATACTGATCTGCACATACTTGGCATGGGCATTTGCATTATGAGCAAGACATTAAGTGAATTTGACATTCAGTTTACTAGCAAGTTTCACAGTACATGGGCAAAATGTTGCCCTGAATATGTAAAATATTATGATCATTGCCATACCTAACTAATTGCATTTGAAGCATGCTGGCCATAAAATTAATTAGCAGTACAGAAAGCATCATGATAACCAGCTATAAATACTAAACACTACTAATTATTTCAGTCATAAAAGGGTCCTGCCAAGAAATATATAATGAAGCAATATGTCGCCGAGAGAGAAAGATCTTTCGGTTTGCACATGCAACCTGCGACAATTGAGCTATTCTATTTAGTGATACATTGCCATAACTAGTGGATTAACCAATTTGAATCTGAACTAAAATGAGACTAAGCTAGGATTTACAAGATGTCTAAAGACTGCAACGATTGTGAAAATGCAGGTGGATCTCTTGAATTGGCTGAGTATATCTGGAGCTCTAACAATTGATTTTCCTTAAAAAAGAAAAAAAAAGAAAAAAGCAGGTGACATTACAGTGAATAGCCATCTTTCGATTTTTCTCTTCCACTGAAGCATTCAGTGAGTGCAGTCGACATAATAGGCTGAAGTAAACAGTGTCAGGTTCTGTTATATCAGGAGCTTTTTTAAATCAGGCAGACAAAGTATCATCAACGCCTGAAGCCCTGTAAATCACAGTTGGGACTGAAAATGAGTTTGCTTTCTAACAAGTGTTTTCATGACTTTTTAAAGAATAGAAGATACTTTGCTGCTGCTTGTGGTTGCCACACATAGTTATGCTGCTGTTTTATTAATGAGTAAGTATGAACAGTTTAGGAGATGTAGTAATGGAATTAGATCCCAGTTGAAGCAAGTCAGGTGGAGCTGAATGTCCAAAAATATGAATAAAAGATGCAATGATGGACTAAGTTCCTTTAGTTGAAACTTCCAGGATAGCAAGAGGTCCTCTTTCACTACAGCTCCCATTTTCAACACCTGTTCTTCTTGTTCTAACAAGCCGATTGAAATTTTATAGCAAAATGTGAGACAAAACAATCAGGATAGTTTATGATATATCCTTATAAGATGGCCATATTTGCTCTGTTCTCGACCTCAGAAAATTCATACTAAGCCAGTTCAGCCAGGAAGATAAAAGATTCTTCCAGCCTCCCAGGAGAAAGATTAATCCAGGAATCAGATGGGGAAGACTATTTATAAGGTGATTTTTTTTCTGACCGCCTTGTCTATCCCAAGATTTCTTATTATACGTAATCCTGAAGAGAAAATAGATCTCAAAAGCAGAATGGACAATTTAGCCTAATCCCCAAAAATACTTCTATGAACCATTTTTTAAGAGTCAGAATTCCAGTAAAGCTCTAAGGAGGATTTAGATTTTTAAGAACTATAATTCACCGAAATACCAGTGTTCATGTGTATATGTGTAGGGAAAAAAAGCAAACTTTTATATGTGGCATCACAATTTATGCTGAAAATGTATGAGAGACAAGGGGTGGGAGTTGCATTATAATACCATGCCTGTCACCTTGCTTTTCAAAATTCTTATTCCACTTCCCCCTTTACCACTACAAAGAACTGCACCAAAATTCAGGAGAAACTATCAGCATCTCCTTTTATATCTTTCTGACCTAAAGTTGTAATACAAAAATATCTCAGAGTGCAGTTTGAGAATCATCTTTCTCTCCAGTCTTCTAAAGGTCTCAGTTAAGTAGACACAACTCTGCTTCATTCTCAGAAGTTGAGAATGAACCCAGCTTAATAGCTTCAAAAATGAAATCACCAGGCTCCAGATAGTGTGAAAAACCCAAACCTGTTTATCTTTATATTTCACTTGTTATGAGTAACCAGTCCCTAGATGCCTTCGTCATAGTCAGGCCATTTTCTGAATGAATGTTATCACGGACAATGTCAAACAAGTCATCTTTAACAATCACAGAGCTTTTTATTAAATGAAGTACTCAAAGAAAATAAGGGGCTTCTGTTCTCCAAATGTCTTGATTGCCATAGAAATAATCTTACTTTATTTATACAAACTGCTAAATCAGGCCAGTTAAAGATCTAGTACTTACTTTGGCTCAACTTGTGGATCTTGTTTACTTTACCCATGGATTTTTAGGGGCATAATGTGCTTGATGAATAATCCTTTTGGTTATTATTTAATGTTTTAGCTGAACTAAAAAATAGATCAACACAATAACAAAATTTGGCAATGGTTATGAACATCACCAAGTGCTGTTATGATACCTGGTTAAATGTATGAACTGTCAAATTAAGGAACTTGGTGATTGCTTAGCCTTATTTCTTTTCACAATATAAATTGTTTGATATATACAAAATCCCTTTTATCCTTATTTTGTTTTGTTTGCCTTTGTTCCCTTAAATATTTTCTTAGGTTCAGAAAAAATATATATAAAAACATTAACAATCCACAACTGGAATATGATTAAAGTAACAAGGTGAGGGTCAAGATAGTTCAAATGTAAACATACATTTGTTGTGTTTTAATAATTTTCACAGTGATGTTTGGGGAGCTGACTTTAAGTCACCAGTAAGAATACCAGATCTGGGCTGCAAACATCCATACAAATACTAGTTGGAGCAAGGATAATGACATTAAATGAGGGAGGAGATCTTTGGGGAACTATCTCCACATTTGAGAGAGAGGAAGGAAAACACCTATGTATACACAAAGAGACACAAATACATAATTCTGACATTTTTTATTGCTGTGTGATTGTTTTCTATTGAAAATTGTCAAGGAATCACAGGACTTTTATTTTATTAATTTAATACACATTCCATATAAAATAAACAAACAATTAAAATGATAAAAAAATATAGAGTAATCATTTCAATGAATGATAGCCTTATTTTATTATAATGAACCCTAGCTAATCTACATTGATAAATGTTTCATTCAAATGTTACTAATAAAATCAACTCTGCACACTATTGAATAGCTTGATCTTTTTATGTTTTCAATGAAGAAGAATACATCTTTTATCTATGATAAGAGCATAGAGAATCTGCTTTCTTTGTCCAAATGTCAATTTTCAGGCAAAAGGAATACAGTTCAAAAGAATGTGAACATTCAAAAGAATATTTAATCTTTTTCACAGTTAATACATATAACTTCCCCCCAGAATAAAACAATTACCAGAACTATACAAACATATGTTGAAAGGAATCTTTAAACCCTTTGAATTTCCATTAACATGACAATTTACTCAAGCCTTTTCTATATAAACAGAATAGAATCCAGTAAGTCCAAAATAATATTTTTATTGAACAAATGTCATCTAAAACCTATCAAAGTGTTTGATATTGATGTTATCCTTCTTCCCAACATCTGGGCTACTTAGCAATCTCAAATTCCATTCAAGCATTTATTCCATTCAAGCATTTAGGTGTACATGTCAGGTTCTGGCTTATTTATATTTTTTAAATAAAAATTTGCTGAAACTTTTGAGTTTCTGTAAAAGAATTTAAGATTTCTCTTTATTAGTGGAATAGGATAGATGGCCCTCCCAATAGTGTTGCCTAAATTATGGGATGGCTCTTTCCCAAGATAGCATAGCTTGTGAATTTTTACTGAACTCAAGGCAACAGATTATATTCATTTGTTAAAATATGTATTAAATAAAGGATTAGCACCTTCTAATTTTTTATTAGAAGATAAAGCTCAAATTAATCTATGAGTTGATGATCATTTATTTGAATTTGGTGAATGTTAAAATACAACAGCCCACATTTGCATTGTCTTTGGGATATAAATCAAAATTAGTTACTCTGAAATAATAGAAGCCATAAAATCAACACATGCAGAAGTAATTTGTATGAAACTGATACTGTGAATATAGCAAATCATAACTTTAGTAAAATATTAATAGAAAGCTCCAAATTCAATAATTGCAAGAAAATGAACCACTAGAATATAAGTATGAAAAAAATATAGTGTAGAACTTGGCCTTTATTGTTAGTGCATTAAGGTTCTCTGGAAATTAATTAAATAGGATTTTCTATGTCATTAAGCAACTCATTTTATACTCAACATACTGCTATGTATATACTGGTTCAGTTTCCATGGCCTGCTGCTACAGCCTTATGTTCTCAGCTTCTGTATTTTCATTACTCCAAAGTGTTCATTGTTCTGCTGTAGATGAGCCATAATAATAGGTTGCTGTGTTTCCAGTTTTGGTGAAATCAGAATAGATTCTATTTTAATCTGCCCATTCCTTGATATAAGTGAAGCACTTTGAAGAGTTCTTATAAAATCGTATATGGCAATATGGTGGATCTGTAACGCAGTAAGATAAAAAAAACCCTCCATTCTTGCTTATTAGGATTGAACAAACTGAAATAGAAACAGCTAAATAATCAAGTTCTAAATGGTTCAGAATCTCCTCAAGCACTAGATCGTTTAAACAACTATGTGAAAACTTTTGAGAGGAATTAAATAAGGCATTGAAATGTGTGGCATATAAGCATCAGCAAACAACAGTTTTGATCTGGGTACACAATATTTCAAGTGTTTTAAATTATGATTAATTTAACAGAATATTGTTTTGTTTGTACTGACTATATTGAATGTTTTAAGGAATGAAATGGGGGTACAGCTAAATGTTAGAGATGTAAAATTTATAATGCAACTTTGTCATGTGCTTTAGTGAGCTCCTTCTGGATAGACATGATTTCACATATTTGTTCTGGAAAAATCACTGTTTTTGGAGATGCTTATGTTCTATGTACAGTTATAGTTTAGAGCAATGATGAAATTCAAATTTTATTACTACTGGTTCTGTGGCCATGGCTTGGTGGGTGTGGTGTAGCTTGGTGGGCGTGGCTTGGTGGGCGTGGCAGGGGAAGTATATTGCAAAATCCCCATTCCCTCCCCACTCCTGGGGGAAGGATATTGCAAAATCTCTATTCCCACCCCACTCTGGGCCATTCAGAGGCAGTTTTGCCGGTTTTCCGAACTACTCAAAATTTCCACTACCTGTTCTCCAGAACCTGCTGAATTTTACCCCTGGTTTAGAGACTAAACTAAGGACGACCTAAATGGATATTGCATGTTTGTATGATTGGAAAGAAATTGATAAAAGATACTGTAACTATATAGCCAGTGGTGGGATTCTGCTGGTTCTAGGCGGTTCAGCCGAACCGTTTGTTAAATTGCTGGCTCGCCCCACCCCTTGCCCCACCCCTCCGCACCACTATTTATTGCCAATAAATAGTGGTGGGTGAGGGGCAGGCGAGCCAGCAATTTAACAAATGGTTCGGTGTTTTTTTGTAATTTTATTGGCCTGCGGAGCTTCAGCATAGGCTAATTAGCCCATTGATTAGATCGGCCTCCCGACTCTCAGCTGATTTGCTCTCAGCTGTTTTGCAGAAGGCTCTGCTGCTTCCTTGCAAAGAGTGCTGGAGCAGAATTTTTTCTCCTAGCTATGCTGAAAAATGAAACTGAAAGTAAAGCAGGCTGTTGTCTTTGCTGTTGCTGCAACGTTGGAAAATTAGGCAGGCAGATTTCTTTTCTTTTTCCTCACCAAAAAAGGTAGGTGCAAACAATGGGAAATTTAGGGAAAAAGAGGAGGGTTCAAGATTTTAAAACACAAAAGAAAAAAAGCTCTATTTAACTAGGGAATTGTAATAATTGAGATACTATTAATTGTATATTGTGTTGAAAGTAGAAATGGTTAAGTTGTGGTTTGGAGGAATATATGGGGAAATTATTTGGTTTATTATTATTGGTAAATATAATTAATTGATTTGTAAGAAATTGGATTGCATGGAAATAATTGGAATATTCATGTTCATATTGATTAATATACAAAAAAGATAGTTTTATAACTAATTGATTTATATTAAAATGTTGAATTTATATTAAACAACTGTAATATTACATAATTAACCAATGTGAGGATGGATATAAAAATAAATGACAATGGGAAGGGGTATAATATAGAATAGAAGGGAAAAATTGAATTTGATTAAGATTAGAGATGAGGATGAAGGGTAATATTGGTTTTTTTAAAAAATAGATAAGGAATAAATATGGCAAAAAGGAAATATAGAAATTGTAAATTTAATTGAAATGACTAAACACTGTTAAAATTTGTGAACCGGTCAAATACTCTGTTCAAAGAAAATAAATTGTATGTTTGTATGTGTGTTTCTAATTATTGCTATTTATTCATATTTGTTCTTTTTTATTCTTTAAAGTTTAACAATTCATTCTTTATCTTAATATCTTTATATTTGTTTGGGGTTGCCTTTCTTCCATTTCATCTTTTTTACTGTACAGCAATCTTTATCTTTCTCCTCAAACCTACCACCTCTCTTTTTTCTTTCCTTCTTACTTTCTTCCCCCCCCGCTTCTTCTCCTCCCTACTCCCTCTTCCTTTCTCCTTCTCCTCCTCTCTTCCTCCCTCTCTTATCCTCACTCCTACTCTAATTTTCCTTCCCTTCCTTCCTCCCTTCTCTTCCTTCCCTCTCTCTCCTTCTTTCTTCCATCTCTCTTCTCCTTCCTTCATCCCTCTCTATTGCTGTATCCTTTTGTGCATATGGACTACTCAGAGGGCTGAAAAAGTTATTTTTGACTGGTCCTCGCACTTTTGACCACTCCTCGAACTTAAGACTGTCCTCACATTTTATGTTTTTCACCCTATCTTGTCACCATGGTGAAGAGAAGCAGTTGTGAAATGAGTGACACGGTTGTTAAGAATGCTACAATGGGCATAAATGATGACCAGTCATAAGGGTGAGGACCTGTCAAAATTGCGAAGACCTGTAAGAAATTACTTTTTTCAGCCCTCTGGGTAGTCCTTTTGTGCATATGGACTACTCAGAGGGCTGAAAAAGTTATTTTTGACTGGTCCTCGCACTTTTGACCAGTCCTCGAACTTACGACTATCCTCACATTTTACGTTTTGCGCCCTATCTTGTCACCGTGTTGAAGAGAAGTAGTGGTGAAATGACTGACATGGTTGTTAAGAATGCCGCAATGGGCATAAATGTGAGGATGGTCATAAGTGCGAGGACCAGTCAGAAATGACTTTTTTCAGCCCTCTGAATAGTCCCTATGCACATAGCCATGCCCACCAGGTCACATGACCAGCAAGCCATGCCACCCCGGTCACATGACCACCAAGCCACACCCCCAACTAAACCACGCCCACAGAACTGGTTGTTAAAAAATTTGAATACCACCACTGTATATAGCCCTTCATCTATTACAAATGAAGTAATGCTTCATTGGGAACGGCTGCATACCACTTGAGGATTCTGGAAGAATGAAGAAGAGCTAACCACAAGCAATTGAAAAGTGGGACTTTGTCTCATTGGGGCAAGCTAGCAGCCTGCACAGATATTACAACGAAGAACCTAAATCAGGAAGTCTACAGGAACCTATCTCTTTGGATCTGCACAACCCTTAAGAGCAATGAAGTGGAATGGAGAAAGGGGCTAGCACCATGGTGACCTGCAAGGTGTGTACTGTGTTTGGATTCTTGTCTCGAGAGGACTCCAATTATAATTGCACCAAATGCAAACTGATCGGATTGCTGGAGGAGAAAGTGGAGGATCTAGAGGCATATCTAGCCACTCTGACACTCATCTGTGCAAATAAATTCCTAGAAAAGTCAGAAGTCTGTCTGAATAAATAAAATAAATGAATAAATAAAACTTTATTACGGTCCTTGACCAGCAATAGACATACAATAAATTAAAAATAATACTGACATTAATCATGAATAGTAACATCCCTGTTATGAAAATACATGACCTCAAATCGTTAGGGTCATTCCCTAATTTACATGAGTGGAGAGGCGATAAGTATGTGAGTAAATGTATTTTTCCAATAATTGTTATAGATATCTCCAAGAAACTGGCACCAGTTGACATCTATAATTCTGTAACCAGTTTTTTTCTTGTGGACATTGCAGTAACACAGAATTTTGCTACTGCCCGCGTGATAGCCGGATTTGAGTCTTGGAGGAGAAAGCCTACATAAAAGTCGCCTGTCCTCCCTGGCAATCTCTCTAGTAATGGGAGAATATATATTGACCTACATACTCTGTCAGAAGTCTGTCTACACACTCAACACAGTAATGTGGCTGGTCAGCTGGGCTCCACTCCACACTACTGGAACAGTTGCAACTTCACACTGCTTGCCTGATCTGTGTTGATGTAGTTTTACAAGGTGAGACCGGTCTGAAGCTGCTGCAGCTTTGCACTGAAGGGCTGGAGTAGCTAGGGGTAGCCGAAACTTCATGCTGCAGCTCAGGGACTTCAAGCAGTTCCAGAACCAGGTCACACCAAAAAAAGCCTTGAGCCTCAGTGGATGGACAAAGAAGTGGGAATGGGAGAGATTTCCTGAAAGCCTACCCATTAAATTTCTTTCTGGGAAACTGGAAATGAGCATAAAAAATCTTCCTTTCCTGTTCCTTCTTTCCTTATTCTTTTTTCCCTTTGACCCATCTCTCTTTCTTCCTCCCTATTCTCCCTCATTCCCCTTTTTTCCCTTCTGCTTCTGCTTCTTTCCTTCCTTCCTCCCTCCCCCCTCTTCCTTCTTTTCTTCATGCTCTTCCTTATTTCTCTTCTCCCCTCCCTTCCTTTCCCCTCCCTTCCCTTTCCATCCCTTCCCTTCCCAGCAGGCAAATAAGTGGCTACTGCCTGGTGGAGAAGGGAGGGAGGAAGTATGGTACAAGTGCAGACAGATTGTTGCTCCCATGAACTTGTCAGGGAAAGCTGAAATTGAAGATGACATGACTGTAGTTGATTGTGGCAGTGCAGTAGCAGTGCTGAAGCAGTCCAGCAGAAGTGAAGCAACCACAACTTCTCTAAATTTCTTAGGAGTCATGGATCCCAGCAGCCTGAAAATTAGCTGATTATTTTGGTTCCTGGGCTCCACCCAGCTTCTGGGCAAAGAATTATCCACTGTAGCATCTTACTAAGATGCTATTAATCAACATATATTTAAAATACATTCTGAATGTACATTGCATGTACTTTTAAGTTGGTGAAATGTGAGCAATAATATATTGGCTAGAAAAACATTATCTAGAGAAGATATCCTGTGTTGCATAGAATAGCATGAGTATCCTTAGGGCATATTCATACCAGTGCTATCTCTGCTGTCAGAATGGAATGCTGCATGTGGCATGATTATGAGTAGAGCTGGTAGCCTATATTGTACCTAGATTGTATCTCTAGCTTGCAAAAAGATGCTATGTGAAACCCTCAACTGAAGAAAAAGTTGGAGATTGATTTACAAGCCCATCTGGTAATTAGAATGAAATATGATTGCAACTTTAATGTAAAACAAATACATGTTTAAAAAAACATGAATTAATGTAACCAAAGAATTGAAATAGAAGTGTTGTAGTCTTTCACTGTCTGAAACTAAAAGAAAGAAGAAAAATATAGTACACTTGAATAAAGCTAGAGTGATCTTGTGTGGCAAAGTTAATTGAATGGAGGTGTAAATTTAATTATGAATAAATAAGGTAAAATGTATACCAGAAAGAATGAACTGATGTCATTTAGGTTGCTTTAGGTAAGCAACAATTGCTTACACTGCTCTTGGGAATAATGGAACAACCAGAAATACATGCAACATTCTAAATGAATGGGATCCAAAAGAAACATATTTTGATATCCATATTGAATGGATAGATCAGTGGTGGTATTCAGCCAGTTCTATCCAGCTTGGGCAAACTGGTAGCAGTAACTGCAGGAGGCTCCGCCCACCCACCCGGACGTCATCACATCCAGTTTTTGATGAACTATGCATGCGCGGAAGTCCCTGCGCATTCACAGGCGCTCATATTTGTGAACTGGTAGCAAAGGTAAGTGACTATCACCCCTGGGATAGATGGTATTGAGACAAGAAAAAAAGTTATTGGGCCATTTGAGGATCCAAATGTCAGTAATAATGGTGACTGTTAGTGACTGTTAAACAATCATGGTGACAGTGACTATTTTTTATTTTTTTATTTATTTTATTTATTATTCATATTTCTATGCAGCCCACTCTCCGAGGACTCTGGGCGTCTTACACCAAAGACAGTATACTAAATAGCATATTGCCCCCAACAATCTGGGTCCTCATTTTATCCACCTCGAAAGGATGGAAGGCTGAGTCAACCTTGATCCAGTGAGATTTGATCTGCTGATCTGCTGAACTAGCAGTCAGCTAAAGTAGCTGCAGTACTACACTCTAACTACTGTGCCACCTCGGCTTTTATCTGCTTAGAAAAAAAGCAGATATATTCTTTTTAATATAGGTCCTGAGTATATGTCTCTTCATATATACACAATAAATGAAATGATGTGAATATAAATTGAAAAGTATGATTGATTTGATTGTTTATAATGAAATATTAAGAGAATTGGTAAAGATTCTCTTTCTAAGGTGAAACCAAACCAGACCAAACACAAAAGTCTAAACACCAAAGCCATGGAGCCTAATAGGTTTGCTTTGCTTGCTGACACACTATATATATATATATATAAATCAGGAGTGAAATGTAAAATTTATTACTACTGGTTCTGTGGGCGTGGCTTGGTGGGGGGGTAATGTGACTGGGTGGGCGTGGCCAACTTTTTTTTTTTTTTAACTTTTCAAAGCATTTTTTCTAATGCTTTGAAAAGCCTCTGCCGATCAGGAAACTTAGCTGGGATCGTCAGAGACTTTTCAAAGCATTTTTTAAACCACCTCTTCGGCCAAGAGGTTGCAGAAAAAAATGCTTTGAAAAGCCTCTGACGATCCCAGCTGAGCCGTGCGATCATCAGAGGCTTTTTTTTTTTTTACTTTTAAAAGCATTTTTTCGTCAGAAGAGGTTGTAGAAAAAATGCTTTTAAAAGTAAAAAAAAAAAGCCTCTGCTGATCCTGCGGCTCAGCTGGGCATGGTGGTGGGGGGGGGGAGGGTGCAGGGATTTTTGCTACAGGTTCTCCGAACCACCCGTCGCCATTGCTACCGGATCAGGTGATCTGGTCCGAACCGGAAGCATTTCACCCCTGATATAAATAGAAGAACATATTTATAGTTCAAAGTTGAACTATGGGGTCCTCTGAGCTTGGTGGTTTTCTTAGCAATGTTTCATCACCAAAGTAGGTAATATCACCAGTGCTAGTCGATGATGATGTTACCCTTTTTGATCATGAAATGTCTACAGAGTGCACCAAGGATCCAACACTGTACACACTGAATTCAGTTATCATTGTCCAAAAATAGGTTACCATATCATCTGATCCTTGTATTAACAAGAAGGATACTGTGTCTATCAGCACAGGTACAAGAAGCCTAATGCTTTTTCTACGAAAGAAAAGGGCAAGGTAGCTTCCCTATTCAACAATGAAGCAGATTAGGGATTCCAATCTGACTTCAGTACCAACATGGCCAATACTGACTTTTTGAGCACTCTCATCTCATATCACTGCTACATCCAATGCTTCCTTGGCTACAGAAAATATAGAATGTGGTGCCCCAGGGAAAGAAATGGTTAAACATCCTTCTTCCGCCAGCTAATTGTACTAGTTCTGCTGCTTTTTGGAAGCAGTAGTGAAGGCTACATATACTGCATCTTTAAACCTCTGGCTAGAAGCAAAGTGCCAATCTTTTTATATGTGTATGTTAAACATTCCTGCACCAAATGATTCTGTCACAGAAAACATTCTTATTTATAATGTGCAAACATTTTTATATTTTTCTCTCTATACTTTGGATTTACATCCTTGCGGTGTTTCTGGCCATTTGAAATTTATTGCCATTATAGACTTTAGTGATTAATTTATTATTACTTTTTGATCCTTTGCTTTGTTTTTATTATTTTGCTGGTTGTTGATCTCTTACTGATGCTACATTGCAGTTTGACTATGTGGTGTATTCAAAAGGGAGACTACATGCCTTTTATAATTAATAAATGCATTTAATCGTGAATGTAAACTTTTTACAACAAAGCTACATTCATACAAATATTGCATTCATTAAAATGAAAAATATAAGCTATTCAAAGAAGGAAAGTCTTTTTAGATTATATCTGCCATGCTGAGAATCCCTGGCTTTGGAAGGCATCATACTACTAATAAGGAAAGAATTATATACCGGTATTACAGAGAACTAGATATGAGTTGTAAAAATCCAATTAACCACTAGAAAGCAGCAAAGAGTTTTCTGTACATTTATTGCTATCCAGGTAGTCACATCCACTTGCCTTGTAATATCTGGCATACTCACTCACTCTTTGCGCCCTCAAGTCATCATCAAAATAATAAAAGTAAAAAAAAAAATCAAATGAAGACTTCCAATTGTCCAAATTTTTATTTCTAAGGAAAATGTGTTCCAATAATATCTGGCTAAAGGTATGATATCTTTGGAATATAGAATTTTTGATTATGCTTTTTATGGACAGGAGAATGAAGGAATAAATGGTGAAAAGCTTTAAGTTATCCACAACAGTTTAGAGTTCCCCATTTGTCCATTTTTTGGTCTTTTAAGTACTCACATTCTTAAACAGAATGTAATTACTGAGGAAATTAACTTTATAGCCACAGATTGTGGTGTCATGATAATTTAGAGGAATAGGAAGGATGTTTTCTTAGCAATCTTTTTTTATCTCTTTCTTTTTTGCTTATCACTTAATGGCATTCATTAAAACTGATAACAGAAATAGCTTTTCTTTTTAAATTTCCTACCAAGCGTCCAGTTGAGTTGAGTTAACTTTCCTTGGAACAATATATTAGTGTCATGCTCCTTATAAAGGAAATGAAAGTCCATTCTCTGCACCAGTGGAAACAATATAAATATACATGCTTCTGTCCTTTTGTTAAAATAATTGTAAACCTTAACAAAATCTGTCACAAGACAACCTCTATATTGTGATACATGCAGCTTGCCAAAGTCAATTTTTTCCCCCCTCAACAGAAAAAAACCCCAATATTTACCTTTGGAATTCAGGGCTGGTTAGCAACAAGCCAAAGCAAGAGCTTTCATTGTCAGCCAATCAGTGGCTTCTCATTTCCTTTCCTCCTGTTTTTCCCTGCAGCCACAAGATATATTGACTTTCTGGAGGACCCGGTGTTCAGACTCTGAAATTGCACTCCTTATCTTTTAATCATTCGATAATACTGAAAGTAGACCGGGGAAGAAATCAACAGATCGTCCTACTCAGCTATCTTTCTTTCTTTCATCCTTGTCCTGGCTGGTTTTTAATTTCAGAACAACAAAGCTCCTTCTGGAAAATCTGAGAGAGTTGTTTTCCATCAGCTGAACTCTTGCTTCATTCTTAACCGGTTTCAGATGAAATGTGTCTTCTACAGACTTTTAAGGGAAACATGCCCTGCATTGTTCAATTGTCTTACCCTTGCTTTTATCTTTACGTTTAGCTTTGCTGGTCTCCAGTAATTTAATGTCCTAATTTTAGTATATAACTTTTTAGTAACATTAAAAATGGTCATATTAAGGATTAACTTTAAGCATGGATATAAGACTGGTCCCATGAATGACATAAAAATGTAATCCGAAATATTTTCAACATTCCCCTTCTTATTGCCCAGTATCTTGGATTACTTAGTTAGCAAGCACTGCAGGTTGTGGTTGGCAGCCTGATTGGTGCCAAAACCAACCAATGGGGAATGGGGAAAGACAATTCCTTTCTGCAATATCTTTGTTTTGAAAGGAATTTCATGTGTAAATCCATGGAGGAGAGACAAACAAAAGAAATAGAGTTAGTATCTTTTTTTGGAATAATTCCTTTTCCCTTTTTTTTCATTTTCCTGCTGGAATATATTTAAATATGTGTTAACCATTCATCTGGGTTTGAATGAAACAACCACAAATTAATAATGTAAAACTTTGTATTTAAAAAGGAAAAGAGAATGTAAAAATCTTTTTGGCTTTAACTATTTGCACTGAATGGATTTCCTATAGAAAAGTATAAAAGAAATTATAGCTCTAAGAAGTCTACAAAATTAAGTTTGCTCTTAGTTTAGATGTAAGTAAGCTGTATAGTTCTAAGTTGTATAAATCACTTAAGTTACTGAGGTGCTTAGAAAGCATAAATCCAAAGAACAAAATAATAAAGTACACAATAACAGAATAAAATTTTTGTCATTGGGTACTTATTGTCATTCTATTTGTCAAATAGAATTTGTCTTTCATTTTCTAGCTACTGTAGTGTTTTTACCTATCCCTTCAAAGATAGCTGTTTTCCTAAAACAGATTTCCCTTGGTTTCATCTAATCTTAGATGTCCCTTCAAAATTCCAACTAGTAAATTGGAAGATAGAATGACCTTTGTTTCTTTTCTCAGTCTTGGTTCCAGATTCTGCCTTTAGTTTTTTGTTTTTTTGTTTTTTAAGTAAGCCACCTGCATATGTAAGAGACTTCTGGTGACCACTGTCCCTTCTTATGATCCATGTAGGAAAAAAATGAAACAAACGCTGGAAGGAATTAAGAAACACTGGAAGGCAATCCAGGTAATTAGGGTCTGCCATTATTACCTTACTCCTTCCTAAATGCTCTGTAAGGTGGTCCAGGATCTTTTCTGTCCCCCAAACACTGGGAGGAAGGGGATCTAGGAACCAGGTCTTCATGCTGTGGAAAGAGCTATGGACATGATCTTGGAAAAGCCATCCACTCATCCACAATAGCTGATGCAGAAACATGTATTAAGCCTGGACTGACTCCCCATGACTTCCTGAGAGAGGGAAGGGAAAATATATGCAGACTTTTAAGATTCTCTTGCTAATGCCTATCTCAATACAGTTTAGTTCTAGCCTTCTTATGGAATGAGTTTCTTGGTCTGGTCCACCTTGTATGGCTGAAAATCATATTACAAGTTTTTTTTTTACTATGTTTCAAGAAAAGCTGAGGATTTTACCTTTGTTAGTGGGGAAGGCATCTAACCTTCAAGGCACTCCACTGTCTGTGGAACACTTGCTACAGCTTTATCGCAGCCCCAACATCAGATAGATTCACTAACAACTAACCTACAAAAGGCCATGGTGCATCTAACAGAGCATTTTGGCCAGAATTTACCTCAGCAAGCAGCAGCATATCAGCCTTTAGCCTATAGCCGAATTGTATCTCTATGTTGTTCTAATAGTTTGCTAGAGAAATTTGGAGGAAACCAGGAGCAATTTCTGACCTTTACAACTCAGTGTGAGTTTCTTATAGCCAATCAGCCAGATGAATTTCCAACAGATTGCACCAAGAACTTGGGCCCTGAGATGGCTGAAAGAAGGGACAGCCAACTACCCATTACTGATGTTAATGATCCAGTATTAGACAGTTATCAGGATTTAGAGCATCCTTTGAGTATTTGATGAGGAAGACCACTGTAACCATGAGATTCACAAACTCAAGCAAAGTTAGAATAGAATGCATCCCAGATCATTTGAAAGAGCTATTTCAACATTTCCTGGTAATAGTTAGATGGTTGGAAGAGTTGAAGTATAAGAGAAATGGCAAAGGGCTTTTCTTTGGCAAAGGGTTTAAAGGGCTTTCTTCACCCTTCACTTCATAGCTTCATCAGAATCCAGCATCTCATTTTATACTTTTACTGTATAATTCTTAAAAATAAACCCAGCGCTTCCACAGCTAAAGATCCTGTTTTGGGCTTGACTTTGAAGTGCCATAACTATGGATCTACAGGTCACATTGGAGGAAGTTGATCAGAATGAATAAGGAACATGAACTCTTAACTGCATTTGACACCAGGTACAACAAGCAATAGTTTTGGCTTAGTTAATTGTGGAGAAGCTTCTCCAGATTCAAAATATTTTCTGACACTTTAGACAAATATGTAGAGTGTATTTGGATCACAAATTGATTTTATTTTCTCTGAGAATTCTTGTAAATGACTCATGTCAGAAACATTTTAAAACAGAATCTGTAAATGCAAAGTTTTTAATAAATTGGAGGAATGTGCCTTTGATCTACCCTAAATCCAAGGCTATTGGGGGCTAGACTATTCCACTTATAGGGTCTCTACTGAATTCATGCAAAAATATACTTCTGCTTTTAAAAGAACCATTGATTTATTAACATGAGGTATTATGACTTTTTATTCCGGAATTCTTGTAAACCATAGATAGCCATTTTGATTATACACTTAATCGAAACAAGACAGTTGTATTATAAAAAATAAATTCCAATATTGACAATAATTCAGGGAATTTTAGACACTGCTAATGCATTTTGATGAAAAACTGCAATTGGTATGTTTTAATTGAATATGCCTCCATTTCACAACTTCAGAAAATCCAAAATCTTTTTGCAATAACTCAAGTTGTATAAAAAAGTGATTACCAATAATATATTGAAACCTACTTAGATTGCACAGTAACAGAGTTCTGATTGTTCCAAATTTACGAAAGCTATTTTATTGAAATATCTTCTCTGATCAATGAACAAATTGATAGAAAACTCATTATTAACATATTGTGAGAGTACTAAATGTATGGTCCTAGAGCAGCATCCCCCCCAAAAAAACCCTCTTTAGGTCTTTCCAAAAATTGCTTCCAGATTCTAATTTTTAATGGACAAAACAGGAACAATTATTAAATATATCAAAAACAATTAACTGTTTAATTAATATTAATATAATAACATAATATTAACTCACATCCGCTTTTGCCTGGCCCTCTTCACTTTTGCAATGAAATTCCAGTCTCTCACTCAACCTGTAGTTCTTGGCCTAAATATGTTGCCTACCTTTTTTCTCCACTTAGGGATCATGGCCCAGATGAAATGGCTTAGGTAATGCTTTTCCCACATTATGAAGAACATGATGTTAACATAGTTAAAGAGCTTTCAGTGACTTTTTTTTTTAAAAAGCTTGAGCTGTACAAAATATTTTTGGCATTCAGTTATATTCCTTTAGGGCTCAGCTCTCAGCATCCTCACTCAGCTTGCAGTACACACCACCTGTGCGTTGGGAGGAAACCAAATAGAGGATATGTACCGCTTTAATGAAAGTGGTCCTTCTTCTGGCACACAATAACCCCCGTAGCATATTCTGCTTCTTTTCCAGATGGTCTTAGATCTGCAGTTTAGCACTAAATAGCCACATTTGGAACACACACAGATATAGTCTAATTGTCTCAAAATGGCATTTTTAAAAAGTGACTAAGGTGCTGAGATACAATGGGGAAATTTGAAAAGCCACAAGTAAAAGACATTTTTAATCTAAGAAGCCTCAGAGCAGACTGCAGAATGGAATGGGTGCCAAACTTAATCCGTTATTTTACTGTGGTCACAAACATTGCTGAATGGGCGCCAACTAAGCCAGCAGCAAAATTCCAGGAATAATATGGCATCAAAGTCATTTTGTATTAGCAGCTTTCCATTATGCTCATCCAGCTTTGCATTAGCATGCGTTTCTTTCAGGGCTGCCAAAAACCTGTTAATGTGGCTGTGTTTTGCATTGGGCTAAATACTTGATATACAGCTCCATAGGAAAATATTATAATTTGTCTATTCCTTTCTACAAATAATTTTCAGTGTGTAATCCTCTGTAAACCAATAAAGTGTAGGTAATTACATTTAGTGATCTGCTTGGACATCAGGAACTCCATTCCATTTTTGTGGCATTTTTAGCAGCTCCATGCTTCAGAGGAAGGGGATATTAACTCCTAGAACTCAACCACAAAAGCCATACTAAAGTGGAATATGTTATAATCATTTTCAGCTTTATAAATTAACAATTTTGATTTTTGATCATTTATTTCAATAAATGGAACAATTAAATCACAATGTCAAGGTATAATGAATCCAACCAATTCAGCACTCTGAGACTTTCAACTTCCCCAAAGAACTGTTTTATTGAGTACATCATGTCAGCATGAATGAAAACGAAACCAGCTCTAAATATTTCCAGCGGTTTCAGTATAATTAAAGAATAAATAATTCCTTCCCTCATGGTCACAGGTCACATTGTCCAATTAGGTGTTCTGGCATCTCCTTGGTAACTCTCCTCGGTCTCTGGCCAGCACCTGTTGAGATGACCTTGGTTCCCAGGGGATGGTCTGTTGTTGTTGTCTGGGCTGACATTCCAGACTTCTCCCCTTCCACGCTGTGGCAATCTTAGAAAAAGAAAGATGGATGCAGCAGGCCTGAACCATTGAAGTTGATACAGTAAACTAAGTGTAATGGAAGGAAACCTGTATCTGGATCTCCCTCAAACATTTAGACATCAATATCTGTAGAGACTGAAGACTTTTTTTTTTAATTCCTTGGTTTTGATAACGTTGGTTTTTATCCTTTTGGTTTTCATCGTTGGTTTACCAAGTATAGGCTTTCATGGTTTTCCTTTTCATGTAACATATCTCTATGTACAGTATTCCATTGCCATGAACCTGCCCCTTGAAATTACAGTTCAAATCAAAATATACATAAAAGGTTTCTGCCCTTCATGTTCATACTTAGAATGTGGTAAATAAACAAGGTGAACTTAAACTGTTAGCACAGGAAGGCAAATACAACTTAATAGGTATAACAGACTTGATGTGATGATTCTCGTGATTGGAATACAGCAACTGAAGAAGCAACCTGGAACAATAGAAAAGTAGAATTTGCATACTGTTAAAATATTTATATATCTTCTCAAAAATAAAAATGGTTTAAATAAAGGTAGCCCTGTCTTATGGCCACAACTAAGCTCAACATTTTTGTGGTTAAGTGAGACATTTATTAAGTGAATTTTGCCCCGTTTTGTAACCTTTCTTGCCATATTTGTTAAGTGAATCACTGAAGATGTTAAGTTGGTAACATGGTGGTTAAGCGAATCTGGCTTCCTCATTGACTTTGCTCGCCAGAAGGTTGCAGAAGGAGATCATATGATGCAGGGACCAGGGGTGAAATGCTCCTGGTTTGGATTGGATCGCCCGATCCGGTAGCGATGGAGGCGGGTGGTTCGGAGAACCGGTAGCAAAAATCCCTGCCCTCCCCATGCCCAGCTGAGCAGCACAATCATCAGAGTCTTTTTTTTTACTTTTAAAAGCATTTTTTCTACAACCTTTTTGGCCAAAAAAATGCTTTTAAAAGTAAAAAAAAAAAAGCCTCTGATGATTGCGCGGCTCAGCTGGGATCATTAAAAGCCTCTGATGAGGAGGCTTTTTAAAAAAGCCTCTGCCGATCAGGCAACTCAGCTGGGATCATCAGAGCCTTTTGAAAGCATTTTTTTTACAATCTCTTAACCGAAGAGGTTGTAGAAAAAATGGTTTTAAAAGTAAAAAAAAAAAAATTGGCCATGCCCACCCAGTCACATTACCCCCACCCCCCCACCAAGCTACGCCCACAGAACCGGTAGTAACAAATTTTAGATTTCACCACTGCCAGGGACACTGCAACTGTCGTAATTATGAGCAGGTTGTCAAACATCCTGATTTTGATCATTGGACCATGGGGATACTGCAACAGTTGTAAGTGTGAAAAATGATCATAAATCACTTTTTTTAGTGCTGTCGTAACTTTAAATGGTGACTAAATGAACTATTGTAAGTTAAGGTCTACCTGTGTTAGGGAGCATTTAGATTAAATGCCAGCAGATGACCCGAGTGTTCCTTGGATGTTTTCAGCCTAATTAATGTCATATGGTGGTATTTGTAGGGATACAATTAGATGAGATTCCTATCCAATCTATTTTGAAATCTCTGAGAAAAGGTGGAATAAATGTCATAAAAAATAAACAAAGGAAGAACACAATAGATCAGAAGATATGATCAATGATTTGCCTATCACAAGAAATCCAACAGACATGCTACAAGCCAGAACAGAGAAAGAAAACTTCCACTGATCCAATAGTGGGTTTCACTTACCTTTGCTACCGGTTCGGAACTATGAGCGTGGGCACATGCGTGCTCACATGTGTGCACGCAGTGCTTCTGTACATGTGCAGAACCTTCTGCGCATGCACAGAGCATCCGTGATGACATCTGGGTGGGTGGGTGGAGCCTCCCGCCACTGCCACTACCCGTTCAGCCAAACTGGGGTGAACCGGTAGTAGCGCACCACTGCACTGATTCTGTAAGGACTTCCTTAACTCTAGAATTCAGACATAGAGTTAAGAATAGAATTGTATACATACTTTAAACTTAAGTCATAATCTGCATGCATGTATCTATTTGGTTTGTCTGAGGCTGAAACTAGGAATTTGGAAAAAACGAGTAGAACATTAGCCCCGATAGCCTGCCTTATCAACAAAACTAGAAGAAGGAAGAAGAAATTGTTCAGAATGGGATGGAAGGCAATTAGCTAACTGTAAATTGTTTTTGCAAAGCTATATTTTATCAGAAGGTTGCACAAAAGAAAAAGGAAATACGGATGCTATTTCAGTCAAATTCTCTTAATTTGCCCACATGCTACATGACAGCATTCCTGTTTATTTTGAATGAGTTTAAAGTATAAGAACCAGAACAATTGTACACTACATTGTGAAAGGAATTTGCTAATTGAACGTTTTAATATTATCTATTCCAAATAGTGGAAAACAGAATAAAATGAAAATTAATAGGATGGGAAGGGAGGGAGTCCTAAAAGAGTGAATGAAGTGTCATCAGGAATACACAGAGAGCGTCCAAGAACTGATAGGCACAGGTAAGATCACATGGATTCCAGATTTTATTCAGAAACAAAGACAGAAATAAGTGAATGTAGACCATGTTTAATCAGAATATATGAGCAGTTTCAGTTTCAGCACTGCTAGTATTTATATTTTTAGTGAATAATTTTCTACCTAAAAGTAAATCTTTTTCTCTAGACCTTTCTTTGTTCTTAAAACCATGCTAAAGAAGCTACATAAAATAAGATATGCCTAAAATATGTTGTGTTCCTAGCATATGTCCCTAGATTCCTTGTTTTGGGAAATATTATACTTATTATTCTATGTATAAAGGACTTATTGAATAAATTGGTATGGTGCCATGCACTGTCAAACTGAAAAAAAAATGATATGTGACTCTCTGGTTAATTCTCTGTTAGGCAAATATTTATTCTTCTTTCTTCCTCAGTTCCTTGGTGGCTCAGCAGTTAAGACACTGGGCTTGTAGGCTGGACCCAAGTGCCATGTGACAGGGTGAGTTCCTATCCTTGCCCCAACTCCTCCAACCTAGCAGTTCTAAAGTATGCAAATGAGAGTAGATAAATAGGTACCACTTTACTGTGTAGGTAAACGTGCGCCATGACATCATGCTGGCCACATGACCATGGAAATGTCTTCAGACAGTGCTGGCTCAATGACCTTGAAACAATGACCTTGGAGATGAGCACTGCCCTGTATAGTCAGCAACGACTAGCAGAGTAAAATCTGCAGGGACTCCTTTGCCTTTTAAAAAACTTCTTCAGTCAGTCACACACTCTCATTCCAATCCCAATCCCAGATAAACAGGAATGGTTGAGATAAGACCTGGTGACCTACCTTTCCTTTGCTAAGAAAATTTTATGGAAAGGCTGTCAAATTAATCAAATAAGGTACCCAATGGTAGAACCCTCAGGGTAGAAGGTACCCAATAAGCTACTTGGGGGAAAGCAAGGCTGTGCCGTGAGTAGTCAAGGCATTAATGAAGTGCCTGAGGCAAACCCAGCAGGCATCTCAGCTGCAGATGCTGACATTGGTGAAATCAAGGGACTGCGCTGCTTGAAGGCACATTGGATAGCAATGTGGAATGAGCCATGGTAAATTTCATATCATTAAACAGGAGATGCCAGGTTGAAAATTGACTTCCTTGACATCGATGAACTACATTGGATGGATAATAGTTAATTCTAATCTGAGGGATTCATTGTTCCTTGGGACATGACACCAGGAAAACAAATGGCGTGGCATTTATCAAAGCAAGAAAATTGAATATGCAAATAAAAGTTTCTCAATGGTTAATGATCGTATTATGATTATCCAAATCTGTGCCAAGCTCTTCAAGATCACAGTTGTCCAAGCCTATGCCCCAACAACTACCTGTAAAAGAAGAGAGACTGAAGGAGCCAAAATGTTTAACTGGGAAGAGAAAACTAGAAGAACTAAAATTCTTCTATTCAAGAATCAAAAAAGATGACACATACACTACAAGTTTACTTTTCTTCCAGAAGATAGGTCATGAAGTAATGGATTCAGCTAGGAAGGCTTAATGAAGAGTGAAGGATTTCCCTTCATTCAGTTTGTTCAAATAGGGGCTGGGCAGCCCTCTGCCTATTTAGAACAAATAGCTGGACTTTAAGTGGCCCCCTCCAGCAGTATAATCCTGAAATTTACTCCTATCGAATACAAATACAGTAGATTTGTTTTCAGTGTCTCTTGAGCATCTCACATTTTGAGAGGGATGATGCTTGTATGTGTAGTCATCTGGTACCTTAAACTGAGCTGTTGCTAAGGTTTCACTTCTTTCTGTTTTTAACTACAAGGATCAAAATCATTTCCCATATATCTAGGAAGATTATATCTGCTCCAAGATTGATATCAAGATCAACAGAAGTTTTATGTTAGCAATGCAAAAATCTTCAGAGTAGATCTGTGTTCATTTCTTAATACTAGATATTTCTTCAAGAACTTGTGTCAAATGTTCATAATCTTAATTATTATAATATTTTATTGCTTGCATTGTCTGAAAATCATTCTTAAAGTTCAGTACTTTTAGCTACTTTTATTTTTGAATATAATCCCACACTAAAGAGACTCATACCCTCACACTCATAATATTGGCTCAGCACATAGGCATTGGAGAGAAAGGAAAAAGAAAAAAAAAGAAAACATTCTTTAAGTAGTTTTTCTTTTCAGTGTTGAGCTTTGTTAATGTTGCAGGCACTGTTAGAACAAGAAATCTGAAAGGTTTCCCAAGAGATATTCTGCACTCTGTGTGCCAGTTCTGATAACGTCAATATTATTGTATGGAATTAGTAAAAGATGATGAAAAGTGACTTGAACAAATGCCATATGCACACAACCACACTCATAACCACACACACACACACACACACACACAGAGAGAGAGAGAGAGAGAGGGAGAGAGAGAGGGAGAGGATAGAACAATACACATGTTTTATCTAAATAAACTATCTTGCTATTGGGTTTATATGTTTGCGTTTCCAGTCAAATTTACCATTCATCTAATGAATGACTGAAAGTCTGCTAAAACATATGCAGCATACGCAATACAAAAAGAGCTAAATCCATTTCTTATCTTGTAAGTAATGGTAAATCAAGGCACACCAGTGAATCTTGCTTCCTGTTTCTACACTTCCTATGTCTAAGTCTGATTTATAACTTTTCCTCTTTCCTGCACTGGCACAAATGTTCATATAGCATTTTAAAAACTTTCCTGCTTCTTCTTAGGAATAGATCAGTCCATTTCTAGTCTATCTGTAGCCATTTAAGATGCCTTCATTCCTAAACCAACTGTAACCAATTTTCACATGAATGAGAAATATTTTTTTTGATACTCATATATATTTAAATATACGTGGATCTAAGCATCTACTATCTCCACCACCACCCCCACTCCACCCCCCTCAATGTTTTATTGCATATTCTGGTAAAGATTGTGAGCCAAGAGCTGCACTGCAAATTTCTAAGAAGAAAATGGGAAATATAATTATGTTCCAATTCACACATTAGTCTACGAGAGGCAGATTATATTCATGTGCATCAAAATTCATGAAGATCAATTTGGCAGGCATCCCTTTCTCTCTCTGCGCTGTTTGGGAAAAAAGAAAAAGAAATAGCCTTACTTTGGCATGCCATTATAAATATTCCATACTGTGCTGACTTGAAAGTAGATGAACATTGTTTCTTCAGTCCAGGGTCTGAGATATAAGCAGGACATGAAAAGAATCTTTCAGAAAAGACTAATATTTGAGGCTAATTTGAGCAGAGAAATAATTTCACGTAGATGCAAAGATTTAGAATTGCTAACATTGGAAGCAATTATGAATGCTGGTACTGGTATAATTCCCCTCATCTCCCCTCCTTTTTCCAAAAGACTGTTATATTATAAATTTTTAATTTAACCAATATGCATGGCTGTTAGAAGCACTTACTTTGCATTTCAAGACAGAATATGACTATGGAATTATGGATTTGTCTAACTCCACATTTGTCCATAGCTAGCAGCAAATTATCCAGGAAAATGAGTTGATAAGTATTATAATACCTACATAAATTTGGGTACTTTCATTGCTGATTTGCAGTAAACTGGTGAAGTGTGAGGGTTCAACAGTATGTTCTCTTGTATTATATTACCCTCCCTCAAAGCCTTTTATTATCTCTTTTAGCTGAGACAAAAGACAGATGTGCATTCCCTTTTGCCATCTGCTTTGTTGTAGCAACTTACAACGAGGAAGAAAAGTGGAACAGTTGTTTATACTGACCTCTGTCAGGCTCTTAGAATGTTTAGTTTAATTGAAAATCCTTGCAAAATTGATAGATGCATTCTGGGGACCTTTGCTGGTCTGCCTATCATTAAATATGGTTCCTTCTAAATTTGCCATTTTAGGAACAGACCCTACAATCATATATTTCCTCTTAGCACTAAGTTGCCTCTAAAGTTTAGAGATATGTAAATTTGACACCCACCCACCCACACATCGTTTTGGTTGATCCCAAGTTACATCTTGACCCCTAGTAGCTTTAACCATTTTTAATTAAGGTGAATGAGATGTTTGTCTGCAGTTTCATTCATAAATATATCAAAGGAAATAACCCAGCCCACATTCTTACCCAGCTATTTTTTTTGGATATCAACCAGGGGTGAAATCCAGCAGGTTCTGACAGATTCTGGAGAACCGGTAGCAGAAATTTTGAACAGTTCGGAGAACAGGTAGTGGAAATTTTGAGTAGTTTGGAGAACTGGCAAATACCACCTCTAGCTGGCCCCAGAGTGGGTTGGGAATGGAGATTTTGCAATATCCTTTCCCCAGGAGTGGAGAGGGATGGGTATTTTGCAATATCCTTCCTCTGGACTGGACTGGGAATGGAGATTTCGCAGTATTCTTCCCAGCCACACCCACCAAGCCACGCCCACCAAGCCACACCATACCCACCAAGCCACGTCCACAGAACCGGTAGTAAAAAAAATTGGATTTCACCACTAACATCAACCTATTTACACATGAATTCTTTCCCTAAATAGTTCTACAAAAAAAGTGCTTCTGTGGATTTTGTAACTATTGTTATTCAAAATGAGGGGGAAATGCTTTTGAAATTTCTTTTAATGTAGTTCAGAGATGTCCAGCCTCGGCACTTTAAAGACTTGTAGACTCCCAGAATTCCTCAGCCAGCCATGGGAGTTGAAGTCCATAAGTTGAAGTACACAAGTCTTAAAATTGCCAAGGTTGGACACTCCTAGTATAGAAATATGTGAAATTCTTCTAGGTAGGACTGAGTTTTTGCCTTTATCTTCCATATGAAGGTTCTAGTAACGTTGTCAGATCTCTTTTTTACAGTTCAATCATCTGTCCTGTCATCTTTAGCCTCTTTTGCTTCCCATGTGCCAATTAAAATCAAAAGAGATGATATCTGGGAGGAAGGCCTCCTTTTTAGAGGGAATGTGGATAATCTAAAAAACAACAAAACTCTCAATATTAATACACTTCGCTACCTCACAACAATAAAGACACTTAAACCACCCCAAAAGAAACTTGAAATAAATTCCAATGCATTCTAAGAAAGAGGAAGGAAAATACAAGCTTATCTCATAGGAGAAGATTTCAGCATAGGATTAATTTTGTTAAAATACCTGACCATCTGCCAACCCCATGCTGAAGTCAGATGGGTTCCTGAGATATTGGCCTCCAGATGAAATAAATCATAAACTTGGAAAATGTCAGGCTTGGAGAATGACCCACTACGTTGTTTTAGCTTTCCTACAGACTGCATTTGTTCTGTAAGCACTTGGAGCCTCCAAAGTCCTGCCAAGGACATTCAGTGTAGAATCATCTCAACAATGTAATTTCTGGTATGCAAAAGCTTCACAGAAATTTATGATATCCAATTTTAAAAGGAACTGTAGCTATTATTAATGTGATAGCGTTTCCAAGGATAAAATTCTCTTTAGAGAGTTTTAAAGGAAAGCACATTTGTAATTAATGGTTTGTTTGTACTACATTTTCCTGCTTTAAATATATTTCACCAAATATAACCTTGGTGAATAAACACCTTTTCTCAGCTTCTGTTTGGCTCTTCCTGAATAGAGAAAGTCCCAGCCATTAGATATAGGGTGCCTAAAAGCTTTCTGTTTTCTAAAGCCCTTAGAACCCCACACAATTGTATCCCACAAATTTGGCTACAGATTGCCAATTTGGAGCAATATAAATATTGTTGTTGAGGGACTTGAAAATTATGTTTAATATATGGTGAGTTTTATATTTGAGATAGTAGGAAAGAAAAAAAGATTAAAGACTGGCCTGGCTCTTCTATGTCATGTAAGCAGTGGTGGGATTCAGCTAGTTTGGGCCAGTTTGGGCGAACTGGTTGTTAAATTGCTGACTGGCCCCACCCCTTCCCGCCTCACCCGTTCCAGGAGTCCCCACGCACCCCATTTTGGCTCCCAGGTAAGTGCAGGGAGGCCTACTAGGCCCAAAACGGGGCACCGGGGGGTGCAACATGCCCCCCGCGGCCTGTTTTTTCTCCCTGGGGGTGCAGCAGGCCGAGAGCTACCTGTCATACCCCCTGGCCATACCCACCATGGCCACGCCCACCCAGCCAGTCATTAGGGCAGAGAACTGGTTGTTAAATTATTTGAATCCCCCCACTGCATGTAAGAATACTGCTGCCATATTTTCCTCTTCCCTGCCCTGTATGATTTTAAATGGAAAAGGTAAATTGTTTTTCAGATATAGGCAGTGGTGGGATTCAGCCAATTCGCACCACTTCGGGAGAACCGGTTGTTAACTTTCTGAGCAGTTTGGTGAACTGGTTGTTGGAAGAAATCATTAGGTCAGAGAACCGGTTGTTAAATTATTTGAATCCCACCACTGGATATAGGGTGGAGGGAGGATCAAAAGTTAAGATGTTTCCCCCTGTCCAATTAAAGTCCAGACCCATGCTTACATTTCTTATTCACCACCTGGTCCATCCCTATGATGCCCTTGTTGTTAATGACAAATTGCATTTAGTGACACATCAATTTAACAAGGTTGGAAGAAGAGGTGTATTTCTTTGGATATCAAAGCCTCCTCCAACACAATTATCCTTATTAGGTGGCTAAAAGCTGTTTTTTTTTTTTTAAATAACTGTCTTAGAATTGTTTAAGCTATTGCAAATCAATTACAAACAATTCCAGGTTTCAAACAGATTAACATTCCATTTATATCATAACTGTCTCCTAACATGGAATATGGAACCACATTGGGTTTTATCCTTATTTGGCATCTATGTATTCTTTGCCTGCATTTTATATGGAGGCAACATGTTATAAACCCATGTGAAAAATTTATTTGACTGATTCAGATAAACATACATTCAACATTTATTTCCATTTTCTGATGCTTCTACAATATAGCTCTTTTTCTTTTGCTGCTAGTTCAATAGTGTAAGAAATTCTAATTTTACTCTGTTGGTATATAAATGTGCCATTTCATAGAAGTTGCCATTTTTCTTTGTTGTAACTTCTTTTTCTCTGTTTTAGCCTGAGGCTCTGCTTTTCATTTGATCAGTACAGTTTATATCATATTCCAGGCACCATTTTTTTCCCAAGAGAAAAAAGGGATTTCAGATTTGCTATTCATGATTCCTAAGGCAAACTGAAAGGGCACCGACTGAATTAATGTTACCTTTACTGTTTTCAGGGCTTATAGGTTTTATTTCTATTAGCTTAGAGGTATTCATTCTATCTTAATATAGTCCTTGCTCTCTGATTGGCATTTTTTTCACATAAGAGTATAGCTTCCACGAAGCATAAAATTACTGAAGCTTGATTATTAAGTAACCTAAAAATAATTAGTTTAAATAGCTGACAAAGAGAACAATAACATATGCCAACTCTCCCTATAGTGGGTACAAATGCTTAGCTTAAGTGAAATAAGGGATCTGAGTTCTGTTTACCATGATATTCAATCATTATTTATGTAATAGCATAATTTATGCAAGCAGGTCTGTTTTAAGAGTGCCTCCTTCACAGAGGAGTTAGTAACTGAGAATTATTTAGAGGTATTATAAATAATTATACATCCATTCATGCATTTAACTTATTAAATTATTTATGTGAAGATTGATCGTAAGAATGATTGTTGAGTCTGATCTTTCCAGTCCATTTTCTACTATTTACATATGAGTATACTTGTTTTTCTGGTCCCTCATATGTGTGAGAGAACAACATATGATTTGTTGAAATAATCCCTTATGTTGCCTCATTCAGCTTTTAAAACTAAATAATTACTTTTATTAAGACTATACTAATCAGTTAGTAGGAATGTTTGGGGGAAAAATGGTGCCTGGAATATGATATAAACTGTACTGATCAAATGAAAAGCAGAGCCTCAGGCTAAAACAGAGAAAAAGAAGTTACAACAAAGAAAAATGGCAACTTCTATGAAATGGCACATTTATATACCATAAATGGTAGTCCCTATGCCTAAAGCTCTTGGTTTCCAGGCATGATCCCAGAGAAATGAGAAAAACTTATGCCAGGGACCATATCCAGTGACCATATCCAACAGAACTTAGGAAGCCGAGAGTTCAAAATTTCTTCTCCCTTCCCAGCAGATTCAAAGCAATTCAATTCAAAATCTCATGGAATTCAGTGGGTTTGATCCCAAGCTAAATATATGTATGGATAATGCCTAAAAATGCTGTCTTAGAAGCATACACTTGACTTCCCTTTGAAGTAGAAATGTGTAGAACTGCAGCAACTTCATGTGCTGATCATATAAATAATTTGAAGATAAAACAGCCTCCATAACAGAGAAATGACTAAATTGGAGGGCTATTCTGGCAAAGCAGAAGATGGAAGAGAGACAGGTGGCCTGAAGGTAAAAGGATCAGTGGTGAGATTCAGCTGGTTCTCTCCGGATCAGGCGAATTGGTAGCGGCGACTGTGGGAGGCTCCGCCCACCCACCTGGACTGCGCAAGCACTGCACATGCGCAGAAGGCTATGTGCATGCACTGAAGGCCATGCACATGCACAGACGAGGCGCATGTGAGCAAAGCGAGAGTGCGTGCGTGCATGGTCACATTTCTGAACCGGTAGGAAAGGTAAGTGAATCCCACTGCTGGAAAGAATGGTAATGGTAGAAAATAGATTTGGATGTCCCTTGGAATTGCAGAATTGAAGTCTAAGAAAAAGAACCCTCATATTCATCTTACTTCGTTTTCTTGTTATAATATGTATGTGACAACATACACATGTTCATGGATTTCAAACAATAAATGCATATTTATATATTTTTTCTGAACAATTCAGGCTTAATTCATTTGTAACTGAGAATTACTTATAGGGATTAATCCTCAAAGGTCAGAGTAACCTTACATATATTTCCAGATGATTTCCTATCCAAAACACTTAGTAGATCAAAATCTACTTAGTTAAAACAGGATAGTTTATCATATAACACTGCACCATGCCCTGAGATGCCAAAGTAGGCTTGTTAATCCTACTCAATCCCAAAAATCAATATTTTCATGAAGCTGTTTGTCAGAACAAATGACATCCCCAGTCTGAAATATGTACAATACACAGAAAGGTTTCACCTGTTTTATCGTTATTTTGTTATTTGTTCATCTTTTAATGAAGAATGAATCAAGAAATGTAAATTATTTTTTCATACAGTTTTAACATACTGTTGCCTGTGAAGCCTCTTTTGACCAGGCATTTATTTATATGTTTATTTAGTTATTTGACATCCTATTTGTTTTAGGAAGCTCTTGCTTTCTAAAGTCCTAAATAAAGGATCTTTCCTAATTTTATCTCAGTAACAGCAGTTCTGTGTAGTAATTTGAGCTGAGATAGAATGAGTTGACTTAAGGCAATTGTGAACCCCAAGGAACTGGGCAAACCAATACCCCCTTAATCATTACATTGTCATTATTTCCTAAATCCAGTGAATAACTTGAGAATCTACATAGATTGCACTCCTTAACACTTAGAAATTAGAAGAGTTGGATATGTACTACAGTACATGATTTTAGCCCAACAAGAAAATATTTACTAAGAATGTATTTGCAACATAGATCTCATCCTTGATATCAAAGGTTTATCGTCTAATTCCATGTTATTATTACCCCATCAAAGATTAAAATGCCTTTGTGAGCCTGGCCTTCGCTGACAACATGGATTGCTAAAGTAATAAGGGCAACCTGTGGTTTTCTCCTAGGAGCTCCAGTGTGATAGAGTCAGCATCCGATTCCTTGCTGTTGGTCACTGGCGTTCTATTGAATATCAATTGACAAAGCTGCAAAAATGCTGACTGCTCTGCCTTTGACATTACAAAATGTAAAGCCCCACTTTGGGATGCATTTACAAACCTAGCAGAAAATGCTGGGGTAGCCAAAATATTGCTACATAATTGGATTCTTGTGGTGTTAAGGGACATTGCTTGCTACATCAAAGCAAGTAGCTCATAATAACAAGAAGTTTTATTTTTATACTGAAACCTTTCTCACTCCTATCTTAAAAGCACTGAAGATATTGCCTGCATCGTGTGCCTTAGTTTTTTTTTTTTTAGTACTGCCTTATTTAGATGGAGGACCTTTTATCTGAGTACTTCTTTACTCTTGACAGATCATCAGTTGTGATGGAGGTATCAATAATTTATCTGTATACATCTTTGTGTTGGGAAGAGACTAGTAACTGGAGCTGAAGTATATCTTGCATTACTTTATGTTTAAAAAAGCTTTTTTAGGTAATTCCTTCAAGGCAAGCTGGCTCAGAGCAGCTTTTCCCTTGAGACAAAGAGAGAGAGAGAGAGAGAGAGATTTCTCAAATTAGACCTTTGCACTATCCCTATCTATTTCACATAAACCCCCATCTTTACTTATTACTTTGCACTGCCAGTGAAGGAATGCATTCTTTTCTATCTCTCCATAGACTGATTAGCATTTGAATTGACACAGTCTTGTGGTTCAGTAGAGATGGTGGGAATTGAAATCCGATGTACCTGATAGGCACTAAAATATGGTAAAATGATTATTATTACCTCATTTGCCTTCAAAAGTATAATACTTTAAGTTTAAAATGAGTGGGCAACAAGAAAAGCACAAGTTATCAAGTCTATCTCTTTGGTCTTGATGTATCTTAGAATATGGTTCGGTAATGGGAGAATAGGGCTCATGTAAGAGGAAATAAAAATATTAATCAATAAAATAAATTTTGGTTAGTGGAAATTGCCAAACTAGATACCTTGTGGGTTGGGGGAAAAGAATGGATGCTCTGCATGTTTAAAAAAATGAAGGCAAGCTCAGTGTACTTTCACCAAGTCACTATCACTGTAATTTTGGAAGCATCATTCTTAAAGGCTTTTGAGTGTTTAATCTGTTCGCATAAACTTCTCACAGCTGCTTTCCATGTGTACATGTTGTAAACAAATAAACAGAACAGACACACTGGGGAAAAATATTCTTCAGCATTTCTTCTCCTAAAGCCATGTTATATGCATAAAATACCAATTTATTCTGGAGTCACAGAGACAGTATTTTAGCAGTAGCATAAGAAATAAATAGCAAAATGCATAATTGTTGATTCAGAAGATGCCCCAGAATAAGTATCACAGTTAACTCACTGAATCTATTTATTCTGAAGAGAACAACTGGGATTATATACTGTAGTGTAATTTACTCAGGCTATTAAGAACTTGCTTGCATATGGCATTAGCTACTGTAGCATTTATCATGTTTCATAGAATGTTTCTCTTTCTCCCTCACTTCAATTCCTAATTTTTTCATCAAATTTTGCTTGTATTTCTGTAATAAAATGATTATACCAGGTCATTAGTTTATCGCTTATCTTTTTAGTACTGTTGCAAGCTGATTTAATATTTAAACAATTAGAAAAAAGTAGGCCAATGAATTCTGTGATGAAATCTACCTTGTAATTTTTCTATTTTCTTGCCCTGTAAGAAGTGTTATGTTTTTATCTTGTTCTCAGACAGTTTCCTTAGTAGTATTTTTAAATTTACATTTTGATAGGAAAAAATCCCGTGTCACAAGGTTTTGAGATGAAAGTAGCCATTGCTTGTTGATTAGTAATGTGCACAACAAATATGAATCAGTGTACATTTGAAATATAGGATTGTTTACTGTACATTGTCTTTTTCCTATATGCTTACTCTAATTTTTGTTAACTTATTCAGCATCTATTCCAATTTTTTTTTCTATATCTGAACTTAATTCTAAGTTCTAACATTATTTCCTTTATACCTCCAAGAGGTTCTAACCAGCTCACGGCTTAATCATTTTGGCATTATCGTTTCTTTTGCATTTTTCATTTCCCTTTATCTAGCAATATATGGTTCATTCAGTTCTGTTTATCTCCTCTTCTATAGCCTCAATTTAGGTCCCTGCCTTATCCTAGCAATTGATTCTTTCTTACCTATGATTTTATTTCCTAGATTTACTTAGTCTATCTATCTCTGCTTTATTGTTAGTTATGCAGTGGACCCAGACCTATCAGAATCTCCCTCCCTCTCTCTCTCTCCCTCTCTCCCTCTCTCTCTCTCTCTCTCTCTCTCTCTCTCTCTCCCCGCTCTCTTTCTACCTCCCTCCTTCCCTCTCAGGGATGAAATCCAGCAGGTTCTGACAGGTTCTGGAGAACCGGTAACAGAAATTTTGAGCAGTTCGGAGAACCGGCAAATACCACCTCTGGCTGGCCCCAGAGTGGGGTGGGAATGGAGATTTTGCAATATCCTTCCCCCAGGAGTGGGGAGGGAATGGGGATTTTGTAGTATCCTTCTCCTGCCATGCCCATCAGGCTTCATGCCCACCAAACCATACCACGCCCACCAAGCCATGCCCACAGAATTGGTAGTAAAAAAAATTGGATTTTTTAATGCTCTTTTCCCTTAACCTTATCTGATATCTGGTCCTTGGCTTCTTAGCACTCTATGAGGGGAGAAAAAGGGAAGACTAGCTTTGTCTCTCTTCTCTTTTCAATACTTCTCCCATGTTGGGACATAGTGTGTCTCTGGTAGCTTCAGACTTCCCCATGGGTCCCCTTCAAGACCATCTCTGCCCTTTCCCAGGACTAACTCACCAAGTTAGTTTGAGATCTTCAGAAAGTCCATTTGGGATGCCAACATTTAGTGTTCCACCACCTCTTTACTTCTTCAGATGGCTAACTTCTTACTTCTCCCTTTATTATTTGTTTTCTTACATTTGTAATAGTTCCCCAACTCTGACATATTCTTTCTTATTATTTATTTATTTATAAAATTTAAACCATCTTAAGTATATAACTCTGGGTGTTCCACAAGCCAGTTTGCTCATGTGCACAAGCAATATGAAATCCCTGTAAACAAAGCAAAACAAAATCTAAAATATTCAAATACAAAAACGAAGGCACCATTTAACAAAATCACATCCTGGATCTGGGAGAAAAGCCAGGTCATCTGGTAGGCTAAGATAGTTTCCCTCAACCAGGAGATGGGGAGGAGGCTGAAACACTTTCCTAGGGTATGTCCTGCCATGGAGAAAGCACATCTCCTACGTCCCACAAAATGTAGCAGCTCAGGATTGGCATGCAGTGTTCAATTTTTATATTTAAAAATATATTTTAAAATCTTTACCTGAAACCACTTGGAAGTTCAGAAGATGCCTTGGTCCAAATTAAATATAGAATAGAATAGAATAGAATAGAATAGAATAGAATAGAATAGAATAGAATAGAATAGAATAGAATAGAATAGAATAACAGAATTGAAAGGGACTTTGGAGGTCTTCTAGTCCAACCGCCTGCTCTGGCAGGAAACCCTATACATTTCAGACAAATGATTGTCCAATCTCTTCTTAAAAACTTCCACTGTTGGAGCATTATAATTTCTGGAGGCAAGTTGTTCCAATGATTAATTGTTCTAACTGACAGGAAATTTGTTTTTAGTTATAGGTTGCTTCTCTCCTTGATTAGTTTTTATTCATTGCTTCTTTTCTTGCCTTCAGGTGCTTTGGAGAATAGCTTGATTCCCTCTTCTTGGTGGTAACCCTTAAGATATTGGAACACTGCTATCATGTCATACCTATTCCTTCTTTTCATTAAACAAGACATACCCAATTCCAGCAACTGTTCTTCATATGTTTTAGCCTCCAGTCCTCTAATCACCTTTGTTGTTCTTTGTCTGCACTCCTTCTAGAGTCTCAACATCTTTTTTACACCATGGAGACCAAAACTGGATGCAATAAATAAACTAAAAGAATTTAAATTTTTACTAGTCCTATAAAATTTTTTAATATGTTTATACCAGGAACTGTAGTCTAGTATATCAATAGAGCATAACATCTATAGCAAGCCTTAATAATTTTGTAGTGAGTGTCAAGCCATAAATATTTTGGAAAGTACAGTAAGGATTTATAGCTTCCACAGGGAACTGGGAAAAAAAATCCTTAGCTATTAGAGCCTTCCAAAATCATTGTGATCTGGAGCTTTGTTTCTCAGCTGGTATTACTTTACCCAGATCTGCTGGGTGAGATATATGAGGCCTTTGCAAGATATCTGCTTTAAAATATCTGACAAGCGGCTAGTGAAATCCTTGAAGGAGGGCATTGTTTACAATAAATAGGACACCCACCCCCACACTCCTACATACAATGTCTGGTCTTCATCATTCATTACTTAATACAGTTTTTGTATCTAATGAATCACTAGAGAATAGATTGCCAGAGAGAAATGTGTTTCTTGTTCATGTTCTGCATGTCTTGTTTATACCTGCCTACTTGGCAATCTGGAATTGGGAGCTTAAAACTAAGCAAGTAAGCCCCAAATACATCTGTTGTTATGAATAAAAATAATCACAATTAGGCACCCCATAATAACTTTTCAATTACATTGATGAGCTGATAGTTTTAATGTAACCAGTATTAGACAGTTATATGTCATAACAAATGAGAATAGCATTAATTACGCAGAAAGTAGGGGAACAAAATCATCCCCCCCCTCAAACAATTGATTTTAAACCAATAATACAGGCATGTAGCCACTCCATCTTGGTAAAGTTGGTTTCTCCCTATCCAGGACTCTTAAAGGCTCCAGGGACATGGTCAGCACCACAACCATATCACCTGCCTGGAAAGGGGCAGAGAGGTATTATCAGCATACTGATGATACTGCATCCTGTATTATCAAAAGACCTTACCCACCCATCAAAATTTAGCCCTTTTTACCTGCCCATTGAACTTGCTTTGCATTTTCTCTTCCTGTCTTAATATTATCATTTCCTGGTTCCCCTTAACTACATTATTCACAGCTGATTTTTTCAATCATTACCCAATCTTTATTACATTTTTGTTTACTTCAGTAATTATTCTATTGCATGCATGTTTTTCACCATGCCAAGCCTCACTCATATGATCTTTCCACAAGAAATCCTTGTTAATACTTTCCATTAATACAACTCTATGGTCTTGTGCATCACTGTCACTTTACAGCAAGGGTACGGAACAATGGCCCTTTTATGACTTATGGACTTCAACTCCCAGAATTCCTAAGACAGCAATTATACTGCTTTACAGTATAATTTTCTTTCTGTTCCAAACAGTTTCCCTCTCTCCTTATGTTCATATTTTTCCCGCTGGATCACATTTATTTAGAATGTTATGCAATTTTTCCTCAAACTGATATCTGATTCTTCTATTATCTCTACTCCCTGCAATGAAACTGGATTCTTAATTTCATATACTGTAGACTCCCAGCAACCCAAATAACACCACTTCATATTTTCTGATGTATTCTTCAGTCTTTTTATTCATAATTCACTATACTTTCATTTCCCTGCATGTAGTCATCATCTTCATCCCTCAAAATCGGTCTATCTTCATTCGGAATTATTCCATTATTCCCCTTTCTATTAGCTTCACAGACACACAGCATATCCATTTTTGTTTCATTTAATTTATGCTCCTTAACATTTATTGCTTTTATATTCAAAATTACAACCTTCCATATGCTGTGGTTATCATCAGATAGGCCCCATAGATTTTAACCTCTGTTACCCAAAATGGCTTTGATCAAACATGTTTTTTATATAGCATTCTTTTTTGGAAAACAGAGATGATGCAGATTATCAGTTTAGTATTATAACCATGTTGCATGTTCTATAGTATCTTCTGCTAACTCTAAGAACAATGTCAGTCAGTTTTGACATATTTCTGGCAATATGCCACATATGTATCCAAAGGCCAGTTTTATCCCAAGCATGTTCATGTTATTCAGTACAAGCTAAGATATCTAACTGTCAGATTTCTCTTGGTCAGCTAGGCAAGAATTTGCAGGAATAGATTTCCAAGGACATCAAAGTGCTGCTAAATAGAAGTTTTATAGCAAAGTTAATTAAATATTTATGAAATATGGCTTTATTAACTTTGCAAGTTCCATTTATACTGGAATAAGAACTAAATTGTTGTGATTCTTCCTTCCATCTGTCTGATGTAATGGGTTAGAAACTGTTTTCCTTTGTGGCGGAGGGATAATTTCCACCTGTCTCTTGTTTTGGCAATGGATTAAATTGGTATCAGACTGCTTGCCAGTCAGTGACCATCTGAGATTTTTTTCGCCCACAAATGAAGAAACTATTTTGTAATTACAGGTATCCTTTAGTCCTACCCAGAGCAGGCAGAAACACTTCAGATCTTATTTAGACACTCATGCTGTATCAGTTGGCAGCTTATTAAAAGAACAATACTTTTTTCAGGTCTTCTATGGTAACTGAACAGGCCAGTTTATATTCATTAAAGAGCTACCAAAGGTACAGGTAGTCCTTGACTTATGACCATAATTGAGCCCAAAATTTTTGTTGCTAAGTGAGACATTTGTTAAGTGGGTTTTCCCCCATTTTACAACCTTCCTTCAGTGGTGAAATTCAGCTGGATCTATCTGGATTGCGTGATCCGGTAGCCTGATCCATGTTCTCCTTCACCATAAGCATCTACAATATAATTTTGGGGTTTCATTGGTGCAAAAGAGATAGGAACTCCATTGGCACCTTGCCAGGCCCTCACTTTGGATATCTTTTGGCAGAAACTGTAGGCTTTTAATAGGTTTTTAACACTGCAGTTTTTCACTGCGATGAGGTATGTGTTTTGCCGTAAGTGTTGATTACATTTGTTATGCTTTTCAAAATGATTTGTTCTACCCCAGGGCTGGTTCAGTAGGTAGATAGGATATCAATAATTTATTCTTATTTATTTAGCGATTTAGGAAGCCTTTTGGGTATGGATACAGTGAAACACACAAAAGACCTAAATCTTGGACAGATGCTATTTTTCCTGGATTAAAAAAATCTTGCAATACTACTCCAATAACTTTTCCTGTTGCTCCCACTCAAGGATTAAGTAGAAAACATTTTAAATCTAAAATGCCCTTTACATGCAGTGCTAAAAGTTAATTGGAAATTAAGTCTGTATCATACACAAATTATGTTATGTTAAATCATGGTCACTCTATATAAATTGTCCATGAGACATTGGTCATAATTTTTTCTTAACAATGATAATTTTACTAAATACAGCTCCATTTTTAATCCCTAGTCCTGCTGATTAGGTGACTGTGTAGTGAAGTCAACTGTTTTGAGTTCACATATGTAGGGTTATAACATTAATGTTATTTCATATTGACAAAATATTTTCAAAATCAATCAATATATTATTCTACTACACAAATCTTTTACCACAAAAGTATTTGATTTAATTTATCACTGCCCATAATTGACACTCTCATAATCTAACAAGATGCTTAATGAATGTAAAACTGAATCCATCCTTTCCTGATAATAGGAACAGCTATTTTTAAACTTATATTTAAGTTTAAACATAATTGTTGAAGGATTCTATTCACAAAGCATGAACTGATTTTATACATACACACAAACATACGCACACACACATATATACATATATCTCTATATACTGTATATATCCATGATGGCAAACCTATGGCATGCGTGCCAGAGGTGGCACCCAGAACCCTCTCTGTGGCCACGCGTGCCGTCACCCCAGCTCAGCTAGCTGGTTGTTGGGTTTCCGAGGCGTGCATGCGTGCCAGCCAGCTGGTTATCAGGTTTCCGGCATGCGCATGCGCCTTTTAGCTTGGACACTCTCTCTCTAAAAGGTTCTCCATCACTGGTATATAGTTACTGTATATTTATGGATCCCACTTAATAAAATTAACAAAATTAATGTGTCGACAAAAGAGACCTAAAACAAGATGGATTGACAGCGTAAGCAAGTATTGTAGTCCCAATTGGCAAAACAAAACTCAGGACCGAATTGGTTGGAAACATGGATTACAGATTACTGATTAACAGACTTGGAAGGGACCTTGTAGGTCATCTAGCCCAAACCCCACCCAAGCAGACCCCACACCATTATTGACAGATGGCAGTCCAATCTTTTCTTGAAAGCTTCCAGTGCTAAAACTTCCACTGCAGCATGAAGCCGAAGAGGCCTTCATCCTGCAGTGGATAGACAATTGTTAAAATGATGATGATGACGATGATTATGATGGTGCTGTATAATAGATATAGATATACACATGCAACATACACATTAATTCAGGCAATGGAAAGTACCAGGCAAAGGATTTTTATTTTTTAAAAACAATGGTGTTATTAGATTTTTGTTAGGATATTGAGATTTTCTTGTGGTTTTGTTAGTGAAAGTATTGCTAATGCATTTCCTGTATCCATTTAAATGCAAATTTCCATGTTTCTTTACTCTTGGAGTAAAGAAAAGAAAAAGGTGCTCAGATGGACAAAAACAGAGGGGGAGGGGAAATCAAGCCAGGACTGACCAAGGTAACAGCAAAGGATTGTGAAATTTCTTCATGCCTTTTTGGCATACAAGAGAAAACATATTATTAACTATTGTGTAAATAGTTTCTCAACTGATTATTTTATCCTTGCTGCTGAGAAAGACAATTATTCTTTGAAGGTCAAAAAACCAAACAGTGTTGAAAAGCATATATATGCATTCTGCATTCTCACAACAATACATTTACATCTACTTTCATGCAAATACAATTTGTATTTATCTTTCAAATGATCATGTTTCCCCACCCACACTAAATTCAGATCTCTGAAATATATTCAGACATTATTCATGTGTCTGTGTGTTTCTCCAGGAAAAATAATTTGAGGCTCAGCATAATGAAATACAATAAAATCAAAGGACAATACTTGAGTCTAATATTTTACTCAAGCCATTCCTTAAATAGGGGGAGAGGGCATATTTGGGCTATAGGTATCAGAGTCTTTCCTGTCAGTTGCTATTGTTATATCTTGTTATCTATCAAACTTACTCTCTCTCTCTCCCTCCCTCCCTCTCTCTCTCTTTCTCTCTTATCTATCTATCTATCTATCTATCTATCTATCTATCTATCTATCTATCTATCCATCCACCCATTCATCAAATCTTAATTTTAGATTAATTTAGGCTGTCACAAAATGGATATGCTTATTAAAAACAAGAAAGAAAAAGTAGTGTGAAAGAAACTGTAGTGTGAAAAAAAAAATACCCATCACAGCTATTCCATAAAGCTACATAAAGTTCTTTGGGATTCGTTCATCACTAAACTTATTTGAGGGACGCGGTAATTCAGTGGCTAAGACGCTGAGCTTGTCGATCAAAAGGTCGGCAGTTCAGCAGTTCGAATCCCTAGTGCTGTGTAATGGGGTGAGCTCCCGTTACTTGTCCCAGCTTCTGCCAACCTAGCAGTTTGAAAGCATGTAAAAAATGCAAGTTGAAAAATAGGGACCACCTTTGGTGGGAAGGTAACAGCGTTCCTTGCACCTTTGGCATTTAGTCATGCTGGCCACATGACCATGGAGATATCTTCGGACAACGCTGGCTCTTCATTTACCTTTACCTTAAACTTATTTGAGCTGCTGTATTTATATTATAGATGCATGAAAGAATATATATCAAGAGACTGGAAAGATGTCACTTGTGCATCTTTCCTTAGATTTCTTATCAAGTATTCTTCATCATATAATTTTTGGACTAATGCCAATGATCTAAAATACTCAACACTGAACTATTTATATGTACTTGGGCAACACAGATATACAGAGAAATCAAACTATTTTACTCAGGATTACTTAAAAACATATTTTTCCCACTTGTGATGAAGCAATTACAGGTTTAAAAAAACCCTGGGGATTAGGTGGGTATAATAGAATCAAATGTCAATTTTAAAAAAAGTAAAATGGATTCCGAACTCTTGCAATTGAAAGCATACTACCAACTTACTATCTTACTACCTAAGGATAAAATGAATCCTGGTGGACATGTGATGCATAGTTGAAAGCTGAACATTATGAGCAATTCTGGCATGTCCCTATGCCAGTGGCATTTTATCTCTAGGAGAGGAAGTGACAATTCAAGGTGACAAGCGCTGCTTAAGAAACAGCAATAATATTGCTTCTTATGTTTCAAACAGCAATGTTTGCTTGTATTGGAGGATTTCTTGCAAGTCACTTTCTGGGATTGTAGCAGTTTGCTAGCATGGTTAGGAAAAACATCACAAACACAGAGCTCCTAGCATATCATGGTGACAAACCACCACTGCCTTCAAAACTCCCCCTCAGGTGTAGTGTTTGCTCCTAACCATGCCAACAAAGCTAGAAATTTAGTCTAGCAAGATACCTTTTATCACTAGATCCATAAGGGTCAGTAAGTGGTACTGTCATCTATCAGCAGAAACAGATGGGTTTGGACAAGTCTGAATCAGAGAAAGCTGCTCTAAATGACTGTGGAGCTTTCATATGCATTTAGGAGGTATAAGAAGAAATGCAGGCAAAAAGAGAAGAATTTCTATTTTTATTGGCAGGCGTCCAGGAGGTCCCTTTACAACTCTGTTCCAGACCATATGATGTTATCTTTGGATTTAAAATTCACAACTGTATGGTAGTCATGCTGTGTCATCCTTTCCTGTAACGTTAAAGCAAAGGAGATGGAGCAAAGAAAGCATGTCAGAAGGACAACCAGGATGGATTCTGAGGAAGTTGAACTTCCGCCACAGGCTACGGAGAACAATTTTGACATGGGTAGGAAGGATGCTCTTGCCTTCAAACATTCAGATTCTTAATCCTCGTAACTTTGTGAAACATATTTAGGAGGGTATAGTTCACTCTCTCAATGGCTGAAGCAGAAGTTTCAGTTAAAGCTTTGAGATTCTGGATTGTCCCTTTCTTCATATAAAAATCTTTGGAGGGGGAAAAAGTAGATGAATATTAGGGCAAATATGTATTCTTTCTTTTGATTGGCTGATGTTGCTGTCCAATAGAAAGGATCGCATAAAATCACCAAAGCAATACAAAAAAGCCTGTTTTGAATTGTACATATCTATGCAAAGTAGGGAGGCAGCTATGTTCATTTGTTGGAAAATATGTTCATTTGTTTATTTTTCTGTTTGCATGACTTTCCACGGGATATGAATGCAGTCAAATAGTTTCAGGGGAGGGAGGTGGAGAATAGGAAATATGCAGACTATGAATTGCATACCCAATCTGCTTTAGATTTCAGTAACAAATATGCAGACTATGAATTACATATCCAACCTGCTTTAGAAAAATGTCCTCTATGCACTGTCCAAACTCTTTAGCATGTACTGTATTACATTCTGGTATTTTCATTTAATGAATGGTATCTCTTTTATGTCTTCCATTTCTTGATCGAGGAACAATGGTAACATATATCAAAATACATTCATTCCATTCCAATTGAACAGATGGCATCTAATTGGTTGTTTTCTTTTTGTATTTTTAATGGATGCTGTGTGTACTGTGTTAGCCACACTAACACTCCTACTATTTATCTATTTTTCTGAATATTATTTCTTGAAGCTCCTGCAGCTTCCTCAGCTACAAGTGACTGAAATAAATTTATCCATTTCACATCACTGTTGATATGACAAAAAGGATATTTCATATCTATGCAATTCTGCTGTCATCATTGCATTGTCTGACTGTTTTTGCCTGCTCAGTTTATACAGTAAGACCTCAGGATAAAATAATTCAAGACTATTTTCCTGAAGGATGAGTGTGTTGTATTTGAAACTCTGCTATTCCAAGTACTTTGCAGCTCTTCTGGAACTCAAATGGCGTATAATTCTCTGAGATGTGAAAATATGATAAAATCTCCTTGGAGCACTGCCTAAAATCGTCCAGAATTTGTCTGCAGGTATTCAGACTTAAATAAACAAGCGCTTTCATAAGTGATAAGAATGATAAAGGAAAAATGTTTCTCTTTAAAAAAGAAGAACTTTAATGATTTTTAAAAAAATAATAATAAAAGAAAATACAAACTAAATTCAGAAAGGAAAAGAAAAAGAATAGAAAGTGTAAGAAAAAAGAGAAAAGAGGAAAAAAATAAGAAAAAGTCAAAAGGAATATTTACAATCTTTATCACAAGTACAAATGAATTTAGTAATTCTTTGTCTCCTATAACATTACATGCAAATATCTTTTCTTCCCAGAAGCCATCACTTATTCATATGCAAATCCATAAATTGTTAATTTTTCAGCCCTGGTGTCAGCAAAAAGTCCATAAAGAGTTTCCAGAATTTTATAACAAAATTTCTTATTTTAATGTTGATCAAACACATCAACATGCACTCTTTCCTTTTGCATCTAATAATCTTGATTCTTCATTTATTCAGAATGTTGTTGTAGGATTTGATCTCCCTTTTTTCTTTCTTTGAAACACCTTGCTTTCTGATTTCTTTCATCTGATAGGAATAAAGGTAAACTCACCAAATGGCTTTGAAAACTTGTCATGATGAAGATCTCTTAATTCCCAAAAATGATTAGAAACTGAGCTTAGCATACCCAGTATCCTTTAAAAATCTCTGCCATGATTGAGAGCATGATGGCTTCCTTTCATGCCTTGGTGGTCATATTTTCAGGGCACTACTATACAACAGCCTCCTAATGAGGAACAGCTATCCTGAGCACAAATGAACAATCTCATTTCCTCCTTAGGGTTTGTGAGACCAGTCTACTCATTGGTTCTTAGTCATGGTTGTGAAGTCATCTCTATCCATTTGGTGATGTTCTAGCTTGCCATTCCTCACCCAGAAGTCCAAGGACAAATATTTCTTAAAACTGTATGGAAATTAAAAGAATGTTAGGGGTATAAGATGGACCAGTCTCTCCCCCCAGTAAGGTGCATCTGAACCATCTGAAGATATCATAGTCAATTACCAATTTTGATAGCAGCTGTACATGGAATCGAGGGCCCTGTTTTATCTTTCATTTAAAATAGTAGTGAAAGATCTTGAGATGGCCTAGATTAGTGAGGAATGTCTGTGTGAGTTAGAAAGACAGCAGAGTAGCCTTGCTGTCCTGGGCCTAATATAGGCTTGCTTCATTCTGCTTAATAGAAATAGTTCTCCATTTTATTTATTAACAAGCAAATATTCAAATGAGTGCAAAGCTATGAGAGACATTACTATGATGGATCTTTGTGGGGGGAAAACCCTTCTATAGAATAATAGGTAGGAGTGTGGGTGAAGGAGGAAATATTGAAAGCATAAATCCTGTTTCAGATCACAGAAGAAAAAGGAGTTGTAAATTGAGTTTCAGCCAAATTCTACCCACCCCACCCCTCCCTTCTGCATTTCATAGGAATGAGGAGAACCAGATTTAGGTTTCAAGAACTGCACCACTTCGGCAATCTTGGTAATAAAAAAAGTACACTCTGAATTTCAAAGGGAGAACAAATTAAAATAGAACTTGGTGCTATTAAAGAAAATATGAACACTTTTAATCAAAATATTTTTAAACATGGTCTTTCAGGACATATAGATGATGCTTATGCAGATTTGATCACATAATATTATTCATTTATATACCCACACTGGTACTAGTTTTCACTACACAAAATCAACAAATCACACATTTGACATTAATGAGGTTGTAGAGACATCATTTTTTACAGCTGAGATCAATTAATAATTTTATGGCTGAAAAACTCATTTTAACTGTTTGCATTTGTTGAAAGGGAAAATGAAGGGGGGATAAACTGCTAAATCCTCCCTGCATAAAACAACTTTGCTGAATTGTGCTTTTTTCATGAATTAGCATAACTATAAAATAGTAAAAGAGTCCTGTTACTGGTTACTGGTTTACCTTGTCCAACTTCTAATACTGGATAGTGACCAGTTCCAGATGGCTAGGAAACCGAGACTGCTTCTGTTCCTCAGACAAACACAGATAGCAAAGGACTATTTCAGATGTATGAGGGAAAATCTTATCAGGGATGTAAGTGATTCTATCAGACACGTGCATACACACAGAGAGGTATACACACACACACACACACACACACACACAATTTTTCAAACTGGGCTTGAAGAATTATATAGCCTCAAAAAAATACAAGAATGTTATCTACTGGTAGTTAGTTTGGTTATGTTTGTACAAACTCATAGTTGCATTTTGCTTCTTTTTCCAAATAAGCGACATAGTCTCAATAGCTCAGCTTGAATAGAAAGGTCCTAATCTCTAAACCTGAGCTCTTCATCTCCGTGCATTCCCTGCTTGTGGTCCATTAGCTGAGTTCTCTGCAACCTGGACCTCTTTTGGGGTCCACTCTGAATGGGGCTACTCTGTTTTACCATTAGAAAAGAATAACAGAGTTGAAAGAGACCTTGGAGGTCTTCTAATCCAACCCCCTGCACAAGCGGAAGACCCTATACCAGTGACGGCTAACCTTTTTGCCATTGTGTGTCAAAAGCGGGGGGAAAGCAGGGAGGTCAGGCACGTGTGTGCCCACATCCATAATTCAATGCGCCCTGCCCCCCCCACGCATACGCACGCAACCCCCCATGCACTCCCCCCACTTTTGGCACATGATGGCATGGTAGCCCTGTTTTTCACCCTCCCCATGTTCCAGAGGCTTTCTAGGAGTCTGGGGAGGGCAAAAACGGTCTTTCCCATCCTCCTGGAGGCCCTCTGGAGGCCGGAAACTGCCCGATTTCCGACTTCTGGTGGGCCCGAAAATCAACTGGCATGCCCACCGATATGGCTCCGTGTGCCACCTGTGGCACACGTGCCATAGGTTCGCCATCATGGCCCTATACCATTCTGAACAAATGGCTCTTCAGTCTCTTCTTAAAAACCTTAAAAACCCACAAATTCTGAAGACAACCTGTTCCACTGGTTAATTGTTCTCACTATCAAGAAATTAGTTCTAGATTGGTTCTCTACTTGATTAGTTTCCATTAGTTCTTATTTTGCCTTATAGTGTTTCGGAAAATAGGATGGCCCCCTTTTCTTTGTGGCAGCCCTTCAAATATTGGAATGCTGCTATCTCGTCTCTCTTTGTCCTTCTTTCCAATAGAGATACCTAATTCCTGAAACTGTTCTTCATATGTTTAAGCCTCCAAACCCCTAATCATCTTTGTTGCTCTTCTCACACTCTTTCCAGAGTCTCAACATCTTTTTTATATCATAGTGACCAAAACTAGATACCAAACTCCAAGCATGGTCTTCCCAAGGCATTATAAAGTGGTACTAACACTTCATATTATCTTGATTCTATCCCTCTGTTAATGCAGCCTAGGAGTGCATTAGCTTTTTTGACAGCTGGCACACTGCTGGCTGATATTTAAATGATTGTCCACTAAAAAGTCCAGTAGGCCAGTCAAGCTGGTGGAAAAGGAGGTAAGATGAGCCAGTTAGTTGTCTGGAGTTGAAATAGGAGGTGCATATACAGGACAGGGTGGAGATTAGCATATGGATATAGCAAGTGTCTTGTGGGAGACAAGTAATATTCTAATGTTATAGTACATGCATGATGCTAATGTAGAGATTAAGCAGAGCAGGAAGCCTGGTGAACCCGAAGGAGAAAGAAACAAATAACATATACAAGGTTGCTGCCTTTTCTATGCTGTGAAAGGTGCTTTATATGGGTGCTTTATATTATATGGGTATAATGAAAGGTATTGTTTAGATGAGAGGGTACTAGTATCAATAGAAAGACTGGCTTTGAGTAGACAGTAGAAGTGCTAAGTTAGTTGATATTAGGGTTACTTCGTATTGTTTCAGATAGTACATTCCAGTAGTAAGGTCATGTTATAATTTAACCTACTTTTCTAAATTCTATGTATCATTTCTGTAGACTGTAGAATCCATAACCCAAACAGCTTTGGGGCTGTTCTGCATTCCTTTGTCAGGGAGGCAAGTGATCACTGTAGTTATGCACAGCCAATAAAATATATTATGATGCATCTATCTCCAAATGCTCCCAAAAATATATGAGCACTTTTCCTGCAACAGCTTAATCTGGGATTCCCCAAAACCTTACTGCCTTCATTTCCACCTCCACCCTATGTTTGGATCTGCCATGGAACATCAAACCAAGTACTTAAAATTAACACAAACATTCAGTTGGCATCAATGCAACTCCATTTCCTATGTTTTTATACAGTATGTGTAATTATGTCTCGTTTCATTGCTGTGACTCATATAAACTTATTAATCTTACTTTATGAATCACTGAGATGCAGAGAGAAAGTAGAGAGAGAAATGGGAGACATGAAACCCCAATTTGGGCTGAGAATGGAACCAAAAATTAAAAGAAAGCTACCTAGACCAAACCTGAAACTTTTTTTGACTGTATCCTGCAGGCACCCATGGACCAGAGTTTAACTGACTATCACCTACTGTAGACTGAAACTACATGCATCAAATTGGTATGTATGTATTGATTTCTATGCCACCACCTTTTACTGCCTTCTAATTTATTCACTTCAATAGAAAAAAAATAAATTTCAAATGCTTCAATGATATCCTCTTGTCAAACATCTAAGGGTCATTGAAAAGACAACTTCAGAAGCAATTTACAGAAGATGAAAGGGGTGACAGTTCAAAATGTTCTTAAAAATCACTCTGTATCTAACAGACAGGAAGAAAAATAGAATAGGATTTTATAGAAGTCACCTAGTGGGGTATAAGAGCCAAAAAAGATGTGGCTGTGTAGAACTTTGAAGGTAGATACACAATGTCTGTATCAGAAGGGACAGGAGATAATTAGAGGGCTCTAAGAAAAGGGGTTACATAAACTATAATTTATATAATTTGATTTTTTTTTCCTGTAGTGTTCATGCCATGTTTTATTGTGTCAGCTAAAATCCTTAGATAAGGGAGCCTAATCATTCAATTATTTCTTTCGAAATGTTTCTAATTAGCATAATATTCTTGGCCAGTCTTCAGCCTTCTAACATCCAGAGACAAAAATAAAAAAGGGTTGTGGGTTACACAAATGGTTTGCCAGATGGACGTGCCTTCCGCATGGCTCCATTTCAAAAGCCAACCATAGCAGTCTTTACATAGAGACAAATTGGGTCTAAATAACCTTTTTATCTCTCCTTCCCCATCCTGCTTCTTGAGTTTGTTCAGATTTGAAGACATATAACAAAACATCTCACTGTTCAATTCATTCAAGTTAGAATTAGAAAGTGCTGGGTTCCCCCTCACCCCCAACTGGGTAACATTTCTGTTTATTCTTTTGTATGTCATACAGGTCCATTAATCATTATAGCAGCTTCTCAATCTCACAGGAGATGTGGGGAAATGATAATGTTTTATGTGAGTAATTAATTCTGTGCCAGATGTGTAGTTTCCAAGACTACTGTCATTAAGAGTATTGACAGTTTTCAGAACAAATATCCAGGCTCTAGCTCAGTAATGATTTTAATATGATAATATTCCATTTCTCATAAAAGAGAATATTTAGGCCTAAAGATTTTTGTTTTAAGTGTTCTAATTGAACAGTGTCTGAGGCAAGAAAAGGCAATAGATTTTCTTCACAGAAGTTGAATAAGCAGCATACAATTAACAAACCAGCTGGAAATGCTTAATCCCTCACTTTCCTTTGTTTGCTGAAGGAAGAGTGTCATTTGTAAAGGGGGGAGCATGACTCATTCCACAATGAAAGGTCACACAAAGGGAAAAAATGGTAGCATGCTGAGCTGGATCCAACATTATGATAGAGGCTAAGGAGTAAATTGTATTACACATTCCTGTTTCCTTACCCCATCCTTCCCCCCCCCCCCACAAATATTCAGTATAAATATTCTCATCTTCTGCATCTGAAACACTTCTAATGTTTCACATTTTATCTGTATGTTTTGGCAGTTAATCTGGATGAAGGCTAAACTATGACACTATTTTAACACTGGTTAGGCTCAGTAAAGACAATCCAAGTGAAGCTTAATAAAGGTTCTAAATTTGTAATAATAAATTTATAGAAATATACTGTGAATAAAATATACTGTGAATAACATACTACAAATGCTAATAAAATACAGAAAGTGCTACAAGTAAGAATGGGTAGCAATATGTTTTTTCTACTACAGTGTGTGCCAAGAAGTATGAAAGAAATGAAAAACTTGCACCACTGGGCTACTCATCAAGTAAGTAATCTCTGGAGTAAAGACAGTGTTTCTCAACCTTGGCCACTTGAAAATGTTTGGATTTCAACTCCCAGAATTCCCCCAGCCATCTTTTCAGCCTGCCTTAAAATTCCAGAGTAGACAACAAAAGGAAGGAAGACCTGATATTTTTTTTATTTTTGTTTTGCTGACCACATTCATAATCTTTTCTTACATCTAAGATAGCATTAAAATCCCCAATCAAACAGACATTCTCCATTTTTTGTTCTATAATTTTCTCATGCACTTTTTTGTAGAATTCTAATTGTTGACTATTTGGGGCGTATATTGCTACCAATAATATCTTTTTTAGCTCAAGATTTAGCTCTACCATGACTATCCTACCTTCTGTATCCACATACCTCATATTACTGTCTATTCCTTCCTCGATATATACCACCACTCCTTTTTTTTTTTCCTCTGCCAATGAAGCGTATTCTTTACCTAATTTTTTATATTGTATATATTTAATATCCTGTTTTCTTATATGTACCTCCTGGAGGCACACAATGTCTGATTTTTGTTTCAATTTTTTTTTGTAAATTTGGTGTCGTTTGGATGGTGAGTTGAGTCCATTAACATTTACAGATAGTATTTTTAAAGTCCGTTCCATTATTTATTTATTTTTTTATTAACTTTCCTGTTGTTTCTTCTTTATTTCTTCCTGTTCCTTTTTTTTGCCTCTTGTCTGCACTCCTTCCTTTTCCTGGGTCTCTCCTTCATCTACTTTCCCTCCTTGTTGTGGTGTTCTTTCCCGATCTCTCTTCTGTTTTCCTTTGATATTCCGTCCTTCCTCTTCTTTATTACCATTTGTTGCTTCAGCAACCATCATTTGGTCATATAATTCTTTTGCTTTGCTGTGCGAGTCCACCTTGATTTTCTTTCCCTGCCACGTTACTAACATTCCTTCCGGGGTTATCCATTTGAATGGTATATATCTTCTGTTTAGTAACGTGGCCAGGAACCAATAATCTCTTTGCAAATCTCGTATTCTTTTAGGTACTTGCTTTAGGGTGATTATTTCTTTATTTCTATAATACATTGGTTCGTCCTTTGTTATCTTATATACAATATCCCTCACCTTCCTTCTTACAAATCTTATGTGTACCTCCCGAGGGAGTTTGTTTTGTCGGGCGTAGTTAGTGTGGACTCGGTAAACTTCATCTAGTTCATTAATTATCTCGTCTTTTTCTCTCTGGAGTGCCTCTGCTATCATCTCAGCCATTACCATCGTCAGATCTTCCTCCCGGTCTTCCGCTATGTTCTGGAAACGCAAATAGAATGCTGCCTTCTCCATTTCTAATTGGGCCACAGTATTCTCAAGTTCCTTATTTAATCTTGTCATTTTTGTATCTAATGCTTCTAATTTTTCTTCCGTCAATTCAGTTTTTTGTTCTATTTCTTTTATCCTTTGGTCATTTTTTTGAATGATTTCTTGTATTAAGTCCATTTTTCCATCAATCTTTTGAATGTCATTCTTGACTTCTCTCTTTACCTCGTCCATGTCTTTTCTGGATTGTTCATGGTTTCTGGTCATACACTCTTGCATTTTGGCCATAGTTTCCTGAATTGTTATGAGCGTGGCCTGCATTGTTGGCATATTAGGTGTACTGGGTTGTTTGTCTGATGCAAACATTCCCCCCAAGGTTTTCTGTGTCACTGGGGAGGCCGTTGTTCCTGTTAAAAATGGTGTTGGCTTCTTAGCTGTTTTCAACGTGGTTGTGGTAGTGCTAGTCATTTCTTTCAAAATCTTGTATTGTTCTCCCAGTATTTTATCAACTTTCTCCCAAATCACCATCCAAATTTCTATAATTTCTATAATTCCTTTCTTTTCTTTTCTCTTTCCCCCCCCTCCTTATAAAAGATCAATCCAATAAGCCTTCTTTAAATAAATAAATTCTTTTAAATAATTAATTCTCTCTATATAAAATTATATATAATTCAGTTAAGAATGTGATAAGAATATAGATATAAATATAAATATAAATATGAGTATAAATATTGCTACCAGTATAAATATATATATAAATAAATATCTTATCTAATTAAAGACTATACAATTGATCAATTCTTAGTATCTTAATATCTAGTAATTAGTTATTCAATAAGATCCACAAACATAAAATATTCTAATAATATATACTGGTTAATATATAATAATTAATTAATTAATAGTAATATGATGTTCTAATAATAGTACTTCTAAATCTCTATGTATTATAAATATTTTCTAAATTGATTAAATATACTCTATATTTCTTAATTGATTAATTCCAATAAATAACATTAATATTAATTCATCTATACTTAAGTAAAGAAAATAATGATAAGTTGAAGCAGTGCTTTTCAATGTTTTTGTTGGCCTCGGTATGTTTTCAATAAAGAAAAAAGAAACAGGTTCTTTTACAACTGTTGAAGTCTTTTCCGGTTACAGTATGGCGGCCTCTATTCTGCACAGTCACTGTATGTAATCCTTACTTTGCCAAGATTTTCTCACTCCTTCCGCTCAGGCAGCTAGAAGCGGGGGTAAAAAAAAAGAGAGTCCATTCTTTTTTTAATCTCCTCTGTTTAAGTTATTTCTCCTCACCTTCGTTTGTCTGTTTTAAAGTTCTTTAAACTTTCTTCGCTGCTCCGTATTTTGCCCCTTCCTTTTCGCTCGCCTTTTCAGTTGCCGCCCGGTTACACTTTGAGATCTTCCTTCTTCACGCTGTCCCTCCGGAAAGAAAAGAAACTTTCTCCTCGGTTTTGCGCCAAAATTAGTAATCCAAATTAGTTCCGTTCCTGTTCGACCTCAGCAGTTCTGCACTGTACTCCCTCCTTTGCTCCCAGTGATCTCAATCGGCTCGTTCGGGTCTCCGGGCCGACTGTGCTCACCGCGCCAGCCGACTTCTTCCCGAGCCTGGATTGAGGGCTCTTTACGGTACGGCGGGAGATCGCACCTCTCCTCGCCTCCCCCAAAGCTTCCCCTCTTTATTCCCGGTCTCTTCGGGACCGGTCTCCGCCAAAAACAGGCACCAAAGCTCGGAAAATCGGCAACAGAGAGAGAGCTCTTCTCTTCTGTGCCGCCACGACTCTTACGTCACCGCCAGAAGTCCCTCGAAATGTTTCTAATTAGCATAATATTCTTGGCCAGTCTTCAGCCTTCTAACATCCAGAGACAAAAATAAAAAAGGGTTGTGGGTTACACAAATGGTTTGCCAGATGGACATATATACTGTGAATAACATACTACAAATGCTAATAAAATACAGAAAGTGCTATAAGTAAGAATGGGTAGCAATATGTTTTTTCTACTACAGTGTGTGCCAAGAAGTATGAAAGAAATGAAAAACTTGCACCACTGGGCTACTCATCAAGTAAGTAATCTCTGGAGTAAAGACAGTGTTTCTCAACCTTGGCCACTTGAAAATGTTTGGATTTCAACTCCCAGAATTCCCCCAGCCATCTTTTCAGCCTGCCTTAAAATTCCAGAGTAGACAACAAAAGGAAGGAAGACCTGATATTGGCCACTGCAAACCTTGCCTTCCACAGGTCCTCTCAAAAATCTAGCATCTGAAAAGTTTATCTATTTTTGCAACAATGCTATCTATTTTCCTTCAAAGAAATCAGCCATTTTGCTATTTAATTTGGCTGCACAATCTTAGGGTCTTCCTGATATAATAACTGGGTACTTGAGATTGTGTCTGTCTTAGATTGTGAACAAGAAATATATTCACCCTGCTGTAGTTATTGCAAAAGTGTGAAGTTTCTTTATACAGTACAGTTGGGCTGCCTTGAGAATTCAAGATGTTTTAAATAAATCTCAAAGTCCATGAAAATATATTCATGTGTAGCCTCTTGCTGTAATCTAGAACTTATTTTTTCATGTTATGATTTAACTTAACTTTTTTTTTCTGGCCTTGTACGGACTTTTCTGCAACCATGTTCATGATTTAAAATATTTTCAGTTGGATTTTTCTTAGTTGTCTCTGTTAATATATGTTTAGGGATATATTCTGTGCAAACATTTGAAACAAGGCAACCTATTATTTTCAGGAAAGGCTCCTTATTCTATCTTTCTTTCCACAACTTTCTACAGGATAATTCAGTATATACTGATTTTGAGGCAGAAGGAAACACATGTATTAGGAAGGAATAAACTGAATTTAAATGCTGAAAAATTATAAATACTGCTATAAATTATAGACAGAAAATTAAAGGGCTAAGTAACTGGAAATACAGAATGAATCAATAGACAGGTAATTTAGAGATATGACCTCTTTTTTTTCCAACTCAATGCCTCTAATGAATGGTTGCTGTGTTGTATTGTTTTCTTCTGTTCTTATCTCCCTGTTGTTGGTATAGCTCCCTGTTTTATTACATTTGCTGATCATTGTGCTAATGTCCTCTATATATCTGCAAAGACTATCTGATGTAGGTTGTATCACTATTGAAAAAAAGATAATATATGCAATTACAATTCCACAAAAAAGGCAAATGCATTTTTCATTTTCTTTTAACCACAGAGAGTGACATTTGGTGTCTCAGACACAGATCACATCTATTAACAACACCCTTAATTGCTTTACTATAGAGTTCTTGTATATTGATTTTATGATCAATATATAGATAAATGGGTGGATACAAAAGCAACAAAGAGGCCTGTTGCGACATCTGCAGAGACAATGACAGTGTCAATGAATATGCCAAAATGCTTAGGATATTGCCAGTGTGAATTGAAAGCACAGTAATTGCCCCTAGCAGATATGACATAAAGCTAATATTCAGTGTTAAACTATTATGTCCATCTAACTATAATTGACAGTAATTCTTTTACCATAAATCTAACCTGATCCTTTGTTTATTTTTTCAAGCATACCAGAACAAATGATCATTTAATAACCAAGCCATAATAACTACATAACAATACACTTTGATTGATTATGTGCCATCAAGTTGGTGTCAGTTCTTAACACCCACATAGATTTCCCCATGATAATCTGCTCCTAACCTGGTCCTTCAAGCCTTTCAATGGTGCACTCATTGCCACTGTAATTATGTCCATGCCACGTGTTGCTGCTAATTTCTTCTCTTGTCTTACATCTTTCCCAGCATTACAGAATAACACATTGGAAGGGATCTTGGAGGTCCTTTAGTCCAACTCCCTAATGAAGGGAGTTGGACTAAAGTTCCGTTAATAGTATAGAGGAAACTCTATACTCTATACTATTTCAGACAAGTTGTCCAATCTCTTCTTAAAAACCTCCAGTGTTGGAAGTCCCACAACTTCTGGAAGCAAGCCGGTCCATTGGTAAATTGCTCTTGCTGTCAAGAAATTTCTAGGTTGGTTGTCTCCTTGATTAGTTTCCATCCATTGCTTCTTGTCCTGCTGTCAGGCCCTCTCTTCTTTGTGCAGCCCCTCAAATATTGAAACATTGCTATCACATAATCCCTAGTCCTTCTTTTCATTAGACTAGGCATACCCATTACAATTTTCTCCACAGAGCTAGCTTTTCACATGATATGTCTGAAATAGTATAATTTGAGCCTGGTTCTTTGTCCTTTGATTTGTTTGATGGTCTACTGGGTTGTTTTCTTGACTGTCCATAATATTTTCTGGATTCATGATCATCACCAAAATTCAAAAGTGTCAATTATCTTTCTATCCTACTTCTCCAAATTCTAACTTTTGCTTCAGTATACTGTCACAAAGAATACCATTGCTTGTACCTGACATAAAGATATATGCTGATATGTAGATATTCAGCATAAATAAGGGAAGAGCATTACCTTTGCCAACCTGAAGCCAATCTGTTTCATCATGTTCTGTCCATATTGGCTTCTTGACCTGTATGTATGTTTTGCATGAGAATTAGATTCTCATTTTTCAAAGTACATTCCACAGTTGGACATGATTGTCACAATCAAAGGCCTTTCTATAATCAATGAAACATATAATGACTCCTTTTTTTTGTATTCTTTGGCTGTCTTAATTATCCAGCATAGATCAGAAATATTATCTCATAATATTACAATATTATACTGTACAATATTATAATATATAATAATACCTGCTTTTTCTAAGGCCAGCTTCAACATTTGGCATCTCCTTTTCCATGTAGATTCTTCTTTGTGTTGGATGATATTAAGCATTATTTAACTAGCATTTCAAATTAAGGATATTAGACAATTGATTAAATTTCCTTTGTTGGTGTTGGAATGCAAATTAACCTCTTGGTTGGCCACTGTGTCATTCTGCAGATTTGTTGGCATAGTTTAATTAGAGCCTTTACTGATTCTTCTGTTGTTTGCCATATATTTGTGAGTACTCCATCAATTCCTGAAGCATTCCATTGACTGGAATGGAAGTGCTCATCTAATTTCATCTTCTAGTTATAGAGGTTCTTATCTATTGATTCATATCATAACTTAAGTATCTGTTAAAACAGGTCAAACCATGAAAGACACACACACACAATTAGCAACATGAATAATCTCCAGACTTATTCAGGAAGAATTAAATGAAATATAATCATGTATACAATTCAACGGCAATAAAGATTTAATTTAATGTCATGCTGGTTGCATATCCTAGAATTATACATCAAATATAAGCCACCAAATCATGTGTTATCCATATGGTGGCCCAAAAAACAATCAGTAAATATCTAAATATCAAATACATATCTGATGGGATTATCTTTATTTAGAATGGAAGGATCAATAGCCAAATGGGAGAAGGCATCTGTTTTTCTGTTAGACTTCGTATTGAGTTCAGGTAAATACTGCATATCTGATCCAGTTATTAGTTCTATCCATGTACAGTAAGTGAGGATAAGTGTGTAGTATGATTTCAATATTGCCATTCCTGGGTTTTCAGTGAAATCTTTCAGTGGTAGTCAATGGAGAAGCTACTGAGGAAAACAAAATTCCATACTGAACTTTTAAAAGAACACTGAACAGTAAATGCAAATATTTCAGTTATATCTGTTCAGTATCTCAAGTCAAAATACCCCCAGCTTCCAAGAACTAGAAAAACTTGAATTCCTGGCATCAGGAATAACAAACATTGAAATGAAATGAAAAATGAAATGAAATGAAATGAAGACAATTCATAAAGTATTGTGTGTTCTAATAAAGGGCTTTTGTTTACTACTGGGATTTTATATTCTTTCCAATCATTTTGAGAAGCTTTGTAATTAAGTGGCAAAATAAAACTTTTAACAATAAAATTATCATATAGAGAAGGCAGACATACATAGCATAACACACACCATTGTTTGAATAGATCCTACACCCTATTCTTATCCCATTGAGTCCCACCAATTCCTTGGGGACTACACTGAAGCTATATAAGCTTGAGCTAAATTTAATATACTCACTGATTTCAGTGGAAAACATTTAAGTCAGTATGTTTAAAATTGCATACTGTTATCTGGATTCACTGAGCCACAGAGGGAATGCAATTTATCACAGTGGTTCTGCAAAGATGTAAACACCTCCAGGTAATAGAAGTGATAACATCTACACTCTGCAGTCTAGAAATAGAGCTAGCCTAGTTCTTTTTTTTTTCCAAGAAAAGTACTGCTAGCAGCTGCTTTAAAATAATAGTTGAACATTTTAATTGTCCATATTTCAAACCTTAAAATAAGAATTGCCTGAGCAATACAAAATAATCTCTCTCAATTTTTTTCACGCAGCAAATGTTGGGTTAAAATGATTGAAAATGTTGTGAACTAGTTCAGTTCAATGTTACACTTCTGTACAGGAGGTTCACCAATGTTTCAAGACATGGTCTCCTGTGTGTTCAGATATTAGCTGTCTTCTGCCTTGTATTGTTTTTTATTATTATTTTGTTTAAGTGTAAGTGTACATGTGAGAATGGGGTGGGGTTGGGGATAGGGTGCATTACAACATAGGATCTATACAATGATTTCTACTATTAGTTTTATTGCAAAGAAATTTATCCTACAAAATTGCTCAGCATGCCTTGATAGTTTCAAACATTGAATACTTACCCACCTATTCAATATCTCTTCAGGTTCTTTCTAAAAGAATACTAATCGATATTCAAAATTATTCAGATATTCAGTGCCTCTTTGTTGCCTTTATTATTGTTTAATCACTCAGTTCCTTCTGACTGAGCCAATGGCTATCATTTTGCTGAGAGTCGGTCAGTCATTGTTTCTTCTGGGTTCTTGAAAGCTTCTGCTTGGATCATCAATAATAACAACCAGCCACCTTGTTTTCTTCAGTCTCTTTTTCAGTTGACTGATTTTTCCAAGCATTATAGTCTTCTCCAATGATTCTTGCTCTTACATTATATGTGCAAAATATTTAAGCTTTAGAAAATTATCAGCTCTTCTCGTGAGAAGTCCTGATTTTACTTCATCCAACATGAAATGATTTGTTCTTCTTGTGGACCAACAATTTTCTCCAGCACTACAATTCGAAAAAAAATCCTTTTAGTTCATTCTCTTTTTCTGATAGTCCAGACATCACAGCCAGATGTTACAACAAGGAAAGAAAGCTATGTCTTTGACAATATGTACTTTTGTTGTCAGTGTGAAGTCTCTGTACTTTAATATTTTGACTAGATTTGACACAGTTCTTCTCCCAAGTAACACAGGTTTCCTTATGGCTAATGCAGCATTTTTGTGTACTGCTATAAAGATGAAGTCTGTTGCCACTTCAGCTTCTTCAACATCTATTTCATGGGTTGACATAATCTTAGTTTCTGAATATTGAGCACTTTAGCTTTTGCATTCTCTTCTTTCCCTTTCAGCAGGTGACTCCTTATATTTTCCTTATCTGTCTTCAATATTAATATACATGTTGTGTGACCAGCATGTCTGAGTTTGCTGAAGTTTCAACAATCATTAATTGCTATTTCTGTTCCTAGACTAGCATTTCTCATATTTTGCTTATGAATTAAATAATAAAGTGTCGATGTAAAGTCCTGTACCATTATACCAATTTTATTAGAAACCATTGATTAATATTCTTTGAGTATGATTTTTGAGACAGCCAAATATCTACTTAGCTGTCTTGGCATCTTACTTATATTTGTTTTGTTTTTTTTAAATCTTCCCCTCCCTCAGATATTCTTGTTACTATGAGGTTCTTTTTCAAATGCTTTACTGACATCATGTTATATTACATCTACAACATTTTTTTTTCAAATGATTTACTGAAAAAAGTTCTCTAATTTTTAAAAGTAGCTAATTCATGCTGATATCCAGTGGTGGGATTCAGCCAGTTCGCACCACTTCGGGAGAACCGGTTGTTAACTTTCTGAGCAGTTTGGTGAACTGGTTGTTGGAAGAAATCATTAGGGCAGAGAACCGCTTGTTAAATTATTTGAATCCTACCACTGCTGATATCTCATAATAGCTTTACTTAATTACTCAATATGTGGGAAAAGAAAATCTTATGGGTCCAGGCAGATAACCATAACTTTTTCCAGGATTGTCTATTCCTGTGATGGCGAACCTATGGCCATGTCACCCGGCATGTGCGGCTTTGCCTGTTTGTCTTCCAGGTTTCTGGCACACATGCACCCACGACAATCAGCTGTCCTTCACACATGTGGCAGTGCTGAAAAGTGGTGTGCACATGTACGCTGGCCAGCTGATTGTCGGGAGTGCATATGCACCAGAACTCGGAAGTTCGGCTTTTCCAGAGTGCGATCCCTTCGTGCATGGCAATCCAAAAACTGGCCTGAGCATGCTCACCAGCCAGTTGATCGTCGGGCGCACATGCATGCTAGAACCCAGAAGTTCAGCTTTTCTGGACTGCGGCCCTGACGAGCGCACAAGTGACATTTACACATGACCTTTCCGGCACTCAGTGCCGAAAAGGTTTGCCATCACTGGTCTATTCCATTCCTTCCAATTTTCTGTCCCTTTATCTTGGACATTCAACATTAGAAAGCTACTGAAGCACGTTCCCTCCTAATTGAATTTAATTTCTTTAATAGATATGTTTTCCTCCTGTAAAGCTTACTTATACTTCTGAAAACTGTGAATAGGCTTCCTTGAGCATGCTGATACTTCCCTTGCATTGCTCACTGGCTGCATTATCATAACTAAAAAGCATGTTTCTTCTTATTAGAAAAAAAATACTGATTATTTATATTTTTAAAAGGACATCTGAGGTTGCTATTTCAAATCAACTACTGTTCACCTCTGCTTTCAAATTAATTGGAAAAACTGAAGAATTAATTAAAGGCAAATTATATAACAGCTCTTACAGAACTCAAAATTGTAAACTGCATATAACCATTTGACAAAATGTTGCAGCTGTGTATATTTTCTCGGGAAAGAAATAAGAACAGCAACCCTTGAAATTAGACTTCTATGAGCATGGGCAGTTTTATTTCTAAATAATTTATGCAACTGGGCTGATACTTCAATGGCCAGGCCTTAGGAAGGCATCCTTAAGCCCCTAATGCCCTGGTGGCGAACCTATGTCATATGTGCCACAGTGGTGAAATTTAAAAAAATTCCTCACCAGTTCTGTGGGTTTGACTTGGTGGTGGTGGTCCTGTGACTGAGTGGGTGTGGCCAACTCAATGTCACTCACAGCCATGCCCACTCACTCACATGAAAACCCCCCACCAAGCCATCTCCACAGAACCCGGTAGGAAAATTTTTTAATTTCTATTCTGCCTACTTTCCCCTGTCGCGAGATACCTGCAGCCGCAGCCTCTTTTTTTCGGTTTGCCTGGAGGCACTTCTTGTGCTGATAGATGCAGTGGCTGCAGGCTTCTTGTAACGAAAGTTACTGGAGCCGCTCCCCTTCTTAAACGCACTGCCACCATCAACGTCCTGTTCCATGTGCCAGCCTCACACATAGACACACTGTTGCCTGCTGCCGCTGATAGATGATGAATGAATAAATAAACGGGGCAAGGCCGGAGCCAGGGTATGGTGCATTCCCGGACCCGGTCAAGGTGGGCAGCGAGTGGGTGGTGGCTCCAGGGCCTCAGGGAATTGCAAGTCCCTGGGCCCCAGCCCCAGTCCCCGACCCAAGGTGAAGGGCAAGCGGGCAGCATGCATTGCTTACCTTTGGTGAGCTGAGCAGGCGAGGCGACTGGCAAGGCAAGTAGCTGGGCCGCGTGGTGAAAGGAACTTATATAGGGCGGGGGTGGGTAGGTGGGCTGAGCAGCCAGAAGCGCTGAGTGGCCAGAGAGCCAAAAGAGGCAAGTGATCCAGAAGAGGCGAGTGGGCGAGTGAGCGGGTATGGGCAGGGCCACCAGGGATGATTACTACTGGTTCGGCGAATCAATGCCAGTCATCCCTACTGGTTGACTTGAACCAGTCCGAACCGGTAGGATTTCATCCCTGGTGTGCCAGAAGTGGCACGCAGAGCCCTCTCTGTGGCACACATGCCGTCGCCCCAGCACAGACGAAACGCTGCCGGACACGCACCGAAACAAGTGATGGGCAGAACAGGGCTCTGATTGGTGAATGCAGTTTCATTTCGTACCTCCCATTTAAATTGATACAGCCGGGGGCCTGTTTGCGAATGTCCCCTGCTCCTTTCCTTCTGTTTCAAAAAACCGTTCCCAGCCAGTAGTGAAATCCGCCCAGATCTATCTAGCTATTACGAACCGGTAGCATCGGCAGTGGGAGGCTCCGCCCACCCACCAGGACATCATTACATCCTGTTTTTGACCCTCTGCGCATGCGCAGAAGAGGCGTGCACTCACATTCCTAAACCGGTAGAGAAGGTAAGTGCATTTCACCGCTGTTCCCAGCCTTTTGCTTTTTCCACCCCTGATTCCCTCCGGTAATTGTCATTTGCTTGCCTTCTTTCAAAAATTACACAGATACACAAGCAAATAATCTGTGCATTGATGAGACCTAATTGCAAATAATGGGGGTGATGGTGTTAAGACTACACTAGAGGAATTTTGCACACCGCTCTCTATTTCTGCAGCAATAACAGATCCGTCACTGCCCACCTCCTTGACTTGTGCTTGGTCCCCTTGGTGTGTTCTTTTCCTGTGGCAGGATTGTCTCGGATCATGTACAGAGTGCCTTCACCATTCAACGCCCCCACTCCCCAAATTTCAGACTAGGATTAGGCCTTTCAAATCAACCTGCAAATTTTCATCCCTCACCAGAGCAATAGAAAGGAGAGGAGGAGAGGAGGACTCTTTAGCTTCACCCTTTTTTGGTCCAGCTCCCTCCTGTGCTGCAGCAACCCTTCACACTCACCCCACTTCCCTGCCACATTCCCATGAGCACTGCTCCCCCGTTTCTTTTCTGGAGCCCTTCTGATCCCCCTTCTAAGGGTAGCGGGCTCCTCTTACTGGCCCCTGCTCCCCACACCAGTGGCAGCAGCAGGTAAAGGGAAGTCAGCTGCCCTGGGACTTTGGCAGGATGCCTGGAAAAGGTCTGGCCTGGGGAGGAGAGGGCAGTGGTGGGAACCCCATAGATGCTGAGACCTTCCCTTGCCAGAAGGGCTTGGCTGACCCGATGCAGGGACGAGGACGGCAGAGTTGTCGCGGGGGTGATGTGTTCATGTGTGTGTGACAGAGAGAGTGAGTGAGAGAGAGGGAGGGAAAGAGAGAGAGAAAGAGAGGGGGAGGGAAAGAGGGGGAAAGAAAGAAAGAGGGGGAAAAGAGAGAGGGAGGGAAAGAGGGGGAGGGAAAGAGAGAGAGACCTAAAGAGGGGGGAAGGAAAGAGAGAGATAAAGAGAGGGAAGGAAAGAGAGAAATGATATTACAAAAGTTTTTTTATTGTTGCTAAACATCATATTTGAAAAGGCAGGAAAAAAATGAAGGGGTATAAAAGTGCATTTATCCCATTTTTCTTAGAACAATTAGCTGAACTCTGCCTTGTTTCTCATTATTTTAGGTAGTAAAAACTCAGTGTTCAGGTTAAATTGCCATGTTGGCACTTTGTGATAAATAAGTGGGTTTTGGGTTGCAGTTTAAGCACTCTGGCTCTAAAAGTTTCGCCATCGCTGCCCTAATGGATGTTAAACTCCTTTATTTCAATGGAAATTAATTGTAATTTCATATTGACACCTAAATCTAAACTATTGATACACAGTGCAAGCATGGTACAACTAGTAGTTTCTTTCTCAATCGGAAAAGGCAAAAATAGCATATGTGTCCCCTTTTCTATATCCATAACTACATTTCAGAAAGTCTTCCCGGGGGATTACACAGGCAGGCTTGTTTGGAATTCTGACAGTATTATGAGAAGTCAAAAAGAGCCACTTCTTTTCTTTCTGGTTCTGATCAATTGAACCCATATTTCCCGACAAGCAGTGCTGCTCTATTAGCTACCCCAGGTCTAAAGTTACGTGCATGATATATACAGTCATTTATATTCCAGGCACAGAAGATGAAATAATTCCTGTGCCATGTCCATTTTTGTGCTGTTAAGGCATTCTCTTGCTTTGCAAGCAAAACAGTAGATCTTTCATTTGCTAGTGACATTCCACAAAGTGCTTATAATTCAGTGTTCGCTTATCAGCTGTCCAATCTCCCTCTCTGGGGAATGTGTCAACCATCAAAAGCAGTGGAGGAGGTGTACTGAATCTTAATGGCTTCTATTTAATCAGATTCACTTTCTTAAGGGCATTTAATCAATGAGGACAAGTCGTAGGCAGATTTTTAAATAAATGTGTCACTTTAGTGTAATCCACAGCACAGCTGAATGTATTTGTTTATGAGATTCTCCTGCCATGCGCCTTGTTGTTCAGCTGAATCGACATTCTGGAAATAAAAATGTGTTGCATGTAGTTTTAAATTAGTCCCTAACCAATACGTTTATTTGGAATATCTAAAATATTTCGGAAATGTTTTGAACCGGGAATGTACTTATTGCCAAAAGTGGAATGACGGAGGGGTGAAAAGAATAAACCATTCTGTCAGCTATGATTTCCAAATCCTTAATAAATTAGCATTAATCTGAATTGGAAAAAAATCTCCTTATAAAGAAATAATTCAGTTCAGACTGCTGGAAAAAAGCAAGCAAAGTCCACTCTTATGCATTCTTATCTTTAAGTATGCCTATGGGATTTAGTTTCATCAAATAAGCATGTAGAGGATGAAGCACAAGTTCTACTTAAAGCTGTAAGACATATTTTAATCAGTAAACCAAGTAATGAAATCATGAATTCAACCATTTTCCTTACAGTGAAAATATACTTGCCCCTCAAAAGTAAGCCCCAGGAGTTAAGGGTAAATTACTCCCAGAAATGTGTATATAAATGTTCATATATAGTCAAAAGCCATGCTGGCTGTGGTTGTAGTCCAACATTGTCATAAGAAATTGGGAAAGGCTGTGCAGACTAAAATACTTAACACTGAGCAACAGTTTTAATCTTTATTGTTCAAAGGTGTCCACAAAGTTAAATTTCAACATCAAGTAATTCTAAGTGTTTAGAGAATGATTAAGTTTTACAGAAGTTCAAATTTGTGGCAGATTTAATTTCTAACCAAATAAGAGAACAAAAATACAAAACCACAGATTTGCATAAGAAATTCAGATGACAATAAACATATTGTCATACTTTCCTAGCTTGACTAAAGCAGCATTCAGTCTTCCCAAATATTTTCTTCTACATTTTTTTAAGGCTAGGAAAGAAAGTTACCTGCCTATCAACAAAAGTGATTAAGGCAGCCAATAAACACATAAATAAGACAATTCAGAAATAATATCATAAATATATAAATCAGGAAAGTCCAGAGATTTCTTCTCCAAATATCTTCACTACAATGAATTTTGAATATGTGCTGAAATCCAAAAGTTTTAAATGTTATGTAAAACCTTTTCTCATAAGCCTTTATGAAGAACTCGAATGAAATTATAAAAGAAAGGACTAACTAGTTTAGCTAAACTGATGAATGGGTTTTACTGAGAACTCTTTGTGTCATTGCTGCCTTTCCTTGTTTTTTTTTATATTGCTCTTTTTCTAATAAATTCCTTTTTATATCCAATCGATGCACTGGTTTCAAATGGATTTCTCATTAAGATTTCCCCCCAATTACTTATTTGGTTGGCATAAGAACTGTTTAGTTTGGCATTTCTGAATTTTGAGCAGAAAAGTATCTTCCCTCCTTCTTCCCTCCCTCCCTTTCTCTGGATTAAAATGAAATCTCATTGGTAGAAGGGCTAAAAATTGCTCATCTGTGTTGGAAGAAATGTCCATCTGGGTTCAGTTCCAAATGGGGAAAAAGACACTGAAAACATGGAGACTGCTTGGAAAGATGATTAAATGGTGGATAGGAATCACATGGTTTGAGTTCCTGAACAGGAGAACATAGCTTGAGCTCCTGAGTAGAAAAAAGAAGGGGCAAGATGCTGGGAGTACCTTGGTTTTATGCCCTCTGTTGTGTCCCACCTCAGAGTTTCTTGTTCCTGTATAAGAAATATATCCTGATTGGTTGTGAGATTCCCAGGGGGCGGGGGTCTTAGCTAGCCTTGCTGGCTGATGTAATCTTCCCAGGTGCCATGTGGGAAGTTTCTATTGCTGGATCGGTCCTTTGTGTTGCAGATGATGGTCCATTGACAAAGATGGGGGGAATGAGTTTCTGCCTCTGGCCCATTGACAAAGGTGGGGGGAGGCAGGAAGCTGCTTTGTCTTTAAAACATATTTCTCCATTTCTCATCCAGGGAAATATAATATCCTGCCTTTTTAATCTTTCCTAAAATATTTCATTCTTCTAGGAAAGGGGTGGGTGCTTACTTCCTACATCTGTATAGACTTGAATATGTCAGAAGCTTTGACTTGCCTATGACATCTTTCCATACCTTTTACTGGAGAAAATTTGGAAGAACATATCTTTTGCTGAAGTTTTCAATTATCATAGTGTGGTGGACGTTACTGAGATGGCAGCATATAAATGTAGTAAATAAAAGATAAAAAATAAATCACTGCTCCCAGACTGGAAAATTGCTTCTCAGTGTCCAAATGTTACCTGATGATGAGCAAACTCACCATCCCTCTCTCTCTCCCTCTCTCCCTCTCTCCCTCTCTCTCTCCCTCCCTCCCTCCCTCCCTCTCTCTCTCTCTTTTTTAAACCTTCATATTCAGGCTGGAGTTAGTTGGGATAGAAATCTGAAGTGTGCACGGAGGACACACTATCATCTGAATTTAAAAAAGAAATTGTCAGGTTTTTCTTTTTTTGGCAAGATACAGGAGGAAGATAAATATTAAACATACCATTTAAAGTCAAGGAGAGGAGAAGAGAAAAGAAAGAATTAAAAGATGGTTGATTCAATAGTTTATTGTTATTGTATGGATTTATATAGCTAGTTGCAGATTCACATTTAATGGAAGCCAAAGAAAAGTCAATTGTAGCAGTCAGAAAACCATTCAGTTTACCTCTATTTTTAGAAAGGAGTAGCTTTTTAGCTTAAAATGTGACAATAACATTGGATTATGCAATGTTAGGTAAAACCTTTTCTCATAGGGTTTTATTAAGAACTCGAAATTATAAAAGAAACATTGAAAACAGTGTCACAGCTTCAGAGGAAGAAATGAATTAGAATAGTCTGCCAGATAATGTGCATGATAAGTAAATATCTATACACACTTTTAATGTTTTATAAAAGAAAGAAATATACTTTGATATATTATATAGGGTGATATAAAATTATCTAGGTGAGATCAGAGGAACTAAATATCCAGATAGATGTAGCTGAGAATATTCTCATCATTTTATCCTTACATCGCTCTTCTGCTTTATACCCACATGCCTTTGTTTCCACAGACAGTTATTCAGGGCACAGAACTAAAATGATAACCATATTGGAAAGTAAATACAAAAGGCTTTTTGGAAGTATGTTCATTGTACCAATTTGTTCAGCAAGTCAGTTTTTTAAAATCAGTGACAAATGTCATTAATTGTTGTCTATATTATAAATAATATAATGTCCACGCTCCCTTCTTTTGTAATACTTAACAGCTTTTGACAATAACAGAACTGGCTTCTTTTCTTTTCTTCTTTTCTTCTTTTCTTCTTTTCTTCTCTTTTTCTTTAAATAATCTTTAATACGTATCCCCAAAGTCACATAAATCAAACCATTTTGTAAACTGTGTCACAACCTTTTAAAATATATCTTTGTGTTAGCTTTAACATCATTATGTGCCATTGTGATGAAAATGGACGTTCTGTATCCTGTGATAATGAAAATAGCCACTTTATGTAGTTTCTGCCTGCAATTATCCAGGCTTTTCTCAGGCTCTAGAGAAATCTAGGCTAATTGCTTTGGGACTTTCATTACATTTCCATAAATTCTTTGTTAATTTTTCATGAGAAAGTGTTATTGCAGTTGGCCTTAAAGTTCGCATTGTGTTCAATAGTATAAAGAAGTCGTTTGTGAAAAATATAACTAACCCATGTATATTTGAATCAAAGCTTTCTTCTTTTTATCTGCTCATATTCTCAGGTGAAACTAGGGGTGATTCATCCAAATCCTTCAGTGCTCTTCATTTTGATATGAGCTTTACTCCCCCTCAGCTACCCATCTCAAAGCAAATCTAAAAGGAGCACTGTGGTGGTGCATGACCTTGTCATTATAGGACATGAATTGAGTTTGCTTTATCGGACAGTTGGGCTTGATGAAAAGGGATAAAAGCAATTCCGTGGCCAAGACAAAGAACTCTAACACAGTAGAAGCAACAACGAAAACTACCCTGAATGGAAATGCACTGCAACTTGTGATCTCATATTTGATTTATTGATTGTTTCAAACTGAAAGCCACAGCTTCAGTGGACTCTAAATAACAGCAAAACAAATGCAAGTCTATTTTATTGCTCAGTTGCATTCACTAGTCTAAAGTGAAGATGAATTCTCTACAGTGCTAAGCATTTTGGGGAATAGCATTGACTTGCCAAATCCACAAAATCCTCTTCATTCTCTCAAATAAATTAAAAATGCCCCCCCCCAATGCTGATTGCTTATTTTGACCATTTCCAGGTACTGATTTTCCTGGGCAAAACTGCTTACAAAAGTGATTTAAACACTACATAACATCTTCTGGTAGCATTCTTCTTCTTTTTTTTTTTAATTTGATTTATATGCCGCCCTTCTCCGGAGACTCAGGGCGGCTTACAGTGCATTAAGCAATAGCCTTCATACTTTTGTATATTTTATACAAAGTCAACTTATTGCCCCCACAACTGGGTCCTCATTTCACCTACCTTAGAAAGGATGGAAGGCTGAGTCAACCTTGAGCCTTGGAGAGATTCGAACCAGCAGAAATTGCAGGCAGCTGTGTTAATAACAGGGTGCGTAAACCACTGTACTATCAAGGCTCCTTCTTACGATAGTGAAAATCACAATGGAAAATATTTAGGGTTGGCAAACGATTGATCTCAATCTCAGCAAGTGAGGCTGTTGTTGTTGGAAAAAAATGTATATACTAGTTGGACCTTACGTGTTTTGCTATGGTCAGTGACCTTCTCACAAGCATCTCTTCCAGTTATCCAGTTTGGTATAGTGGTTCAGGTGCTGAACTAGAAAATGGAAGCCTGAGAATTCTAGTCCTTCCTTAGTCATAGAAGGCATCTGGGTGACATTGGGACAGTCAATCTCTCTCAGTGCATCCTTCCTCGCAGGATTGTTGTTAAGGGGAAAAGATGCAGAAGAAGCATTATGTACACTGCCTCGAGTTGCACAAAATAAAGGTGGGATATAATTCTAATAAATAACTATCAAGTCCATTTACTAAGTACTCCTTTTTCCTTGTAGTAATCAAACTCATGCCTCCCAAGAAAGAAAGAGCATCTCAGCCTCTATTTAACAAAAGATAATATAGCACAATAAAGTAGGGCAATCCAATCATTCCGTTGGTTTCTGGTAGTGCCTGGTACCATTAAATCATGAATAGGAAGCTGTTAGTGGGACATAGATGGCAAAACCTCGGTAGAATAATTCCTGGAATTTGATAACTTGAAAAAGCACACCATGCCACACACACATACACGCACACATGTATCACTTTTATGAATTGTTCCGAAAAAGAACAGAGTTAGCATGTCATCTGAGGTAACTAGGTTAAAAATAGAAGTAAAATGAGGATCATATTTTAAGGAAAGAATAAGGCTGCAGAGCCTCTGTAAAACTAGGATAGCTCTGAAAAGCTTTTCTTGTGTCTGTCTCACTTGACTTTTTTTGAAGGCGACCTTAATGGGGTTTTTTAAAAAGGAAAACTGGCATATTACTAAAGAAAGAACCATCATATTTATTTTCCATAATTCTTACCGGGCCCTGCAGAGTTTTTTTAGGAAAAAAAAAGTACTAATCCAATATTTTTTTGCTATGGCACACGTCCACCACATATGGTAATACGATCCCTGACCATGTCTAAGGTGGCTTGAGGAGATAATTAAACAGCAAATAGAACTCAAACCGGAACTGTTCCTATTAGGCATACTCACAGGAAATTATGATTAAAAAAATACAATACTTAATATTACATGTCAGCCAGAATTGTGTATGCACAAAACTGGAAAAACAATACCATACCATCAGAGGAAAGTGTGATAAGAAAAGTGCTAGAGTGTGCCGAGATGGATAAATTGACAAAAGAAATAAAAAATAAATCAGAGTATTATTTGGTATAGAATGCATGGTACCAATGGTTAGAGGATAGGTGTAAAAGTTAAGAAAATATAAAAGAAAGGAAATTTAAGAGTTAGAAAATAGTAAATAAACCTGTATAAATATAAATGACACAAAATGTATGTTTATATATTAGTATAGTAATATGTTTGTATATATAAAGGACAATGGAACTACATGTATATAGTTATATAGATGTAAAAGGAAAAATGGACATATAATGCATGTATATCGATACGGAAATGTTGCAAAGAAGAAAATTGTTAATTTTTTTTAAATGCTTAGTAAAAATATTTAAAATTAGGGGGGGAAAATAGCGAACGGCTGAAGCCCAACCAGTCAGTCATTTGGAAATATATCCACCTCCCCATAAAAAAACAAATACCGGTAATAAAAAAAGTAAACTTCATGGTAGAAAGAGTGAGAAGTAATCTTATTAGATGGCTTTCCCATAAATGAGTTTTGTGACTAGCTTACCCATCATGATAGACCTTCTATGAATCATGGTAGTCTACGGCTACCATGGGTGGCCTGCACAAATCCAAAGGATTGCTAGATAGTAGCACATAGTTGAGGTTTTCTGTATCTCTTTGCTGTCATGTAGTGTTGTCCAGATTTTTACGGTTCAAATGTGACAATCCTAACTATGTCTATTTTCCATTTGGTTCTTTTTTTAAAAAAAAATATTTTCAGGACATTGTAAGAATGTGCTGTAAGAACATTGGCTACGGGCAGATCAAAAAATGGGATAAATCAATGGGTGGATTGATAATCACAGAGCCATGTCAAAACCATCTTCTGAGAGCACTGCAAATTTTCAGCAATCAAGATGTGTTTATCAACCTCACAGGTTGTGTAGTTTTGCAGTCTGGGATTGCATCCTAAAAATCATGTCCTTTTTACATTGATGTAATTGGCCTTAGAGACATGATTTTGGCTGTTTTTATGTTTTATGATATGCAAAATTGCCAGTACAAAAAGACTATTTTTCTACACCTTAATTGGTGATTAAGGAACAGAGTCCCCTAGATATCAGAATCTGACATCAGCAGATACCTTCCCAGTTTTCTTTTCTAAATAGTACTTGACTGGCAATGGACAGGCTCAGTCTGAGTAGAAAGAATGTAGTAATTATATTTATTTATTTAAAATATTTTAAAGCTGCATTTATGCATGGAGGGGGGAAAAGCTTTTTAATTTTATCTCCCACAATGTGTCTTTTTATTGATATCAAGAGCTACCATGATTTGCATTTCCAAAACCATCAGGTATTATAGAAATAACATTTTAAAAAATTGCATTGATTTTAGCTCTAAGTGCAAACCATATAAAAATACTAAGTACTAAGAGTGGACAAAGGGCTTGAAAAAGATAAATTAGCTAATTCCTTGAACTGAACCCACCTTCCGGTGATTAGATTCAGATTGCTTGGAAGCAGGGGTGGGTTTCAAAATCTGTCACTACTGGTTCGCATGCGCAGAAGCATCCCAGTGAGTGGGCGGAGCCTCCTGCCACCGCCACTACCTATTTGCCCGATCCAGGGTGAACCGGTAGCAACCCACCACTGCCTGTAAGGTTTTTAGCAACAATACAGAAATAGTTTACCACTGTCTTCTTCTGGGGTGGGTTACTTCCTGGTCTAATTTATAATCCTGGTTTTCCATTAAAGTAGTCCCTGTTTTAACTTCATTTAGCATTTCAAGAGCTGCAAAAACTTGGACAACTAACTTGTGCTGTGTGCAGGTCGAGAAAATAAGAACTCGGCTTTCTTAGGAGAGAAAAAAGAAAGTATTTAGAGTTAACAATTAACAATAGCAACTATTGGAAGAGGGAATGCCCTTCTTTGTATAGGGCCTTCTTTTCACACTGAAAATTTTTAAGAAGATGTTGGATAACCATTTGTCTGAAGTAGTGTAGGGTTTCCTGCCTGGCAGGGGGTTGGGCTAGAAGACCTCCAAGGTCCCTTCAAACTCTGTTATTCTATGTTCCTAAAAGTTTCCCTTTCCCCAAATACTGACTTTTCATTGTTACAAATACCATACAGATTATAGAAATAAAAATATATGCCAACTCTAATTACCTTGTTTCTCCAAAAATAAGCCCCTCCCGAAAATAAGCCCTCCCCAAAAATATTTAAACGCAGAGCTGGAAATCAGGCAAGAAAGCAAGAGGAGCACCATCTTGCTCCATGCACCCCAAAATAATAAGACCTCCCTGAAAATAAGGCCAAGTGCTTATTTCAGGGTTCAAAAAAATATAAGACAGGGTCTTATTTTCGGGAAAACATGGTATTATTATTATTTTTTTGAATTTTTTTATTTTATTTCTCATAAACATATCGTCAACTCTAATTATTATATGCACAATTGCTTTTAAAAAAACCTAATATTTTTGGAAGCAGTAATGGAGGAAAATATTTGATCCATACCAAGATCCACATCAAGAAGCTGTAAGAAATTGCTACCAAAAGTATGTCTTCACGATTCCAGGCTGTCTAGATACTTCAAAGACTTTATTGGCAGATTAAGTTAATAAGGAATTACTCTATCTATGAAATATATTCATTCAATAACTTTATCCAACTTCTGGATATCTCCTTATGCTTTGCTTATTGTTCAATACATTCCTCCCTCTGTCCTAAAGATGCAACTGTGTGTATACTTTCACAAACACTTTACAGGACTGACACTTGACAGTAAGATTAATGTCCAGATTGGCATTGATGTCACTTCCATTCTACATTCCGTGCCATTAATTCTGACATGTAACCTACTTCTTATTAAATATTTATATAGCGCTGATGCCAGCTTCACCGTTTCAGCTATGGTGAAAAGGGGCAATGAAATGCCAAAGCAAGATGTTATCAGACTCTTCGCAATTTTTTGAAATTGGGACAAACATGTTTAAAGCTGAAGCTTACTTTCTCCATGCGTTTAGGAATATCTGCATGTAAAAGCCTTTCTCTTAGACTGATCTATTGTTCTATCCTAGAATGAATGTAATTCAGGGGGACAAATAGTTTACTGATCCAAGTAACAATATTTTAATACTATTCATTTGCATATGTGTGAACTCAGTGTATATGCAGACATTGTGACATTTATATTTCTGGTTTATAATCCCTTCTAAACAATCATAATGCAAATCCATTAATGTGCTCTTTCTTCTCTCCCTGTTTCTTTGACTGCAATTCAAGAAGTTCTCTTCTGAAAACTCTACAGAAATTAATGAAGCTTTGCTGCTAGACAGGAAAGATTCTCAGTAGATTTTATCCCCAAATCAATAAGTGACCTTGAAATTCACTATCAAAAGAAATGCAAAGAAGCTTTTTATGCTCTGAACAGCTATTTTTCCTACAGACTCAAAGGCCTACAAATTCCCCAGCCACAGACAAAGATTTGCCTTTAGTACAAGTAAGTGAAGTCTAGTGTTAGCACATTCAGCTCCCCTCACTGATGTGGGGAAACAATTGGCTCATTGAAATCCTTTGGGAAGACAAATGTCCGTGTGTTTTCTTAGACAAGAAGTCTCTGGAAGAACTAAATTACAAAAAACTGTGAATAACACGTTGTTTTACAGGATGTTCGTGGCTTATGGATTTATTTTGCAGACTAGTCAGAAATAAAAAGTGTCTTATGGCTGGGATGCTTTTCCCTCTTTCTTCAGGGTTCAATTTTTAGGGTGCTGCAAACAGGTAAGAATGCTGCTTGACTCAGTGGCATTGCACTGTTAAGTTATGCAGACAAGCATTGTCATTACTTAACTTCCATGGAAGGCGCTGAATGCATCCCTGTTGGTTTTTATTGGGGAGGGGCCTGTCAGCGTCTATAATGCACGCCTCATTAACTGCTTCATTAAGGCTACTGGAAGCCTTCTGGGTGTTAAACCTGTTGTACATTCAAGGCAAGGCAACAAAACATGCACCATCTGAACCATTCAGACAATCCCGGGTGTCTGATGGGCAGGGTCCCCCGACCTCAGGGGGAATGGGTGGGAGTAGGGAAAGAACCAACTGTCCTTCCCAAATGGACAGCAAACAAATTCATCTTCAAATTCAATCGGGATTTTATCCCAATGGTGTTCTTTTGTGTTGTTTTGTCATACAATCAATTAACAAACAAGCCAAAGAAACATAAAAAGCTAAATGACCATATATGTTCTTGAAGATTTGCACAGGTTCTGGCTTTGTTGTTTTTAAAAATAAATTTAAACAGACATGGTCTGCTTTATTTGATAAATGAGATGTTAATTAATTATAACAAATTCAACATTTCCATTTGTCCTTCCATGAGCATTTAAAGAATAATTTAGATGTTACTACTTTGGGTTTAAAAAAATGGCTTTCTCTAATCACATTATGGATCCAAGAGCATGGAACACAGTTGGGAATATACTGTATCTCTGAAACTGTTTTTTTTTTAAAAAAAAAAAAAAATCTTGTCTTTTCCCTTATTTAGAGCCTGCCTTGAAATGATTACAAATATTATTTCTTAAACGTTAATAATAATATTAATAACAGGGCTAAAATCCTGTGGGACTTCCAGATTTAGACAGGTAGATAGGAGATACTGGCCAATCAACCATTAGTTGCATTATGGAAATTTACAATGGATGCAATGAAAAAAAATCTCTACGCTTCTGCAGATATAGATAGGAAAGACCTTTTTACATCTTGAGAATAATAATATGATCCAGCATATTACCCTCCAGGTGCTTTCAAACAGTTTAAGATTTACATGAAATTGCAGGGGAGGTTAGTCCATTTACAAATGCAAAAGAGCTGAGGTGGCGCAGTAGTTAGAGTGCAGTACTGCAGCTACTTCAGCTGACTGCTAGTTCAGCAGATCAGCGGATCAAATCTCACCGACTCACCAGCCTTCCATCCTTCCGAGATGGGTAAAATGAGGACCCAGATTGTTGGGGGCAATATGCTATTTAGTATACTGTCTTTGGTGTAAGCCACCCAGAGTCCTCGGAGAGTGGGCGGCATAGAAATATGACTAATAAAATAAATAAATAAATAAATAAATAAATAAATAAATAAATAAATAAATAAAGTTGGTAATTGACCGGATGTAGGAATATTGGATGAAAAAAACTAATCAATCTATCTATCTGTGCATAGATATGTAAATGCAAATCTAGACAGTGGTTGCAATGCCTTTGTCCAAACATTTGTTTCTATGTCAACATTCTTTTGCAGTAATTTTATTTTACTGTTGGAGTATCTTTGCCCTGGTTAGAGCACTATTTAGAACTCATTTCTGGAAAATGCATTTCTGGTCATGATGGTACACTGATCACTACAGCAAAGGACCTTCCATTGGGCTGTCTTTGAAGGGTATCCAAAACCACCTTTAACTGGGATGAGTTTTCCAGAGCCCCTGACAAAAATACTCCTTGTCACCTGATAGTGAGATGTTAGACACAGCATTCTACTGAATGTAGAATGCTGTGTATGCAAAGCATGCTAGCATTCTAAAAAGAATAAAATTACTCTCAGAACCACTTTAGTTGTCTTGATCTGAGTTTTAAATATAAAAACATGACTTTTTTACTGTTATAATCTGTTAAATGTTAAAACACTTGGATTTGCAAAGCAAGAAATTGATACTGTGTATTTCATTGAGAACTTTCTGTTATAGCTTTCACATGTGTCTGAAGGAACAGTGCTGTATCAGTGGTGGGTTGCTCCCGGTTCGGTCTGGTTCTATAGAACTGGTAGTAAAACCAGCGGGAGGCTCCACCCACCCACCACATCATCATGGGTGATCTGGCATGCACAGAAGCACGGACGCTCCCCTTGCGAACCATTAGTAAAGGAAAGTAGAACCCACCCCTGTGCTATATGCTGCCAATAGTCACTTTCATGTCAGATAGGTGGCTATACAAATATGATAAATAAATAAAATAAATTGCTGACAAGAATTTGTAGGCAGGTCATAGCAAAGTTAGCCATGAGCTATTTCAGAATTGCTAAAATGTTTAGAAATTTGAGAACAAACACACCTTAGGTTATGCAGATAATCAAGCAATGGGTGATAGCCTTTCCTAACAAAAATATGAATTTATGAAAACATCAGATTACATAAGGCAGATCTGATATGAAGGCAATAAATAAGAAAAGTGAGGTAGAAGTATATTCTGAGTGTTGTGGCTAGTTTCCTAGAAAGTATCCTCTAACCCACAAAACGTGACAAAAGCATTATCATTATCTAACCACAATGCTTGCATGAACGTAATCACTATTACAAAAATGACTTGGCTAGGTCAGTTACATGATTCACAATACATTTCTTATTAGCTTTGTCATCAGAAAAGCATTGGTGGTTCCTTGAAAATATCTTGAGAACTAACAAGTAAATTATATAGAGCTGAAGGTATGCAACCGAGGCATAAAGTGGTCAGCCCCTGAGGCCCATTATTAAAAGGTTGCTTTTCCCACATTCCTTTTAATTCATAGACAGAATTCTCTTTGAACACCACAAAACCATAAACAGGCAAACCAAAATACATATATTGCTAATCGCTTGGAAGAATCTAGTCTTGGGGTTTTTTTCTCTTCGTCATTGCCCAGAACAATGGCATTAAGTATACCTGGGAATGGCAGGAAGTATACCCAGATATACTCTCCTTCATTGTTCCTAATCTGAAGCAGCACAGGTGGGGAGAAACTGGTAGGGAGGCCTATGCTTTCAGTGAAAAAGAAATGAGCTGTTGGATTTGGCAAATCACCTGATATTATCACCTCTACTCCTGAGAGTATTGACTGCTAGAAGTCAATACACTTCATCTAATGGCTACTTCATTTAGGAAATGTTTGTTTGTTTGTTTTTTAAATCATTTTCCAAACAATGCATGCATTTAATATCCAATTTCATGAACCTGACAACAAAAGACTTAAGTTGAAATTGATTATTATCTGGTCAGTTTCAGGCAGCAGGGTAAGCAATATTGAAGGTCTAATCAACTAATTAATGTCGTAGGCCTAAGCTTGTTAACTAGAGGTGGGGGAACTATGGCAACTTTATGACCTATGGACTTCAACTCCCAGAATTCCTGAGCCAGCTATACTCAGCCAATTCTGGGAGTAGAAGTCCACAGATTGTAAATTGTTGCCCACTTCTGTGTTATGTCATGGAAAAAGCAGCTCAGGATGAGATAACTTGTTTATGCCCTTTTTGTCAGTGGGCAAAAAAGGCAAAATAATAATAATAATATGTCAGGCACAGGATATCATATCACAGAACTTGATTTGAATGAGAAGCAATCGATGATATTCACAACAATTATCTTTCTCTTGTTCAGTTTGCCTAGCAATCATTAAGTTTCCCAATTAAGGAACAGATTGTGATTGCTAAATAAGGAGATGATACAATAATAATTTTCCAGATGTGATGTGTAAGGGAATACTTGCTCCAGAAATTTTTTAACCCCCCCCCCCCAAATAGTTTTTTAGTTTGGCTGAGAAGGCAAAGAACAAACATATTCATGTAGCATAGAAGAACATGCTGCCTTTCCTCCCGAAAAAAACCACAACAAAAACACTGTTTTCTGAGTTTGACAAGCTTCCTGCCTTTGAGGTGAACTGTCCATCTAAAATAAAATATCTAGCAATGACAATAGATTTACTTTCATGTGTTCCACTGAGAAAAGCCATGTTGCAGACCGGAGATGTTGTTATCGAAGACTCTCAAGAAAAATAGTCTTTAAATGCATATACGGTACTTATTGTACTTCTTCCAATCCTATATTTTCTTCTTCTTAATAAACCAAGATACCTTTGACATAGATTGTAACAAAAGCTGATTCTACAAAAAAAGATGTTGTCAGATATAAACTAGATGAAAATAAATCCTATCAATAAAAGAGCATTTACATGATTTCCAACAGAAAATAAAATTGCTATGGCCTAGTATCCATTACTTCTATACATCTATAAATATTTTTGGAGTCATAATACTTACTTCAAAATGGTTTTTGAAAACAAAACAATATTAAATCAGATATAGTTGTATGCAGTACAGATGACAACTCAATTTAGAGAAGCTGCTTATAAGGTACTATTATCAAAAACTGCTTGTAATGTACCATTAGTTCCTTAGCTTCAATAACTGGTGCTATAAAAGCATTGGGGTTAAAAATTAAATGATCAAGTCAGTTGGGTGACTTTGGACCAATCACACTCTCAGTTCAATCCACTTCACAGGGTAGAGTTGGAAAAAAAAAAGAGGGGGAAGGAGTATTTGCGGCCCTGAAATAGTTATAAAATAATAAAGACAGGATAAAAATCTAATGAGTGAGTGAGTAACTGAGTGAATGATTTAGAAGAATCTAAACAGTAGGATCAAGGCTGGAGCAACATTGATTTCAAAGACTGCTTTGATTTGAGCATTAGAAATCTGTAATTTTGAAATTACTAAGGGAAATAACATGAAGCAATATTTCCAATTGTGTTGATTGTAGTATAAATTGAAATCTAGACAACAACCCGATAATTACGTGTTCTGTAAAGCTCAGGTTGTCACTATATCCAAACTTAGGTTGTATTGTCTAAATATTCTGTTGATTTGAAAAGACTTTAAATTTGACTCTTCTTCTGTGGTTCGTGAGAGGAAGGGGGAGCAAAATCTTTCTTTGTTCTTGCACACTTTGATCCAAGGTTAAGAGTGAAGAAAAGTAGGCAGACAGCCCCATGAAGTCGAGTGAAAGACCTGCTGTTTTGTAAATGCATTTTCTCTTTATGGCCATAGAAGGAGAGTCTTTAAATGAGATCATTTTGACTTCCTTTGCACGCATGCTAATGTGGACATTCTTTCTTTCATCTAAAACCAGTCAGCCATGCACTAGATTTCAGTTCCTGCATTGTATAATATTTCCGAATCCTTGGTGACTATGCTGTGACTTGGGTTTAGAAAATGGGGCCAAGCCTCCAATTCTCTGCTATCCAATGGCTGTTTGAGTGCTTGGCATTCACAGAAGCTTCTTTTGGGCTTTCCCCAAAATCTTAATAGCAAAAAGACTCGGCAACTAAAGTGTTAGAGAGCAAACACACTGTAAGTGGGTTTGATTTTAAAGCCAGCTATCTCTCGGAAGGCTTAAAAAAAGGAGTGGTGAATGTGTGTTCTGGCCTCCTTGATAGCCCACTAAATTTTAATGGGGATTTTCCCAAGCTTTCAGAAGTGCCAGATGTTCCATCTCACTTCAATGTTTAATGACAAGGTTTTTATTTTTCTTTGGAGGTGGGGCAGGGAGGGAGGAGAGATCATGTATTTAATCTATACATATCACGGCTGTCAGTTTCTTCTTCTTTATTTTCTGCTGCATTGTGGCAAGGCATAATCCTATTTCTGAAATAATTATCAATTCAAGCCAGTACAAAGGATTATAATAACCAATGGTATAACTCATCAATCTCATGTACACAAACATAAAACATGCTAATTTATTTTAAAAAGCACTGGCAAAGTATGTCTTTTGGATGCTGTAAGTCTACTGTTACTTTCTTAAATGCAATAAGTGGTACAACTTCATCACCTCAAGGGAAGCTGTGCTCTGCCCCTCAGCCAGGTATCCTGAGCTAGACTCTCTCTGGAGTATTGAAAAGGACTCCAGAGGGAATGGCTTTTCCATATTTGATAGGACAGTCTAGACCAGGGGTGTCAAACTTGCAGCCTTTGGTATGGCAGCATCCCACATGGCCACACCCACCCATCCATATTAGTCAAGGGAAGGGGGAAAAGTCATGATATATCATGTGATGACAATGTGATGTCACAAGTTTGATACTCCTGGTCTAGACAGTTTGAAATGCTACCCCTGAGCCCTAGTGGTGCAGTGGTTAGAATGCAGTATTCCAAGCAAATTCTACCCACAATCTGGAGTTTGATCCTGACGGGGCTCAAAGTTGACTCAGCCTTCCATCCTTCCAAGGAATCAGATTGTTGGGGGCAAAATGCTGACTCTGTAAACCGCTTACAGAATGTTATAAAGCACTATGGGGCGGTATATAAGTTTAATGCTGTTGCTAAATTGCTTAGCATCGTGGCTATTGTGTATATTCAGCTCGATTGTCTTCAGGCACCTTTATATTATCATTATTATTTTGCTTATGTTGTTTATTTGTTTCTGTTGCATGATGATAATAATTTAAATTTGTTTACAGGAATCTACTTCAGCAGATTTTCAGTGATTTAAAAAATTCAAACAATAAAATCAGTTAAAAACATTCTCTCTGTTCATGTTTTATAATTCATTATAGTTTTAATGGTGAGTATTTTAATATTTTATTGCACTGCTATATATGCTGTTCAGAGTCATGTTTTGTGGGGGGGGGGGTTGACCATATAAATAAGATACAAAAATAAATAAAAACATAAAACAACCCAAACTAAAACAACTATGACAATAACAAGAAACCACAGCGGGGCCCACACAAACACATCAACATCAGGTTGAGATCGGAACCAGGTTTTGGGGGTTTCTGGTTTATATCACTGGGGGGAAAGGTGATGTTCCAGAGGGTAGAGCCAAGACAGAGAAGACATGCTTACTTTAATGTTCACTATGAAGGGTCACAATGAGCAAGATGGGTGGTTATATAAATTGATAAAATAAATAAATATTGTGTTTTGTTCATTGTATTTCATAATACAGTATCATTAAAGCTTTGCCTTCTAAATGTTCATTTGGCAGCTTAAACCAATTATGTCCAGATTTCAGGGCATGATTAATTCAAAATTCAATTCCCCAACCCCCTTATTGTATTTTAAAAAACTACGTATGTGATTTACTCTGTTTTGACAAATAAAATTAAAATAAGCAAACTAAATTGTTACTTCTCCTCTCTTATTAGGCCAGGAGGCCAGAAGCTTTGTTTAACATACTGAACCGTAGTTGGGGAGGAGACCATTTTGTGATCTACCACTGGAAATTAAGCATATCATGTTTGACATTGAGAAAGGCTTCTTTTAGACAGTCGTGTCTCTACTTCGTGGCATGATAAATCCCAATTATTTTGCTTTCAATCATATAACTTATCAGCTCTTCATTTGACAGGTTAATATTGCCAAGGACATTTGGTGGGAAGTGTAAGGCTTAAAATAGTGCTGGCCTAAAATTCACAGATGATGATTGTTTCTAAGAAGAGAACTCTGAGCTAGATAAATTTAGGGAGGGAATTGTGATCCAGCAAATGCTCTTACCATAGGGCAGAAAAGAACATAGTAGATAAGGTCAACATTTGGAAGGTAGCATGTTCTGTATTATAGAAAACCGTCATCAACATCACATGTAATTGCCTATCCTACACATACAGGTCATGCCTATACATTCAGCTGCAGCAAGACTATCATCTGAATTTGTTTGCGAGAGCACCTTTGTGTCATTTATTTTAAGTACTGAATTGCTGATGCTGACTTGAGAACACCATCTGACAGGCAGAAATGACACATTAGTAAGCAGTGCTGAAATTCTGAAAGCACCGTGTGCCTAATTCCCATTTATGCTTTTGAGAATCCTTCTTAATGAGGGCTTCCTTGCTGGACTCCACAGCTCTTTTCTGTCATTCATTTCTCAGTGTGATCTCTCACAAGCTCTAAGAGCTTTCAGATGCAGGTGGGTCAGAAAGTTCACACAAGTGAAGCTTCAACTCCAGCATTGTAAAATGTAGTCTGGAAATGTGTACACAGAGACTTCTGCAGGGGTTATTTTGTTTGGAGAGAGAGGGAGGAAGGGAGGGGGAGAGAGAGAGAGAGAGGGAGAGAGAGAGAGACAGACCTGGGTGCTTGGTTTGCACGACAAAAAGAAGGGGGAGCTTTGGTAGCCTCCCTGGAGCTCATTGAACGTTAGATTATTCACTTTTCCAACTAATCAATAATTGTCATAATTAAAATTGATAGCTGCAAATAACATGACCAAGGACCTGTGCCAGAATACTGATTGTGCATTTGGCTCAGGAAAATGGCGACCGGAAGAGGAGGGGGCAAGCAACCATGGAGCACTTATTTTCCAATTTGCTTTTAGCTGGGTGCAAATTGCTTTAGCTGTATCCAGCTGATTTAGACCTTGCCTAGAGGTACACGAGATTAATTGGGAGCCACACTTTCATTGCTTATAGAATAGACTCTGTAATTGGCGAGATTTGTTAGTGCCAGTTATAACATAACCGGAGACTCCTGCTTTTCAGTTTGCCCCATTATTACTCTTTCAGCTCTCACTCTCCCCCTCCTCTATGTTTGTGTTGGGATGGGGTGGGGTGGAGGGGAGGGGAGGGGAGGGGAGAGAAGGGTGAAACAATTAGAACCTTTCAAACCATCGAAATTGCTTTTAATTCTTCTTGTAAAACCCAGCAGTGTGACTGTGGCCAATATTTCAGGCAAGCAAACATTAGCACACATATAGTATTGATTTTCACATCACTTCTTACCTCAGGCTGAAAAATATTTTGTGTACACCGTGCAAAAGGGAAGAAGGCCTCTTGCAGCTCTAGATGTGTGGAGTGTGAAACTACTGTCTGTATGAACAACTCTTTTGGAGCTGTGCAGCAAGCCATAGGTTTAAGCAAAATTCAAATTCAGATATATTTTTACTCTGTCCCAAAGTATTTCGAAAAGAAAAAGTCCTCCTTTCATAATTAAAGTACTCATGAAGAGCAAAAAAAATATGCAAAAAAATCATGTTTATTCCACCCAATATTATTTTTAATGACATGGGTTGAGTCCTTTACTCAAAATTACATTGTGCAGGATTGGCTCCATCAGGATTGGTTCAGCAGAGTAAAGCCACTACAGGAAATGGATCTTGGGGTGAGAGAATGGGCAGCATCCAGACAGAGCAAGAGATGGGATTGGAGAAAGGGTCTTGAAAGCCTCCCATTGAAGTAAAAGTAAATTATTAGTTCATTTGGCTTCCCAATACGCAGTGGCATGGCAGTGAAGGAGATCATTTCTCACTGGAATTACTATCCTGAAGAAGCAATTGATTCAAGCAATTGATCAAACACAATTCACATGATACTAAAATAATAAATGAAATTGCTTAAAAGAAGATATGCATAACAGTAATCCAGGAAAGCATTATTTTATCCAGGGCTATAAATGAAGTAAGGAGTGCTGTCTATTATTACAATAGGAAGTAGTGCATAGCTACTTTTGTGATTTTGGCTGATTACCAAAAGCTAAGCAAAGTTAGCACTAGGAAATATCCAATCTTTAGGCTAATTGAAAAATAATAGACAAGATTGATTGTTGATGGATTATGTGTCATCAATTGGTGTCAACGCTTCGTGACCATATAATTTTCTCCATAATGACCTGTCCCTAACCTGATGTTTCGGGTCTTTCAGAGTTGTACTCATCACCACTGTAACTGAGCCCATCCACTTTTTTGAACCTGGTCATTTGTTCCTTGGTGAAAGGAGAACATTACTGAGGCTTTTTAACTGTCTAAACAGAAGATGGAGGAGTCTTACATACTATAGGCAGTAGAGAAGAGAAATAGCTTGATACTGGACATTAGCTTTAACATAAACTGATAGTGCCAGTTATTGCATTTAACTGCATTAACAAGAGGAATCAGTCAGCAAAGGAAGATATTATTGGATTTCTGAGTCAGCTATTAAAATACAATTTGGGCCATGTTGATTTGGAAATTGTTGAAAGGTAACCAAATATAAGTGGGATTATAAGAATGGTTTTGATTTCAGACAACCAATAATCCTTCTATGTTATCAAACTTTAGAATGTTTTGACCCTCATTACAAAGCGCTCTAGTAAGATTTTTTTTTTTTTGAGATAAAAATATTGTTAGCTTTTAGTCAGAGTAGGACAGCTAATCTGGGCTAGTGGCCAAAGAAGTAACTTGGTACCAAAGTCAAAACTGTACCTGTGTTAAAAAGATGATGAGTGAAGAAGTATCTGAAAAAGTTTATAGTATGTTGAGATGCTCAAATATCTTCACCTGTATTAATCTTTTAAATAGCTACAAGCTTCTTTGAAGGGGAACAGGAATATTCTCTCAGATGGTCTAAAGGGTCTTAATGAAGCTCTGAAGGAAGCTTTCCTTTCTCAGGAAATTCCACTATAGGATTCCACCGATCTTATTTTCAAGATCTCATTAGTTTGAATATCTGCTCTTTCTCTAATGTTGATCCACTTCTTATCATCTGAAGTTGACTAGTTCTAACAGGGAGAAGATGTGGACACTCAAACCAGAAGTTTTGAATTTGAGTATAATGAGTTGCCATTGTGCTATGGTATGCATAAAAACATCTCTTTAGGAAATTGCTGAGCAAATGATGCAAGGCAGATTGGATGGCTCTCATTGGTTTGGGAATAGGAGGGCATGGAGCTGACATATAAGCAGGCTGCAGACACAAAGAATGCCAACATTTGCCCAATTGTTCAAGAAGGTGTACTGTATTTGAAATAAATTGGCCCTTTTCTAGTAGTCTGGCAAATAAACTGAGTGGCCTTTGTTTGCAATTGCTGGCATTGATGAAGATTCATCTTGCTTTCCATTGATTATTGCTTGTGTAGCAGGTATCCCACTTGCATCTTCTGGATTAGAACAGCAATCTCCCACAACCAGTGAGCAGAGAGGAAAAGTATGAAGTGAAGGATATTCTGGACCTATTTAGAATTCTTGATTCAATGAAAGGCTATCCAAAATCAAAGAGAACCCAACGAACATGTATTTCGGCCACAGCATAACATTAGAACAGTGGGACAAACTATGGGAAAGGAACTACAAACTCACAACAGCAGTTACCTACAAAGAAAACCTCTATAAAATGTTTTATAGGTGGCATTTGCCACCAGCGAGATTGGCCAAGATGTATTCCAATTTATCACCTAATTGTTGGAGATGTAACTATAAATCCGAACCATTCTACCATATGTGGTGGATGTGCCCCATCACAAGGAAGTATTGGTGTCAAATTCAAAAATGGTTGGAAGAAATTACAAAGCAAAAAATAGATTTGAAACCTGAATTGTTTTTATTAGGAATACTGGACCTGAAAATGAATAAAAACCTTCAATACATTATATTGCACATACTTACTGCAGTAAGAATCACATTCACAAAAAATTGGAAACAAAAAAATATACCATCAGACGAAACTGTAATTAGGAAAATTCTAGAATGCGCAGAGATGGATAAAATGACTATGGAGTTGAAAGAGAGAGAGGATTCAGACTATTATGAAATATGGAATAAAATGTACAGTTGGCTCGAAAATAGAAATCAGAACAAGAAATGTTTAACTTAATATGGATGAAACTTAAGGTAACAACAACATTAAATAAAGAGAGGTAAATATAAACAAATATAAATGTGTAGATAAGAACAAATGAATATTATAATGTGTATATATGTTGGAGTAATGTGATTATTCTACTATTGAGTAGTAAATAGAAATGATAGAATAGAGAACTACAAAAGCAAAGTACGTAAGTTGATACAAAATGCTGTAAAATTACCATTAATGTTATGTAATGTTCAATATGTTATGTTTTAACATGTTTTGTTTTTATATATGTGTGATTGTTTTTTGTGTTGTTTTTAAAGACAAACAGTTTAATAATTTTTTAAAAACAAACAAACAAACAAACATGTATGTCCCACTTGCATGTGTTTTATCTACTATTCTCAGGGAAACTCCATCCACATGAGCTATCAGTGTTACAAGGATCTGGATGTGTTAGATTGGAACACGACTGAGTTTCTTGGAGTAGAGGATGCCACAGAAGACAAAGAGGGGATGAGGAATCTTTTCTAGCTCCATCTATTTTGGGATTGCCAGGCTGATGGGGGGACAACCAGAAAGGGATGAAGGAGCTCAGTCTAAACAGCAAAATGAACAGGATGGAGGTGAAGAATTGTACAGTTACATAATAGAACTTGTTTAATGATAAGGGGAATCGGCAGCAGAAGAAGCAGAGCAGTGAATATTCCTGGAGTTTTTCTGGGTACATGGGAGAGAAGATTGAGACCAGCATAGGAGGGTGATGTTGGGAGTAAGGGAGATGGCTACAGACAATACTGATCTAGTTCATCAATTTGGGATTTTCAAAGTCCTGATCCAGAAGAGCTTTTTCTTAATTAACATCCTCCTCCACTTAAGCTGGCTTCAAATCCTATGGGTGATTTACTGTCACTCTCATGGCAAAGAAGGCAGTTTGTTCATCCCTGAGCAGGAATATCATCATGCTTCTATCTTGGAACATCTCTTGCTGGGTTTCCAAAAGAGGTGATATCTCCTTTCTGGATAGCAATAGCAATAGCACTTAGACCTATATACTGCTCCACGGTGCTTTACAGCATTCTCTGACCAGTTCACAGTGTCAAGCAAGATTATATAATTCTGCTTGATGTTATACAAACGGAACAGTCCAAAATATTAAACTAGCAGAGGTTGAACTGAATCATTTCGTGGGTTTTACAGGCGTCAATGAGTGAAAGATGTAGATGTAAGGGGGGCTGGTCAGTTTGCATCTATTAAACTAAGTGTGTTTAATGTTGTACAATCTAGGACAACTCAGTTCTCTTATTAATATACGTTCGCTCCTTCCAAATGTGTATCTGCCCTCTTTTAGAACTCATTAAAAAAAGCTGTACTAAATAGAAAGAAGAGAGATGCTAAAATAATTTATGCTTTTGTGGATATGGTGGACCTGTCAAAGTATTGTCCAATCAGTTTATTTAAAGTAATTGGCAAATTATATACAAGACATCTCTCTTCAAATGCTGGGATTGTTTAGAGAGTTAAAAGCAGCTTACTAGTAGAAAGTAGGCTGGCATTAAGATGGATTTATTTACATTTGGTACTGCTTAATTTAGCACTACCAAATAACACTGAGAAATAATATTTTTGCTGATTTTATATAACATTGATGTTTGATGTCACATAGGTCTGTATCTATAAGAACACTATGTCTGCTTCTGGGAGGCACCTCAATATAACTTCTTGAAATCTAATTTTGGAGCTTCTCTGTGGGTTCCAAGTGCTAGCTTTTCCTTAGAGGCACTTTCAATAGAAGCCAAAGAACACATATCCCCACTGATTTACATTATTATTATTATTATTATTATTATTATTATTATTATTATTATCATCATCATCATCATCATCATCATCATCATCATCATCATCAACATCATCATCATCATCTTTAGTGAGATTCACAGCCTTTGAAGCTGGTTAATAACTCAGCAGCTCGAGTCCTAACCAAGGACCTAGGAACTGTTAAGCTATCGTTGAAGGATGCAAGCTGTTCTGAGTAAGGTGGTTTTTTGTAGAGTCAAAATGTTCAAGTCCAGTAAATTTAGAATTTCTAAATAGCGGGGTAGACCTTTGGGTATTGCTCCAAGGGCTCCAATTACAATCGGGACAACACACGATTTCTTTTTCCACAGTCACTCAACTTCAATTTGCAAGTCCTGGTACTTTATGATTTTTTTCTTGCTGCTTATCTTCAATCCGTGCATCACCAGGTATTGCAATGTCAATGAACCATACTTCTTTCTTTTCAACTATGGTTATGTCAGGTGTGTTGTGGACCAAGTGCCTGTCAGTCTGAATCCAAACTTCTGGCACAATTTCCAGTGAATGATCTTAGCAACGCGGCCATGGCGTTGTAAGTTTGTGAAATTTTGCTGCACCCACTGATCAGGTGGTCGACTATCTCATCTTTCTCATTACAAAGGCGGCATTTGCTGTTGGTGGTAACATGTTGAATTTTTGCCTTCATGCAGTTTGTGGCTTTGTTCTTGAGCTGCCAAAATAAAACTTTCTGTTTCTGTTTTCAGTACTCCTGATCTTAACCAGTTCCAAGTTAGTTTCTGGTCAGCTTTGCCGTCAATACTTTTCAAGTATTGGCCATGCAGAGCTTTGCTTTTCCAATTTTCAGCTCGCTGTTCTATTATTATTATTATTATTATCATCATCATCATCATCATCATCATCATCATCATCATCATCATCATCATTATCATCATCATCATCAACATCATCATCATCATCTTTAGTGAGATTCACAGCCTTTGAAGCTGGTTAATAACTCAGCAGCTCGAGTCCTAACCAAGGACCTAGGAACTGTTAAGCTATCGTTGAAGGATGCAAGCTGTTCTGAGTAAGGTGGTTTTTTGTAGAGTCAAAATGTTCAAGTCCAGTAAATTTAGAATTTCTAAATAGCGGGGTAGACCTTTGGGTATTGCTCCAAGGGCTCCAATTACAATCGGGACAACACACGATTTCTTTTTCCACAGTCACTCAACTTCAATTTGCAAGTCCTGGTACTTTATGATTTTTTTCTTGCTGCTTATCTTCAATCCGTGCATCACCAGGTATTGCAATGTCAATGAACCATACTTCTTTCTTTTCAACTATGGTTATGTCAGGTGTGTTGTGGACCAAGTGCCTGTCAGTCTGAATCCTAAAGTCCCACTAGATCTTGAGTTTCTCATTCTCTAAAACTTTCTCAACCTGATGTTCCCAGTGGTTTTTGCTGTACTCAAATCCAAACTTCTGGCACAATTTCCAGTGAATGATCTTAGCAACGCGGCCATGGCGTTGTAAGTTTGTGAAATTTTGCTGCACCCACTGATCAGGTGGTCGACTGTCTCATCTTTCTCATTACAAAGGCGGCATTTGCTGTTGGTGGTAACATGTTGAATTTTTGCCTTCATGCAGTTTGTGGCTTTGTTCTTGAGCTGCCAAAATAAAACTTTCTGTTTCTGTTTTCAGTACTCCTGATCTTAACCAGTTCCAAGTTAGTTTCTGGTCAGCTTTGCCTTCAATACTTTTCAAGTATTGGCCATGCAGAGCTTTGCTTTTCCAATTTTCAGCTCGCTGTTCTATTATTATTATTATTATTATTATTATTATTATTATTATTATTATTATTATTATTATTATTATTATTATTATTATTATTATTATTATTATTATTATTATACATTATTTTCAATCAACTTGGAAGAAGACCTTGTAGATGGAACTATAGGCTAACTATCTTTAGGTTTCCCTAAAGCTAAAGATTTCTCTAAATCTAGAGTTGTTAGATGACCAAAAAAAACAAAAAAAGGACATTGGTTTAAAGAGAGATTAAACTAAGAACAACTTTTGCTTTCAGAAGGGAAATCTAAGCTAAGCTTTTGCTTTGGCTAAATAACTATATAACCTTGAGACTGTAAAATATGACAGCTTTTCATCTTAGTTTGTTTCAGCACACTGCCTTCAGCTTTACTGGAACAAAGATATTGATGCATTCCTTTTACAAAGAGGCTGTGCCCCTATCATCAAAGAACAGTTGAAACTTTGCCTTGTACAACTATGCTGCCAGTTTTATAATGGAATTGGTCACTTGTGTTTAATTCTAAATAAACTCCCTAACAGTTAAGTATTTTGTACGTCTTGTCCTCTCATAAATCCTAATAGTGATGTCAGTTTTAAAGCTGCCAAATTCTGTTGGAAGGTTGTGTTTTTAAGAAAAAATGGTGAAACTTACCCATTTTTACTCCATCTGGTTGCCTAAACATATCAGTGTATAAATTAATTGCTAGAAATTGATTGAGGGATGGGTGACATTTTTTAAAATTGTTTTTTATAGTACATTTTTATTATAGCTTATGGTGAGATTAACAAATGCAAATAAAAATAAACAATGGTAGTTTAATTTTTTTCCATAGTGGAAGTTCTTAATAAGTATTTTAATTGCTGCTATTGAATGTGTTTGCATGTATGTAAGAGAAAGAAATGTTTGTACAAAACATCTCTTCGAGGATTGCTACTAGCTTGTAAGACAGGGTTATACAACTTTTTAATAGGCCAGGAACCTCATTTGACCATTAAGTGATATCTCAGGGGCTGTTCTTCAAATGGCTGGGAAGGGATCCCAAACAAAACTAAATCCCATTTCATTTAATTTCCTTAACATTCAATAGATTTAACATGCTTTCTCTTGTTTAATAAGTGTTCCCTTCTGTCACATTAAGGATTACAATTTTGCAGCTATTTTGGCTTTGTACTGTGAGCAATTTCCAGTTTGGTTTGCACCCAGCACCCTCTCTCTATCAGAACAGAGCAAGCATACACGCCACTTAGTTCAGCTAGCCAAAAATAGAGCTTTATTATTAAACATCAGCAAGCAACAAAAGAGTTCATTGATAAAATGGGACAAAGGCAGGCAACAGCAGGGAGAGAGACATGAACAATGGGCAAGAGATAGAGACAAGAGATGCTATCAAAGAACAATTTATATGACATTTCTCTCTCTTTCTCTTTCTCCCACAGAGAGAAAGTTCAGACATATAACTTTGCAGAGCCTCTGGAAAGAATCCTGCTTGTAATTAACATGGAAAGTCCCAAAGACAGTGGCCTTGGGTGATTCCAGCCTTAACTCTTTTATGTATGTCATGGCAGCAGAACAGAGAGGGAAAATACAATATCAACAGATCCCTTCCTTGACTCTTCATCATGAAAATAAACAGTTTGGAGGAAGAGAGTGATGTATCCAACAGGTTTGAGGAACATTACATGACATATTAAAGGTTTCATTTTGCAGAAGACTGGGGCAGAGTCTTGGGAGGGGGGGGAGTCCTTAAGTCATGAAACATTGAAGAGTTAAAGTATCACTTTTATTTCTTTAACCTACTTCTGCAAAATTCCAAACATGCCCTCTCTCAAACAAAGGGTGGCGGTGAATATTTTGGACTTTGAATTCTGAGAAGGGCTTCTGGAGATGGGACCCCCTTTTTCATCCTAGCTATAAAATCCCACTAACCTATTGGTCTGATTATTATGCTCTTTTTAGCATGAGTCATAGTATTTTCTGATTGAAAATGAAGCACATGTTTTCAAAGTGAAGTGGAAAGCAATAGTTCTATTAATTGTGGAATTACAAATTCAAAGCAGGAAACTTAGGGCTATTATATTTCTTTGCTGCCGTCTAGTGACCATCCAGTTTTCCATTCGAGATATGGATAGTTTTAAAGAAGGCATAAGATAGATTTCCCCTAATTGGGTCACTTCAGAGATTATAGAATTGTAATTCATATGTTAGAGGGCAACTGTGGAAGTGTTATCATTAAATATCACAGCAACCTTATGAGGCAGAAAGGGAAAAGAAGAGACTGTCTAAAGTCTTTTTAGCTTTGTAGTTGAGTAATGAACTTGATTGAAACTAGGAGACTCCGAGTTCTAGTCCTACCTTAAGACACAAAGCTAGCTGAGTGACCTTGGGCCAGCCCCCACCCCTCTGTCATTTTAGAAAGGGTAATGGCAATACATCACACACACACACACACACACACACACACACACACACACACACACACACAATGCTGTGCTAACCAGGTACCAGGTTAGGAAAGGAAGTGCTAAAGGTAAATCATGTCCTACTTATTTGAAATTGTCACATATTTCTTATAATACTTGATATAAAGCTGACATCCCTGGATGGTACATAATTTTCCTCTTGGTTTTGCTTAATAGTGTGATTATATTTTTATATTTGTTTTTGTATTTTGTTGTATTGTTTTCTTTTTGTATTTTTGTGTATTTTTAAAATAGCTTGCAATAATACAATAAAAAAGATACTAATTAAAAATAAAAATATATCGGGTAAACTAAATAGAATTTAACACAGGAATAATTTGGATTCTTTTGTCTGGGTGCAAAAATGTTATAAAACTTTAAAAATTATTTACTCCACTCATTTGGGTAATAATATTTTACTTAATTTTGGGCAGTTTTATATTATAATATATCAGAAATACCAGAATTCTTAATGCTACCAAGGTGAAAATCAATTAGACATTTTAATGTAAATCTCTTTCAAGTTTTTATTAGTGGGGAATATAATATTGACTCCACAATCAATGACTTTTTTCAGTTACCTCTTCCTTGGTGAATGTTAAATTGCAGAGCAATTTAAAGATAAAGGTTCCCCTCGCACATCTTCATTTCAAAGCCGAAGAGCCAGCGCTGTCCGAAGATGTCTCCATGGTCATGTGGCCAGCATGACTAAACACCAAAGGCGCACGAAACGCTGTTACCTTCCCACCAAAGGTGGTCCCTATTTTTCTATTTGGATTTTTTACATGCTTCTGAACTGCTAGGTTGGCAGAAGCTGGGACAAGGAACAGGAGCTCACCCTGTTATGTGACACTAGGGATTTGAACCGCTGAACTGCCGACCTTTCAATCGACAAGCTCAGCATCTTTGCCACTAAGCCACCGCATCCCTTGTAGAGCATTAATGTCTATATATTTGCGTCTAAATATTCAAGAAAAGAAGAATAGTCAGTGTTGCTAAATCAGTAATTCTCATTGCTAGTCTTTAAAGAGGTTGAATGTAGCTCTGCAAAACCACAAGGACAAGAATGCTAATGTTCATTCCACTCTAGGCATAAAGAGAAATAATTTATTGCAGTTATTGTTTGATTCTTCAGTCTGAAGTATTATGGGCATTTTATGTTAGTAACATTTTTATATAAAGTGTAGAGTTTACTAGTTCAACTTGCATGTAAGATTAAAGCTGTAACCTTTAATCCCTTCTTCTTATGGATTAATTGCTGTCTTTCTAACAATATTGCAGTGTAACAAAATACTTGTCACTGTTTTATGTATTATGGTGAGCTACCATTTCTAGCATCTCCTCTTAAATGGTCAGATGGTGACATGGGAGCCTTTTTTCTTCTTCCAGAGATTGTAACAGCTATTGTGGTTAAGAGTAGAGAAGCTTCCCTGGACTTTGTGTTCCCTTGCAGTGGTATGTATCAATTCTACAATCCCAATCAGCACCATCTTTGCTATATGAAGCCGACATGATCTCTTCTTTGAAAGAGTCAAAGGCTGATCCACATGAAGCAAATTTCAAAAAAACAAAGTTCTAGCTTTGTTTGATTTCAATTTGTGAAATCAAATTGAACAGCAACAGAACTCGTTTAACTGGTGAAGGTTATAAGTCTGCTGCATAGTATTTTCTGCTTTCCATAAATACTATGTTTTAATGCTTTAAAAAGAATTTAAGATGTTGAGAAAAGGAGATACAAAAGGAATATTGACCAAGAAGAATATTGGTAGAGAAGTCAAATGTTTTGCTTCTTATCATGGAATATGTGGGGAAAGGGCACCGTTAAGAAGCCATTCTAATCAAAGTAGGTCAGGAAGGTTATTCAGAACCAAATTTTAACAAAACTCTGGAATCGTATAATATTCACTCAAGAATAGTTGTCACTGAATTGACAGGTCTCATTAATATTTTTGGTTGATTTTTAATATTGCAATTTTTTGACGAAAAGCAAAGTGCCATACATTGTTCTCTATTTTTTTCCTCTATCAGTGACCTCATGGGATGGGCTGAGCTGAAGCTTAATCACTCATTGAATTCCAAGGCTGAACCTGAGTGTCTCTTAAATCCAGTATCTTAACTACTTACATCCCATATACAAGAGTACACAATTATTTAAATCAGTTCTCGGTCAAGTGGTAGGTAAATTTGACAAAGAAGGGTTGAAAAAAATATGGGAGATTAAGAGATCAGAGTCTTGAGTTACAAGTAGGTTGTATCTCTCCAAACTTGGTGGGCGGCAACTGAGCAAATAAATGTAGAAAAATGTGAATTCATCCCAGTGTGGATTTGGCTGAAAGTGCTGACATGGAACAAAGGAGATCCAGATCCCAGCCTGCTTTCAATTATGGAAATTCATGGAATGGTCATCAGTCATGGGAGTTATGGAAAAAAAACAGAAGTGGGGATATTTTAAGTACCATTCTGAGCTTCTGGAGAACATGGAATACATAATATGTTATATTGTTTTTCCCCAAGAAGTGCAAGAGAACACATATGTGGTTCAACATATTATTTTATCCTCACAACAATTCTAATGGATCGATGAGTTATCAAGCCTGTCTAAATGTCACTTAGTTGGGAGCAAATTAGTAGGGATTCGAATTTTGACCTGATACTCTAACTGCTGTATAATCTATAGATAGGATGGAAATACAGGTAGTCATCGATTTACAACAGTTCGTTTAGTGACGTTCAAAATTAACGGCAGTGAAAAAAAGTGACTTACGGTTTTTCACACTTTCAATAGCATCCCTGTGGTCATGGGACCAAAATTTGGACACTTGGCAACTGACTCATATTTATGATGGTTGCATTGTCCCAAATCATGTGATCCTTTTCTGCGACCTTCTGACAAGCAAAGTGAATGGGGAAGCCAGATTCACTTAACAACTGTTACTAACTTAACAACTGCAGCAAGAAAGGTCCTAAAATGGGGCAAAATTCGCTTAACAAATGTTTCAATTAACAACAGAAATTTTGGACTCAATTGTGGTTGTAAGTAGAGGACTACCTGTATTGTAAACATGGAAAAAAATGAGGCTGATGAGGTATATATAACAGGTTAAATGCATAAAAAGCAGTAGTTTTGGAAACACATTTTAGATGTTTGGGTCTATTTTTGAAATGGGACTATTTTGTTTTGGGCAAAGGTTGTTTCTGGGATGAACGTAGGAAAACAAGGTCATCAGCAGCTGAGGTGAGGCATAGGAACATTGGGAAGATTGGGAGTGTTGGACCAATGCAACATCTGCCTTGGCAGTTGGTGGGGAGAAGCAGCGACAATATCCATCAGTCTTGATCTCTTCACCCTATCTGGAGTTTTTACTCCAAATCTTGAAAAGCCAAAATGTTCTCACTGTAGCTAGATGGTTGAGCAGAGCCTCTGAACTTCGGTTTTGTTTTGGGGTTAATACATTTTTTTTAAAAAAAATCACACATACCTCACTATAAAAGGAAGAATTCATTAGTCATTCCAATTCTGCTAGAGAAATAGGAGTATTTCAACTTAAAGCTTTGCTACTGTCTATAACAATTTGTAATTTAAAATTATTTATAGGTATGCTCAGTCTTGACAATTGGAGCATGTAAATTGAAGCAATAATTAAAAAAAAACTGTCATGCCTTCAGGAATTATTTCTAAATCAAAATGTTCCATCTCTTTTATAGCTGATTTATTGTTCTCATCAATATTCTATAAAGGATTAGTTTTACTTGTTAAAACTGCATAGGAAACTTATTTTTGTTTCTTGGCATTTGCTATGTTCACCTGTCATTCTTAATGTGATTTTGCTTGTGACTTGTTGAACAAAGAGGGTGATTTCATTCAACATGCTAGGCCAACAACAAAATGACACCCTCCTCTCTCTCACACACACGTAATGGTTTAGAGCAGTGTATATCAACCTTGGCAGCTTTAAAATTTGTGGACTTTTATCTCCTAGAATTCCCTAGCCAGCATGCTGGGAATTCTGGGAGTTGAAATCCATGCATCCTAAACTTGCTAAGGTTGAGGAACATTGTTTTTCTGAAAAATTACAATGTTGCTTCTTGGATTCCATCAGTAGCCAGCTATAAATCCAGAGGGATGAAAGCAATCAAGACCTTTTCCATCCACCTGGGTTGATTAATTTATATTTGGCATTTATTTTGTAAGCTGCTTTGAAGTATTTTCCCCCTCTTTAAAAGAAAACTATCTTTTGAGCTTGGGCAATTTCTTGTTAATTAAAATACTTTTGTTGAATTAATATGAAATGTTGACTTAAAAACTTGCCATGAATCAACCATAGTTTAAATGAACAAGAGAATCTGCAGTTCAGATAAGAAAGAAAGCTAACTAAGCAAGTTGAAGCATATTATTTAAAGGAAAAAGTGAATGTTGGGGATAAATATGTGGCTGTTTCATTTGGCACTAAATTATTAGCATTATATCCAAAATCATCAGGAACCTCTGTTGTTTCTATTATAAGATGTTACCAATACAGATCTACTACAGCTCTGCATTCAACTATTTCACTTATCTAGCTGGAACTCAGCTCTTCATTGATTTTCTGGCTTAAAAACTGAATAGATCACAACTCCCCTCACAATAGCCCAAACCCTCTATTAAATTATAGATACAATTGCAAAATACTCAAGCCCCAAAGAGGTATGCTTCTCCTTAATATCAAGTAAATGCTGTATGGTAATAACCAAAGTTTTCAAAAGACTCCAGAAGTTTCATTCTTCCTCCTGAAGACGCTTAGCTTTTCTTCAGTTTTCATTTCTTTTCCTCCTGACACTTCAGCATTCCACCTCTAAACTCTGAAATTTTAATTATTCTATTCTTCCCATTTTTCTTTCAGTTTATCCCCTGGAGAAGAAGAGACAACTTGCCCCCTGTGCTTGGGCTGTGGCAGCCCATTTCAACTCAAGGTACAAGAGCCTACTCTTTAGTAAAAGGGCATTTAAATTTTATTCTAGAAGCCTTTTTCCAGACTGCTCAGACAGTTCCCAGGTTCCCAAAGGGGAGAGGCATGCCAATCAAGCCCATGTTACACTGTGTTTAAGAAAGGAAAAGACAAAAGATAGGATTTGAATTTCCTCTGGATTCTGTACTAGAATTTCCTTTCCCAAATTTTGATCCAAAATTCTTGTACAAATATGAGAAAGTGCTTTTTGCTCAGTTTTCTGAATAACCATGTGACACCAGAAAATACAAAAAACAGCATTTTTTTTTTAATTCTGATTGCCAAATTATTTAAGGCAAGTATAAAAATGAAAGCATTCAATATACATCTTACATAAAATAAACTAGATTACAGCATAAAACAAGTAACGAGGCAATGGCATTAAAGTCTCTCTTCTAAAACGGGATAATTGTAAACATTAAAAAAAAGACTGCAGGACTATTCAAGTAATAGAACAATCACAGACGTCTTCTGGTATGCAGGCTATTGGGTTATTTGCCATTCAAGATTATAAAAAAAGACATTTCATTATTCACAGATGCTCATTATTTTCCCATTTTAAAATCTATACATTATGTACAACACAGTTTTTGTGGTACTGGCAAGCCCATGCCTTCCAAATGTATATTTTTCACAATACACAATTACAATGAAACAGTTAATACAGTAACATTTTATACTGATGCATCTTAATAGGAGCCACCAAATAGACATCTAAATTGTACCAAAGTGTCATCGTCATTATCACAGTTAGCCTCTACTGAGGTTGTGGGCAATATTAGAAGAGTATGCAAGTTTCAGGCACACAGATACATAACATTAGTTATTTACAATTTTTAAAAAGGAAAAAAGGAAGAAAAAAAGGAACAAACAACCTTTTGTGGATAACGCTTTCTAAACAAGACAAATACACTTTTTTTTTTTCATTTACTTGTGTGGTTTACAACTTAGTATTAGACTCTTTGTATGAGCCTAATTACAGATACAAAAAAGTAAAGAATATATATATATATATTTATATTTATATATATAAGCATATATATATATATATATATATTTATAAACAGAAGTCTAAATACAGTAACATTTGTTACTCTGAGATAAAAATCTGCAATTTACAAAAATGAAATGACTGGTTTTTGCCTGCCATTAAGGCATTTCAAATTAACACCATGGAACTGATGTCTGTAATAAAGCGCTTATTTTCATGTGATCCAGTCACATGATGATGTACATGTCCAGATTTATCATTCTCTGAAAAGAAACAGAAAACAAGAAAACCTTTTAGAATAACCTATTTCTAACTCTGTAACATCAACAATCTCAATAAGTGGGAAAAATACTGTTATGCTATAGCAAACCAGACAGATATTTAATTATCTGTTAATTAATGCACATTTTTTTTTATAGGTAGGGTTTCCATTCGCTAGGAACAGGTGAATACTAATGCTGTTTAAATGCCGATATTTCACTTAAAAATAAATGCTATCTCAAAGTGCCCATTTTTCTTACAGATTTATGACAACATCACAAAGATGAATATATGTATACACACACACGCACTCTTACACACACCCAGCTAAATCATACTCTGTGGAAATCTAAATGACTTGCTGTTACATGATGGACAGATTGGTTCATTTTTTCAGAAGAATAGTATCTGCTTCAGTGATCAATTAACTACGCTATGGTAACAGCTCTGTGGAAAATGTTATGATGAGGAGGATAATGCTCTAATTAACGGACAAAGTATCTTTCCTACAAAGACTGCCCTCAAAATATAGAACAATTTTTCCCCTTCCTTCCTATTAAAATAGCTGAGTATAATTCACAATATTTACCTTCTTTGTGCAGGAAACATACCAGATGCAGATGCCTGAGCAGCCACCTGCTGAGTAGCAACAAGGGCAGCAGAGGTCAGCCCTGGAGAAAAGTGAAATGGTATATCTCAGGACATGTGTGCTGGTACTCACAAAAGTCAACAATAGCTACAGACCTCCGTATTAACAAGACATGAATCACAACAGCACCATTATATTTTCTGCAGAAGGCATACCTAATTACTGCAAGCAAGCTGGCGAAAACCCTGCCTAGCTGTTCTAACCAGCATGCCTTTTTTAGATTCCACCTAATAGGCATTTTATAAGAAAAGAAGGCATTCTGCCTTATTGTATTATTTTCCAAGTACTGCACTGCATGGTGCTAAATGGCTTGCATGAATTTCTGAATAGGAAGCTCAGTAGAAATAATAGGCACCAGGAAACAACAAGAATCAAAAGTCACAATGAGTTACACCAAAGATGTTATAGCTTCTCAAAACATAATGCTTGCATAATAGCTATCGCTTTAGTGTTTTTCTTTCTGAATGCATATAAATATCCCATAAGGCATATGGGACCACTGAAGTGCAGTCAGTACTTTACATAAAAGAGACATTGGCAGGGCACTAAATGAACATAATGAGTTAACACTTTTTCAGCTATAAACATCACAGAAGCTCTTTGGGGCAGGTAAGAAATATAGCATTTTAATATTAGTAGAATATAGGGGCAGAGCAAAAAAAGGTATTTTCTGCTGCTTATGATTAACCTCCAGTAATATATTATTTAGTAAAAACAATCTTGGTTCTAAAACTATATGAGCTAAATGGCTAACAGAGCTCTTGTTCATTAATACTACTCTCTCTCTGCCTTTCCCCATTTTTTAAAAAAATCGTATGAATACTATTCACATATTCTCTGTTTAAAAATCCTTTGGATTTTTAAAATCAATTTAATGTGAGTTCATCCTGTTATCTGAAATACCCATAATGGACTAAATGGCTTATTAGCAGCAGAATCCTAATAATACTTACTCAATAGTAAGCCAACAAACTTTACTCCCTATCAATACAAGAATAAAGTGTTTCAGAAGACGAAAGGCCTTTCTACTGGCAGGAAACCAACTGCCTCCTCCCCCCACTTCTGCTAGCAAGGGTGCCCTATTGGCTGCAGTATGTTGTCAAAAGAGCTTAATAAGGAGAACAGAAGGAATGAACAAACCAAGTTATGGTGTACCCAAACCTGACCAAGAATAATGGCATGCTCACCATGCCACTACAGAGTTAGGTATGGCTGAAGGCAGTCTTTGAATCCATAGAAGCCACAACACAACACACATACACACACATGCACTCCAATTGTGTAATATCCTCACCTTCCTACAGCCATGCAGAGTTCTGAAAATAGCACCCTTTAAGTCAGCCCACTGCACTTTAGATGGCTATGGCCATTTGAGCCAGTTGGGATGGCTTTAAGATTGCATTTCTATACTATATCCTGGTAATAAGCCCCAATGAACAGTACGTTCTATCAACACTACCAAAACCAAAATATTTTTATAATAAACAGTATGGGAAAGTTGATACTCACCTTGAAATGGATCATATTGACCTGGAATTAGCGGGTAGCCCATTCCAACATGTGTATGGTGATGTGTATGAAGATGCCGTTGACTAAAGGGGGAATGCCGATCTCGCTCCCTTTCTGCTTCTCTCTCGCGTTCAGCTGTAGATTTTTCCACAGGCTAAAAACAAAACATATTGAGAAAAAATAATGGATGACTCCACATTTCTCTAAATGTGAGTTATTCAGGCTCCAGTTAATGTCTTGTATCTCCAATCTATCCCAGGTGGGTGGAAACAACCTTGACATGTTAAAAGCTAAGCATGGTTGAATCAAGTTAGTTCTTCCAACAAAGAATCCCAGACTATTATTTAGATTGGGGAAAAAAACCAACACTTCTGTCCTGCTGCCAAGAAAACTGCATAGAAATATTTCATTAAGTTTATTTACTTACAGCATTTATTTATCTTCTCAGCTGACTATAAGGAATGTGCAACATCTGTCAGTTATTAGAAAACTGAGCATGACTCAAAGAAGACTTTACATTTTACCTGTCATCTAAGTTACTGACACCTTGTACCATCCTGCACCTGTGTTATTCCAGTTACTCTGCTAACAAAACTACACCCAATGGCTTGAAAAAGAAGATAACTATTTTAATAAAACATTAGGATGGAACTTTTGTTATAGCAATTAAAGTTTCTCCAAGCTATTTAAAAAAAAAATCACCATTCTTTTTAAATAATTTGATGGTAACATTCCAAAAACTAAGGAGAGGTGCAAAGCAGTAGTGGGTTGCCCCCGGTTCGGACCGGTTTGCAAGAACCAGTAGTAAAACCGGTGGGAGGCCCCCACCTACCGCCCTGGATGTTGTCATCAGTGATCTGTGCATGCGCAGAAGCAAGGCGCGCGTGTGAGCGAAGCAAGTGCATCATCCCGTTGCGAACCGGTGGTAAAGGTAAGTAGAACCCACCTCTGGTGCAAAGGCTTTACTGCGTTCCTTATTCTGATTAAGGTTTGGAAACTTATTTTAGTTTTATTACTGTACTTTGAGATTTTTAAGCATCATACAATGAAACAGAATACATAGTACAATTAAAAGTAGGCATATGCTTCTTTAACTTTGGTTCCTGAAGGAAAGCACAAACTAATTTAAATCATGATTAGTTCTCAAATATGAATATATTTTTTTTGCATCATGCAACACAACGTGACAGTTTGTAATGTATGAATTACTTCTATTCAAATAAGTGCATGCTGATTATGTAAAGTTTTGTTCTCTGCAAAAAAGGTATCTCAGTGTATACTTGTATTTAAGGTTATGTGAATCTCCCTGCTTTATCATCATCCCTGCAGATTATTTTCCTCAGTTCACTGACATTACCTCTGACAACTGTCATCATCTGAATCATTTTATTCATTACTGATAGTACAATGTGAGCTTCTATAAATGATTGAAAGCAGCAATATTTCTGGCAGGGGATGGTGAAAAGATGGAAACAGGTGGTAGTTTAGAGGTGTTTGAAAGGTGTTATGATAAACATAGTCTTCTGAATGTATGATTATCCCAATTGTATTTAGGTATATGTACCAGTTAAAGGTAACCCTCTCACTCTTCCAGTTATGCCAATTAATGCAATTCTTTAAGAACAAGCTATATCTTACCACAGGTGACTTGCTGCGATACTGGTTGGCATGCTGCTGCAACAAATCTAGTGCTTTAGATTCAGTGGTTGATTTTACGCTGATGCTGGGGCTGGTATTGACTTTTTCCACCTCTTCTCTCCCAGACATCTTTCCGTAAACAGGATAATGAAATCCTGGTGAGAGATAGGCCCCTGCAGATAAAAAAATGAAGGTACTCTCAAGTTACTATTTACAACTGGGGATAAGGCAATTTCAAATGCATGAAATGCAAATTACAAAAATTGTATTCAAGGGATTAAATTTCTCTTGTCAAACGTGGCTATTTGAACCTGGCAAATGAAAAGTTATAAAGAGGGTTGAACATATTGCAATTTCAAACATTTAGGGATTTAAGTGGAAGAAGTAATAACTGTAATGGTTCTGAGAGTAAATGCTTACAATATTTTTTATAGGCAAGCCACTATCCTGAGTGTAATAGCCCAGAAGAATGCCAATGGATGCAGAAATTGTATTTGGAAAAGCTGATAATTCATAAAAAAATAACAACTTATGTTAAAGTTATTTCACTCCTAGACCTTTGCAAAAGAAATTGAATCTCTGAAGATTCTAATTTTCCTTTGCTTCTAAAAGGCAATGTCAAAACTGATGGGCCTATTTAGTTTAATTTCGTACATACCTGGATAACTATGCATGAGAACAGGAGAAACAGCGCGGTATGCAGGATGATTAGGATCATACATTTGTGGATAAGGATAAGCATGCAAGTACTGTATATATGACTGGTGCTGAGTCATTGGAGAGGAAACAGCCACTCTAGTACCCCGGGATTCCTTCCAATTTACAGCAGTCTTTTGATCATCATTTTTTATCTTGTTCTCCTCCAGTGGCTGAGAATCAGAACGCTTCATCTCCTTAGGCTCTTCTTTAATGCTGTTTAATGAAACTGGAAGGCTAGAGAAAGAAGCTTCTTTATTAGGTGTTTTTCTGGGGCTATCTTCTTTTAATTTTTTTTCACGGTCCAGTTCTTCCACTTTCTGCTGATCAAGGTATTTTGGCTGATATACATAATGATGCCATGTTCTTGTATCTGGGTCCTGATAGGAAAGGAAGGGAAAAAAAACAAAACCATTTTAAAATTTACACTTTAAAAGAACAACCTACAACCATTGTGGTCCAGAGAACAGAGCCAAAAAAGTCAAGACTGGAATTGGCAAATATAGAAGGGTTTTACAGCTTGCATAAAATGTAATGTGTTGAAAATGCTATTGACAACCTGAGTGAACTTTATGTTGGAATTGTGGGCATGTCTTTATCATTGTAACATTGCTGGAGTTTGCATGTGATATAACTCAGCTTCACTTCTTTTACTGGCATCTCAGTCTGTTCTCCTGGCAGATCTCTCTTGAGTTACTGAGCAGAAAATAGCTTCAAGTCAGCAGAAATGCCTCACTGACTCCATCCAGCTGGCCTTTTGCTTTTTTTTATAGAGAGAGCTAGAAATGTAATCTTAGCCTCTGTCTAAATTTCACAAGGTAGAAGTCATTTTGCGATGTCACATACTGCTTTGGAGACTTCCATAAGTTGGAAAAGGACTAATGTGCAATGCAGGAGGAGACAGTTTGTCATATAGAAGTCCTGTTTGCCTTAGGAAAATAACAAAAGCTTGCAATTTTTAAAGCCAGAGTTATGGACAGGAACGAGTAGCAATAGTATTTCATTAAAAATTAATATAAAGTACAAAAAAATTGCTTTCATCGAACTTAAAATGAACCTTCACTACCTTAAACAGGAAAAATACATAACATGTAAATTCTCCAGTGTGTCGGAGAAGATAATCCAGGAATGGGTAGTGCTCTGCTTCTCTGTTTGGAGACCGAGTCAAACTTTTTTGGCCATGCCTACTCAGTCTCCAAGCAGAGCACTACCCATTCCTGGATGATCTTCCCCTCACGCTGAGAAAGGGCGTGTCAGGTAGGACCAACACCCTATTTAAAGATACAACTGTCGTCTTGGTTTTATATTAGGAAATTTGTAATCTACTTTGAAGGCAGAAATAACACTTTGATTTCTAAATAAGCATATATATATACTGTATATATATATATCTTAGGGTTATCGGGGTGGTGTTTTGTTTTGTTTTTTAACTGAGGAACGTTTTGCAATAGAACTATCAACACTGAAATAAACAATACAAAGTTTTTGCTCACTGGCTTAACTTGGATACAGTAAAACTGGTCATGATCCCCAAAAATCAGTGCTTCCCAAACCAGAGTAAATTATCCCAAATTGGCTAAAAGTGGTTTTTCTATAAACCCATTATCCAATCACAATGGGGATATTTAAATTGACTGAAAGGCGTTTTATCTACAATAGGTAAGGATTTTCTGATACCTGGCTTTGAATAATGAAGGGAAAAGTTTTGAAAGCAGTGCAATAAATATATGACAAGTCCCACAAACCAAACTGAGTTACTTTTATGCTTTTTGCACAGCAATCTCCATTTCTGTTTTTTGAAACTGAAATAGTTTACATTTACTGTGCAACAGAGACAGAATTGAGATTGCCCAGCTGTGGGAAACATGCAAAAGAGCTCTTTAGATAAGGCCTCAGTCTTACCATACAGATATGGAAATTCACATTTACGGAGAAAAGTAGAGAAAAAAATACACACCTTTATAATGTAATTAAGGAGTAGCAGTAGCACATTTGCATATTCAATTACACATTATACGATAAAGGTATTACACAGTATGCTTCTTTATATATTGTAACAAGCAATCTTATATGGAGCTTGAGTAAGCATGCACAAGAGAAGACTGAAAATGGTTTTTAGCTAGTTGTAGATAAAATTTAGTATTCTGAATCTATTCTGGTATTTATTAACTAAATTCATTCCAACAAACAATGCACTAAATCCAGACTTAGAACATACACTTTTAAATAAGTGAAAACTGAGCTCCGTTGACTGTAATAGGTGTCCTTCTTTAAGTCTGAACCTAATTCAATGAATGAAAGCATTATTATTTTTTTGGACTTTAATATTTCCAAACTGAGGAACAGACTGGGGAATTCTGAAGATTATGGTTTCTATTTTTTTATCATACCATCTTGTCTTATTGTTATCAAATCATTTTTTAAATTATACCAATCTCATGAACTTGAACTTATATTTTACATTTCACCAAACACAATGTAAATAAACTGAAATTACATAACCATTTCAGGAAACATGCCTTTAATAAGTCTAACTTATAAACTAGAATAAACTTCCTGATTGTACAAGTAGTCCTTGACTTACAACCTTAGTGGAGTTTGGAATCTCGTCCTATGTCATGATGGTTGTAGGTTGAGACACCCACATGAACAGCCTGATTTTATATTTTTTTGTGATAGTTGTTTTCAGGGTCATATAAAAGGAATTTCGTTTGTTACGTCAATATGGTGTTTGTTAAGCAAATGCCCCCAATTGTTAAGTGAACTCATTATCCGCAATTGGCGGTTCTTGGCAAAAACCAGAAATAAATACAAGTTTCTGGCAAAAAATGTTGTAGATCATAGTTACATGATTGTCATAATATGGACTGATTGTAGAGCACACAAAAAGCAATCATGTGATTAGTGGACCCCAGGTGGGAGCGTTGGAAGTTCAAATCCAGATCTTAAGTACCTTTTTTGGGGTTCATTGCAGAGGACTACCTATACTTACATGGTAGATATTATTGCAACAGGTTGAGAAAATCTTAAATGGCCCAAAATCACGCAGCTAACTTTGTTAGTTAGTGGACCCCCTAACCAGGGGTCCACAACCCCTGGGGGTTGTGTACCCCTGGTTTAGTTGTTAGAAAATCACTAAAATATGCATGCCCAGGGGGCGGGATGCATGTGGAGGGTTGTGAGTGCATGCATGGGGGAAGGGCACATGCATGGGGCTGAACTTTTGGGGTTCAGACAGGTGCATATGCATTCGCGCGCACATGCTTTGGGCACTCGGTCTGGAAAAGGTTAGCCATCACTGATCTAGGTTGTGCAGGAAACCATCCTTGCCCCTGGAAAAATTGTTTTCCACAAAACCGGTCCCTGGTGCCAGAAAGGTTGGGGATCGCTGACCTAAACCATTCATTCGTTCAAACATCAATTAAATATTTCATATTGGGAGTAGATGGGTTTATGAATAAAGATCTTGCTGTGTAATATAAAGGTTAAGATTTATGACTTCCATTGAAGACTAGCATGAGAAAAATTTATTCATATTTTACCCTGTCTGAAAAAAGTTAAGTCTCTTCTTTGCGTATTTGAAAATATTTGCAAAGCATAACATTAAAACATTATCTTCCTATTAGCTGATTTATTGATATAATAAACCGAATTATACAGTGAGATTTATATCTGCCACTTGATATAAGACAGGGATTCTCAGATTTTGCCACAAACCTATCAAATAATAAATCCTCCCTATGAATATTGCTGCTATTACTAGTATTTATACACATGTAAATGACTTTTGGAAGCATTATGCTTTCCTCAATTATGTGTAGTTTTTTACACTATAATCTAGAAATTTGAGATGCCAACTCCCTGTCAGTCCCAGCTGGGGATTATGGAGTCCGAACTTCTTCTCATTCTTGGAAGAAAGCCAATTGGGGGAAACTTGCTGAAGGTCTCAAAGCAATCTCTCTGCCTGCTCACCCCTTTCAACACTTCTGGTCATCCGAAATTTGCAACCACCCCCAAATTTGCTTGCAAACAGAAGGATAATTTAACATAACAAGTATCCAAGGAAAGAAGAGTTCTGGCAGAGCATGAGGAGAAAAGGCATGCAAATAATCTCACTACAATGTTACAGACTGAAAGCAGAGCACGGCTCTACAAGGTTTAGAAATATCCTTAAGCTTCAAAAGCCAAGTAACTCAATTACTTCTTTCTACCCTGCTCTGGTGTGGCTTGCACACTCCGTTGATATTTATTGACCGTGAACCTTGGAAGAATAGGGAATGGCCACTAAGTGTTCAGACAAATCCCTGAAGTTATGTCACCATTTCTATCTTTCAAAATACAATTTCAGTACAAAGTACCAAGGGCTTGGTTGTGGAGGTCAATTGCTACTATCCTGAAATCTAGGTGACAGCATAGCAACAAATCTTGTTTGAGAAAGCAAGAAAAAACATCCACATGAGCTGCACAATCCTTGGCAGAAGTATCTGCAAGTAAATGCCAAAAGATTATAGCTTAAAGTCCTAGGATCTAAGCTTAGAATAATTCCAGCCCTCACTCTCCCACCTTCTCACCTGTTTAAACCTTGTAGTAGGATCTACTCCGGTCTGCTTCATAGAATCCATAACAGATTTCATTTCCACAGCTTCCTTTATAAGCTGATGGTTTTCCATTTGTTTTGCTTTGAAGCTATCGGACTGAATCTGTTGCTGATGATTCGAAAGCATCTGTGATTTACTTGTCTCCTCAGTTTTATTAGGGACTGATGACCCTATTTTAGTGTTGTTTTTACTGGTCTCTGAAGCTGAAGGTGCTTTTGAGATTGTAGCAGAGGGTATGTTTTTCAACTTGTCATCTTTTCCCAGATCTTTCAAGGGGAGCTCGTTTTTCCTTTCGCATTCTCTGCCAGTTTGAGTCACTTTCTGTTCTGCTAATCTCTGGTCCTCATAGTATTTTTCATACTGCTGCCTATAAGCAGGGTTAGAGGCCATTAAGGATTTTTGGTCCATATAAAGCCCATAGGCATACTGCCCATAGTAAAGTGACTGGGCAAGTGCAGGATGCCTCTGAGTTATTACAGACTGGTGTTGAGGCTGCAAATTAGTGGGACCAGCTTCACTTTTTTTGGACTCTGGAGGCTCTGCCTTGTCTTTTTTCTCAGCCTCTTCCTCCGCCTCCTTTTTGATCTTCATTCCCTGGGGGTTATTGCTGCTGTTCCCAGCTGCGGGGGTGCTGACCTGTCCAGAGTGCATGTAGCTTGGAGAATAATAAGGATCGTAGCCATGGTAATAAGGAGAATGAGCCTCTTTTACTTGTGGTAATTGTACCGGGGTTGAAGAATGTCCTTTTCCAACACTGTCCTTATTAGAAATAATATCTGAAGGAGAGCTGGCCTTTGACCTCATGCCCTCTGACCTGCTGTCAGAACCACCATCGTCTGCAGCATCAGAGATATCCGAGTAAGCAGGACTGTTAGTTTTAGCAGCAGCACCCTCTGCCCCATTCTGTGTCAACACATGCAGTGGCGCCACCGAAGACTGTCCATTCACTAGAGGGCTGCATTCCATTCTGGAGGAACTCCCTATCGAAGGGCTGGGGGCATTGTCTGTGAAAGTGTAAACTTTATCAGCTTCAGCTTTAATGCTTGCCATCCTGCTCTCCTGAGACTCTGACAGTCCATTAGCTAACACTTCATTCTTGCTGAGATGTTCCTTTAAAAAATGCCCACTAATCTCTTTCCCAGACCCCTTGGTGTCCTCCAATTTTCCCAGCTTCAAATCCACTTTAGGATTCCCAGTCTCTTTGCTTTCTTTGTCCTTAAGTTTTCTCTTCTCTTTTTTCTTTTTGTCTTTGAGTAATGTGAGAGCTGGACTGACAGTGCTTGGCTCTCCCATGATTGTGGGCTTTGGTTGAATAGGTTTTAGCGGAGGGCTCTTTGGTGTAGCCTGCACAACAGTGGTTGTCAGGGGGGGCAGTCCTGATATTGACCCAGTGGTGGTGGTTGTAAAAGCTGCCGTGGGGATAGCTATTAATTGAGGCGGTGTGGGAGCTGGAGCTGGGGCAATGGGTCTGGCAGTTTTCAGCTTGGACAGATTTTTATCTACTTTACAATTACTGGCTTTTTTGCCTTTGTCTTTTTCTCCTAGGTTTTTCTTGTCTATTAGTCCTTCAGCTTCTAGCTTGGGCATTTCACTGGCCAAACTGTTTTCTGCCACTGAACAGTTTTCCAGAGTCACTGTCATATTGGAAATAACCGGGAGACTATTCAGTTCACTGTTCAAGCCCCTCTTTTTGCCAGAATTCCTGCCATTGTGGGCCTGCTCCCGTTTCCCCTTTGGTGTTCCAGGGGTACTCAGGGAACAAGGAGACAGGGGCCCCTTCAGCTGATCAAAATGGGATAAGCTTGTGGTCGGGTCACTGCATTCAAGTGCCACATTGCCGAGTGCTTCCTCACAGTCTGATATTTTGTCTTCACTGTCAGGCTCAAATTCCAGTTTGTTTTCTGGGTCTAAATGTGCATGAGCCTGATGATACCTCAACCCATTAATGTGCTTGTATTTTTTGTTGCAGTTAGGATGGGGGCAATCAATCAACACTGGAGAAGAGCAACCTTGGTCTAAAAAAGCAGTCTCTGGTTTCCCTTGGGGAGTGGTGGGAGTGCTTCTAGAATTGGTGCGCACACGCTTTCCAGATTTGTTGTCCTCTGAACTGGAATTCAAGTCCAGCTCCATGGGTGGCTTGTTTTTCCTCTTGTTGTTAGACAAAGGGCTGACTTTCACATCTTCCACGGCACAGTTGGGGGGTGTCCTGCGGCCACTAGAATTAAGGCTGCCCCGTCTTCCTTTTCCATTAGCACCACCTCTGTTCTTGTTCTGTAGTCCTCTGGACTCTGTAAAGGTAATGTCAGTCCCTGGTGTGGTTGTAGCTGCTGCAGACCTTGCTCGCTTTCCTCTGCCCCGACCTCCTCGCATTTCCAGGTCACTTGTTGGCGATTCACAAAACCTGTTATAAATGAAATCAGATATCAGAATTGGGTACATGGGAAAAAAATCAAATCCTTTCTAATAAAAACTGTCTCAATGGCAAATCAACATATATGACACCCAGACACCTCCCCCCTCAAATATCAGTAATGTATAGGGATGAGGAGGAGACTTGCCAAAATCATCTGAAATTAAGAAAGGGAGAGGGATCAATCAATCAGAATAGAGCTGAAAAAGAAAAACCTCATTAAGTTTTTCTTTTTGTTATTTCTTCTTTCTCTTTACACCTTGCTTCTTTGTGTGATCAGTTATCTAATGGTTTTTGCTTGGGATTAGGTTCTAAAGGTCATAAAGATTGGTGCTCCTCTCCCCTCAATTTCAGTTTAAAGCCCTTTTGATAAGATGAGCCAGTCGTTTTCCGAATATATTCTTTCCAGTTCTTTTGAGGTGCAGTCCATCCCTTGCCAGTAGCCCTTCATATAGGTAATGCAGACCATGGCCTAGGAAGACAAAGTTCTGTTGATGACAACAGTTTTTAAACCAATGGTTTGTTTCTAAAATCCTTTTCTCCTTCACTGGATGTTGAATGCCTTTTGTTGGAAGTATAGGTGAAAAAAATACTTGTGCTCCAATTCTTTAACTTTCTTCCCTAGCTGTTCATAATCTCTTGTTATTGTTTTCAGATTCACTGTTGTGTCATTGGTCTTGAAGTGTAGGAGTGTAGGAGAAGAAAGGGGAAGTAATCCGTAGAGTTGATTATTTTAGTAAGGTACTCAGTTACATCTTTGATTTTTGATAAGCCATGCAAGCCTTGCAGGAGGTGATTTATTTGCTATTTCTTACTATTTGCTATTTCTTTTTTTAAAAGATTTAACAACAGAATAAACCATATACACAGAAGCAGCAAAATGAAATAACACCAGATGCATAAAAAGATAAACAGTGCAATACTGCAAACAACATAAAATTGTTAATTAACACCATAGTGTTTTCTCCCTTTCTTGCTAAAATCAAACTTAGTAGATGTGGGAGGAAGCAGGAGAAGCATCCCACATTTTCTCTAACTGTATACTGGATTTTATTCAATATTCCTTATTTTAAGAAATCCATTCATTTATTCGGCTAAGGATTGGGCAAATAATAGTCTACAGGAGACACACACCAGATCTCATTTTATGGCCTTTGACATTAGTGCTGAAACTCAGAGCAAAACTGCCAATTTTGATGGCAAGATCTGCCTGCTTTCTAAAATTAGAGCCAAAATAGATGCACTGAAATACATCTGAAATGGGTACATTCTGTAGGTCTTGGAGGAGCGAGATAAATACAAAGCCCATTAAAAAACAAGCTGCTGCATCTGGTCTAACAGGTTGGAACTTGGACTCTTTGGAAGCTGGAGGTATCAGTTACGAATCCTATCCTGCTGATATTGGATTGTGAGAGGATGTACCTAAAATATGGTTTCATTTGCAACTCATTTGCAAACAATTCCTTCTGCATGGCCTACTTTCCCAACAACATATCATTTCACTGATATGAAATGATTTTTTTCTAAAAAAAACCTTATTAGCTGTCTAGTTCACATCAGAATGTAAACAAGAAAGCAGACCCCATCCTCCAGATAATTACTTACCTGGGAGGAGCCCAATCGTGTTTTGTGCAATCAAGCAACGTTCCAACATAGGTTTTATTTCTCCAAGTAACATTAACAACGAGGACACCTGCAGATGAAAAAGAAACAAAGGATTGTTGGTGGAGATTTTTGGACCTAGTTCAGAAATAGAATGGGTAAAAATAGCTAAATTTTCATTTGCTTTCACAGATTGTGGTTTGCCAACTTCCTCTTGTTGGTTTCAGCGACTTCCATTTTAAACCCACAAGACAATGTATATGCATGCAAGACAAAGACTGAGGGAGTAATCAAGATACTAAAGTGAGGAGGAAATGCTTTTACTGTGTATGCTTTAAAAAGGCTTAATTCTATTATTGCATAATTATTGTTGCTCACTAGTGAAATTAAAGCTGATTATCAGTAACTAGTGCACAAGGCGTTTGGTGCCAGAGTACAGACACAGAGTATATTTATTTGAAATGATACCTACTTTAGAGGCAATTATTCAATATACTGTAAACACCATACTGCAGAATTAATACTTCTAAATATTATTGACTAATATTATTAATGACTAAATATTATTAATGACTTAATATTATTAATGACTAAAATAAAGACTAATATCTTTATTTTTCTTAAGCAGGCATTCCTCCCAAGTATGAAAAATTAGAAAAACCGAATTAGAAATATTTTCCAATATTTAACAAAAAGCAAACTGAAAACCAATGTGTCAATGAGTATTCTTTGTTAAACAAAGAAAAGCTATCAGATTTATTTTCCTTCCTCAAATAAAAGACAATGTATAATTTTTAGGCTTATAGACAATACCTGTATTGCACCAGATGTAGAATATATATGATCACAAATAATTTTTCCATAATATCTATAAGAAGACATGCTAAAACCCAGAAAATAAGATCCAGAACAACAATATTGAGTTGTAATTCATTGTAAATATGTAGCATCAACTGGCAAATATGTAAGTTTTTTCCTCACGCTACACATTTGTATATTCTAACACTAATCCCAGCCTTTAAACTGAGAAATAATGTATAAATAAATAAATAATGACATCCTGCCTCATGTTTCCAGCTTGTCGGCTTAATTTACGTCACTAGTGTGATTTCTAATTTGCATTCAACCTTTTTCCCAGACCAGAACATCAATGTAAAGAAAACATGTAACCTGCAACTTATTTCCTTAGGGACCTTTTAACAGCAGGAAAGTATTTTGAAATGCTATTAGCTAAAGTACTAAGGAAGAAGGGATTTCCTTTAAGCATTTTCAACAGTATATCAGAGGAGGGAAAATGGTTCCCTGCATGGTTTTAGCATGTTATTGTAAATGCAGAAGGCTACCACATAAGGTATATATCCTGAGTTGAGGTTTTTTTTAAAGGAACAAAAACATAAACTCCAGATATGGATGATAAAATCTTTGTTAAATAAAACTAAAAGCCATAGACCGTAGTGGTCTCACAAGTTAAAAAAATAAATTTCATTTTTTGCAATTAAAAACAAAAGTGCAAAGAGAAGAAAATACCCCCACTCCCGATTAAACTATAAAAATACACATTCAAACAGATGCAGAATGGATCTGTTCTTCTCATCATTTGCTCTCCAGGGCACTGCGTGTGGTGTTGGAGACCTTTCCAATTGGTTAACATTTTTCAATCTATCTGCTGTATTTAAATTGCTGAAATATATTTATATTGTTAGAAGGTTAATGCATTTTTCAGCTTAAAACACAATAGGCAAAATCTCTTTGTGCTTGAATCTCTGATGTACCACAAATGTATAATTAAAATTACTTGAAAGAGAAACATGAAAGAAACAACAAGGCCTCCCTTCTTGGAATAATAGCATTAAAAAACAGGAAAAGTCTGCACAGACACTTAACATTTGTCTGCAGTGAAAAAGGCCTTTGTTATTGTCTTTCCCTAAGGGCTTCATGTTTCCCTCAAATCCAGTCTCTGGATTGGCTAGGGCTGGCTGACAATGCTGCCATCTGATTGGTTGGACTTAGCACTGCAGCAGAGACACAAAAAGAAAGAAAAACAGTGATGTAACACAACCCTTCTGTGCAAGCAGAATGTGACATGGTGAGGGGGAAGGGAAGGGAGTGAGCCTGGAATAATCTCACCAGTACAAGAGGCTTGTTTAAATGCTTCCTGCTTCTGTAATTACGCTCTGGTTTGTTTGCACTATCTGGGCTTGAAAGGTTACCGTCTACTCAACTGGGCTGTGTTAAGCATTCAAAATCTTCTCTGGATCATGAAAATAGGAATTTGTTCGGTAGAGTAATGATTTATACTAAGAAACAATTTGGTCTTAAATTATCTAGACAGTTAAGTTACAACTACTGTATCTGATTAGTAATGGCAAAATTAAAGTCAAACCTAGTGAACTGTAGTAACTATTTCTGGAAGTTTTTCATCGTCTAATTATGACTGGCTAATTTAGACCCTGCTTGATGTCTAAATATAGCAATATTAATAAATGGATTATTTTTGTGAATGTGAAAAACACCCTAATGAAGTCAACTCAATAGCCTATACTCTTTTAAATGGATCTTTCCTTTCCTAAAATTGAAACTGAGCATTATTACACAAAATGAGGTCTGGCAGAAAAAAAGGTCTGCCACAAACTGTGAGAAGTGCCAGCTATATATGTATGCTACTGCCCATATGATGCAACCTGATTTTAAAAATATATGGTAGAAATTATGTGTTTCTTAAAACGCAAACACTGTTTCTCTGTGCCAATATACACCAAGCCAAATTTACTTTTAAGTAATATATAGATTTAAATAAGGTTGTAAGGCACTGAGTTCCACTGATAACAATGAAAAAGCTCACAACGTAAGAACAACAGTACTCTTTTACTGCTCTTCCCCAAATGTCTTAGTGATCATGATTGGTAGTTACTGATATGGTTATTCTTTATACATTTCCTTCCCTCCAAATAATGTCTCTATGAACTATTACATAATACACTTGTGTACACCGACTAGAATTTTCCCTTGAAGCGGCTACAGCTGTTTAAAACCCTCCCTAAAATAATCTGGGCATGTATAATTGAACACAGATCAAGATTTACACCAAGATACCTAATGAAGCAAGTGGTTGTGGCTCCTTCAAAGAGCACATCTAAGAGGCCCTTTTCATATAGTTCATTCACTGAATGACTGGCACAGTCTTATAATGCAATAAGTGTCCATTAATTTAGTACATGTGCATATGGGGCAAAGATCTGTAGATATGATTGTACATTTCTCCTGGTTAGCCTTAATCTGATCGGCAGACTATGCAGCATTTTGTTTTTAATTCCTAAGAGGGAGTAAGACTGTATCATCTGTATGCAATATTTTAAAGCAATCACAACTTTTCCCAAGATCATGTGGTTGATCTTACCTCTGCACCTGCTACATAATCCTGTAAAAGGACTCATTGCTTAAAAGAGCTGGGAACACCTGCTATGTTTACACCCATGTGTTCAAAAAACCTATTGGAATTAAAGCCAAATTATTGCACAACTGTAAACTAAAGGTTTTAGCCACAATTTCTGATATTTATGAGAAATTTGAGTTAGGTGCAAAGATACCTGGATGGATATCTATAGTTCTTTAAAAATTGAAATCCATCTCTAAAAGTTAAATAGCTCCCACCTTCCTTACTTTCTGAATAACAAATAAAAAGATTGCCTTGTGTCAAGCTGAATGGGAGGCATCACAATCATTTTATGTTTTTCTGATGCTTATCATTTTAATTTTTGTTATTCACCATTCAGAGTCCCTCAGGAGTGGAACAACCTAGAAATAGTATAAATAAACACAAAAGGATCATGGCCTAAAAATCTGAATTGCTAAAGTCGATAAAAGAACAAAGTTTAGAAAATTATCAAGAGCAAAGTGTAAACAAACTATTTTTTCTCAAGTGCTTGTATCTGCTGCTACAACAGTTAAGTAATGGACTTTTCTTTGTACTAATTTTCTTATGCCAAATGGATTTTTTTTAAAATGCATTTTTTAAAATATTCAACCTAATAACCTATGTACTTGATGCATTACTTGTTTGTATTAAAATAGTAACTGAAATCACCAAAGTCATTGATTCACAGACGACAGCTTAAAAGGATATATTCCTTCTGTTTTAAAAAACAGCATGGGGAAAATGAATTCACTGCCTTGCACACATCTGCCCCTGGTTTTTTCCTTCATAAGAATGCAAGCAATGAAGTAAGAGTATTTAATTTAGGAAATCTACTGCAGAAGTGAATCATGCGAATAAAGTGCTTCAACCAGAAAAGCATGGAACTGGAAAGTCAATGATAGTAGACAGATATATAAACTCTAACCTGGTTCCTTTCTGCTCTATATGCCACATGCTTAAGACATTTTATTGTCCCACTTCTGTCACAGTAATACCTTCCTGAGGATGATCAGATTTTCTCATCAATGAAAAGATGGCTTTCTGTTTTATGATGAAGGCATCCTACTGCTCAAAGTCTGCTGGATGTTTCAGATTGCCTTTTCTATCTGCAGAATTTCTCAGACAAAGGAAATATCTATTTCCCCAACCCAACAAAAGAAAAGAAGGGAATTATGACAGTGACACTCTCTGTAGCAGTTTTTCCAGTCCAAACTCTACCAGACTTTGAAACAAAGCTAGACTAAAAAAATTAATATGGGAGATACAGTATATGTGCTAGTGCTCAAAACCAAAAGCAGAAATAAAGTTCTGAAATATTGATGGAGATAAAAAGAAGCATAAGCTTTTCCCCTGAAATGTATTCTAATGCCACATCAAGAAACAATTTGGAGGTGGGGATATTATTTACGATATTTATGCAGCCATCCATCTATTCAAGGAATTCTGGCAGTGACAGAAATAAAAAGAAACCAATTATATAGATCAATTAAAAGAAACTGGATCCTAAAAATCACATTATCAGCTCATCATACAAACTACCTCTAAACCAGAGATCAATCAATCATCTTGGCCTCAGTACTTAAGGGAAGAGTCTTCTTAGCCCTTTGTTAGGCCCACAGGGTCAGGGTTGGCAGGATCTTGGGACAGGCTGTTTGATAAGACAGGTGTCATGACAGAGAAGGCATGTTTCCTGGAACCCAACAGATGACCTGGATCACTGATGGGATCCAGAGCATGCTCACTCTGCAAGTTCTAGTAGGAAGGACAAGACACTAAATAACAGAAGTGAAAGAATTGCATGAATGGAAATTGACTGTGTTTTCCCTGACTCAATAGCATGGCCAAATAGTACCTATACAATTTGTCTAAATATTCCTTTCACTTTTTTCCTCGATGTATGCATTCAATCTTTAGGGGCAAAGCACATTATTTGGGGACATTATTGCAATGGATAAATTCAGAGATTAAGTGTGGTTGTTCAAATTTGTATAAAGGATGGGCTCAAGAAAGAGAACAAGAAAACAACCAGCAGCAAAATGGAAGAGCTCATACAATGGCGATTGATTCAGCATTAGAAGACTTGAAAGACAAGGCTAGGGACATACTGTCATAGAAAAAATATATTCGTGCAATTGCTAAAGTTGGCATTGATTTTATAATATATAATTCACCACAAATTTTGAATAATAAATATTGTAAACTGTAGTCATTAACAATGGTTCTGATATCCAAGTAGTGCATTATAACAAATGGAAAGGAATATTTTCTATAGATAATGATGGTAATATTTGTAGGATGTTAACCTTAGATCAGAAACTGGTAAACTAACTAGACAGCCATTAAACTTAAAAAGATGGACAGAGGAATGGGATAATTTATCAACACAAGAATGGGAAAAAAATGAAATATATGAAATTGCTTGGAAAAAAAAAACCCAATAAGACAATTCCTCAATTTTTAAAATATAAAACTACTTATTTTCCTTAGAAATATTCAAGGTTATACACATTGCCTTCCCTCTTTTCATATTTGGAAAAATCTAATGAGGTATAAATTAAGACACCTAATTTAAATAATTTTGCCTAAACTTCATTTAGGGTTTAAAATCAAATATAAATTGTTGCAGTATAGTAGTTACATGCTATAGTGGCTATAAATTCCACATACCTATTAAAATACCATGCTTTTGAGTTGTAAAAAAAAAATCAGACCAAGGTAAGTCACTTCAAAAGTATTTCCACCATTATACATATAAGCTGTACAAATCAATTGAAAAACAAACTGAAAATGTTTAGAGGGGAAAATAATAAAAAACTTACAATAATATAGTTGCATAAAGATGCACACCCTTAAACTAAAACTTTGTTGAAGCACCTTTTGATTTTATGACAGATAATGCTGCCATCACCATGGTTCACTGTGAGTACAGTGTACTTTTGGTGATGAAGTGTTGTTTTTGCACCAGACATACTTTTTGGAATTATGGCCAAAAGGGTTCAACCTTGATCTCATCAAACAATGACACATTTCCCTTGATACGAGTATGGTTTTGCAAAATATAGATAGGTCTGGATGTTTTTCTTTGCAAGAAAAGGCTTCCATCTTGCCACCCTACCCAGCAGTCCAGACATATGAAGAATATGGGAGATTGTTGTCATGTATAGTTCTTGCCAGAAATTCCTGTGGCTCCTTTTATGTTGCTGTAGGCTTCTTGGCATTCTCTTTGACCACTTGTCTTCCTATATTTTATCAATTTTGGAGGAGGATCCAGTTCTTTGTAATGTTGTTGTGCCATATTTTCTTCACTTGTTGATTACTGTCTTCACTGTGGTCCATGTATATTCAATACCTTGGAAATATTTTTGTACCCTTCTCCTGACTGATACCTTCCAACAATGAGAGCCCTTTGATGCTTTGTAAGCTCTTTGCAGACCATAGTTTTTGCTGTAAGAGGCAACTGAGAAAATGTCAGAAAAATCGTATTACTGCTACTTATATGGGCTTGATCATTTTAAGTGATGGCAGGTGTGAACTGATATTATTTATCATCAATTTGAGTGCTATTGGTTAATTCTGACCACACCACATCGTTGCTTATAAGGGGGTGTGAACACTTATGTAAGCCACATTCTAGGTTTTTTTATTTTCCCTACTAAACAATTTCAGTTTGTTTTTTAATTGAATTGTACAATGTATAAGTTATATTAAATGTGGAAAAAAAATTTGAAATGACTTTTCTTGGTCTGACTCTTTTTTACATCTCAAAACCTGACATTTTAACAGAGGTATGTAGACTTTCTATGTCCACTGTAGATTGGTTACCTATATTAAAACATTGTCTGGATCAAAAGTTCTCTAATATTTCTCATGATGAAATGTTTATTTGTTTAATAAATTTAAGTCAAACACTTAAAGTAGATACAAAACGGTTAAAAGAGTAAAAAAGATTTTTACAAAATTTTCTATAAAGTTGTCAAGATAATATACTAATTCAAAAATGTCTGAAAACTTACATCACCATATTACCTTGTAGACAATTTGCATTTGTATGAAAATTCAGAATAAAGCATGCTCTTTTTAAACATGATTAAATTAATTTATTCTTGTATTAATTATAGAAGGACTGCCTGCTTCAAATTGATAATTTATATAAAAAGCAGAGGGCTATGTTTTGTGATTGTTAAAGAAAACTATTGCTAATATATCTGAAGAATCACCTATTAAATGCATCTTATATTCAAACCATCTGGAACAGAATCTGATTAGTCTACCGTGCATATGGAAATAAAGGTAAGGACAGTAGGCATTATTAATAACAAGCACATGTCACATTTTATATACTACCACATTTCTGCCACAATTAAAACCTCTGAGATATACTGCTGTTGTGTTAGTCCTCAAAATACAGTGCATTTAAAGATAAAGGGACTGAAGGATTTTCTAATGAATAGCCTGGCAAAATAGACAGCCTGATCAAGACAATTTCTTTTGGAAAATGGCTACTTCTAAGATTCACAGTTCTATTTAATCATACTGCTTGTCAAGACTTTAAAATATGTTACCTTTCAACAAAAGTTCTATATAATCTGACTACTTTACATAATCACCTGCATGATTTAATATATACTAGTGCACAATTAAATATAACAAACCAAACAATCGTAGAATCTGTAATATACTGTATTATGTGTAAAATTACTGAAGTTACAATCTTAAAATATTTACATCTTAATACATGAATAAGAGAAAGAAAAAGCATTATCAAAAAGGTTTGTTTTCCCATGGGCTGTTGTGCTTTAATACTCAAAAGAGCACATGGCCACTTTTATCACTGTCACATCCCATACAGCCTTTGTTCTGAAGCCCAATGAGTTGTATTGATTTGGGAAAATCATTGAGCTTCTTGGAAAACTAGACTCTAGCTTATTCACCACCATCTATTTCTCTCTCAGGAAGACAGCAGGTCAATACTGAACTGCCTAGGCTACTAAAATAAGCTCTCATCGTTTTTCTTCTCTTGCATCTCTAGTAGCCTTCTGCTTTTGTATATTATAGTAGAAAATCTGACTTCAACATGAATTCAACATTTCTGAATGAAATGTTACCTAATACTTGAACCAAGGTTTTCTTTAGCATAAAGAGCAAAAACAAAAACAAAAAACCAATGGTAATAGAGCAGTGCTCTTTAAAATAATGCTATTTTTACAGCAGTTTATATTGGAGTGAATTCTTACATTTTTCTCTGATGATGTACACTAAGCTTAAGCAAATGTAAATAATGGGTTGGTTCCAGTATAGGCCTGGCAGAAACAAAAATGCTTTTCAATAAGCACCAAATGAATTTCTGGTGAGAGAAGATTTAAGTCAGTGCCATTCCACTTCACACTCTTTGGACTATACAGGGCAGGTAAATAATTTTTCTGTTTGGCAAAGGGTGAGGAGGAAAGAGTACAAATTGGATGTGGTTGGGCTGTCAGCCAAAGCAGACTCTTGCTTCGACAGTATTTGATCATTGCACTGTTTAATTGATGTATTAATTGATATATAAATCACAAAATATATATGAGACATATTCTATTACTTTTAGCATTTAGTTCATACCATTGACACTATAGAAATGCATAACTAGTTGAAAGCCATATTTAATTCTTAATACAGAGAAAAATCAAAGCTACTTTATCAATCTTTTAATACAAAAAAGGAAGAAAAAGAAAACTTCAAAAGGTTGGTGAAATAAGCACAGGTAACAAGAGGTAAATAAGCACAGGTAACTTCATCTTTAACCTTAAATAATGTCTCAGAGTAATCCAAACTAGATCCTGAAAAGGATGTTAGTTTTTAATTTTTAAAAAAAGGTATTTGACTACTGTGCTTTCAATGTATGGAAAGGTGAAACAACGTGCAATGATTTTCTACATAGTTATAAAAACTATTTCTCCATTCTTTTGAATGCTCAAAATCTCCAGAGTGATTCTCCCTGAGGTGAGGTTACTGAGGCAAAGAGGAAAGCTGACATAGGAAGAGGTGAGATGGAAGGGAGAAGAGAAAGCGAGAAAAGAAACAACGTAAGAGAAATTGGGCATGTCAGAAATCTAATTAACAGCTAGCACTGGTCCTATGTATTGAACAGCAGGCAAGCATGCAAAACTCCATTTACACAAATGGAGCTTTGCATATTCACCCACGTGCCTTCTACTTGCACAAAACCATCCCCTCTTCCCCCACTCCCTCTGGTCCGAAGAGCCGGAAAGGTTGGCTATCACTGCTGAATTTTCGCCAAAGAAAGCAGCTGATAAGCAAAATGATCTGCACTCCTAATCTGAAGCATCTGCAAGTAACGTACTGCAAATCTTTTGCTAATCAATTTCCAGATGAGAAAGCTTATATTATTTTAAAATAATATAGATTTTCTTTAAAAAAAACACCCATACATTTTAAAAAGCATTGCTGAAAAATCCCAAAACATGACATTTATAACACTAATTGAAGAATAATGCTCTTTTCTTGTCAAGGGAAGATTATGCAAACAACATTTTGGATTGTCTTTTCTATTTGAATGTATGAACACTTTCAGTTTGTTCATATGAACCCCAGAAAGATTGTTCAAACTGGATGGAAAGGACTTAAATATTTCGGAAATCTTCCAATCTTGACTTATTTACTTTTATTCCAGTGTCTTCAATTCTAGCTTTAAAAATAGTTATTTTTCCCCATCTCTCCAATAATGCTATTCTTTAAAAATATATAAGAGGACCAGGCCTCAAGAGGATAACCACTTTCACATTAAACACACATTTATCAAGTTACACATTTAAGCTCATATTTTAAAAAACAATTTATTTCCTTCATTTTGCTTTATTTTAAAATTTCAAAGAAGGCAACTGTAAACAACTGAATAAGACTCTGTTTTACAAACCTGTGCAAAACAAAAAACCTGTCCTCTAAACTTCCAGACTGAGCTTTGTATACCATCAAACCTTGCATACTAACTTCTAAAATGATATTGTGAGTTCTTTGTTTCCTGCTCTCTCAAAACAGTGAAAGGCTTAGAAAGAACTCAGCAGGAAGGGCATATGTAAACCATAAGTAAATAAACCTCAAGGTGTATTTGTCAATTACTCTCCCACTGTTTTCTATGGCTATAAAAGGCTGCCAGGTGTGAACAATAGGAAAATATCCAACAACAGATAATGAAACATTAGAAGGAAGGAGTAGATTCTGTTCCTTGAAATAAGAAAGGGGGATAAGGGAATGCAGAAGACAGGGGGAGGTAAAAATAATGCTGTCTATTTCAAGATATGGTTATCAAAATACAGTGGGATCAGACAGTTAGATAAGCACAACCTCCAAAAGCTGCTGCTGATCCACGAATCTTATTGGGACTGAAAAGCAGAGCCTCATATAAATTATGATGCTTTATTTAAAGTCAAAGCATTTTATTTCCTTTTGTGCCAGCTCTGGGGTCCTTTTCATCTTTAGCTACCAGACCCAGGAGAGAATACATCCCTGCAGCTCGGTTGGCAGCCAGCTGTGGCCTCTGTAAATCATAAAGCCTCTTAGCCAGTCAGTCTTTACAAAGGCCAACTACTAGACACGATCACTCCTTTATTATTCCACTCAATGGAATTTAAAACAGCAATTTAAAAAAGCAGCTGAAAAATAGTGAAAGTCACTGGGCTCCATTTTCCCAATATGCATGTGTGCATTAAATTTCACATACTATTTAAAGACATTATTGTCTCCTCTTTGAAGAGGTTAGGAATGGCAAAAATACCAAAGCCAATATGCCTTTAATAGCAAGGAGCAGCTTTCAAGAAGGATTTACTTTTAAACCACCTTTATTTTAATTCAACTGCTATTATATATATTTTGTCATTAGCCTAAAGCAGGGGTGTCACACTGGCAGCCCGCAGGGCGGATGTGTCACGTGCAGGCCACGCCTACCCCAGCTCTGCAAAGGGGAAAAACATCGTGAAACATCACATGATGGCAACGTGAAACCGTGAGTTTGACACCCATGGCCTAAAGGTTTCAAAGTGAAATACTTCAGTAAAATCATTAAATCTGCAGATATGAGCTTTTATCAATTTATCATTTATTATCAATGAACTGTTGTGGATTGCTGCATGGTCAAATGTGGAAGATTGTGTATCCATATTTCTCTACCTGAGTTCTACCAGAATTAGGTCACAAAAAGTATTGATATGTGTCTTGCAACTTTTAGTCTATTAGAACTGATTAGTGAATGTCTCTGTATTTCACAAGCAACACACGTCTTTCATAACAGTATGCAACTACTTCCTTTTTCATTGTGGCAAATGACAGGGACTGATAGCTGGTATCCAAAGAAAGATAATGGTAGCCTCAGAAATGTTTCTATATCGTTCACAGGCAAGATGTCAGAATGCAGGAACCAGAGCAGTTGCATGAGAATTGTGCCCTATGGTAGTAAGAATCTGGTATTATATTTATAATACAATCTATGTATTTATAGATTACATCATTGTAAATAAAAGAGGAATATAGTATGGTGTGTTTTTCTCAGATGACCATATAATGGTTTTAAGGACTTTCTATGCTACACCGTCTGTCACAAAGGAGTTTGAAAAAAGAAAAAGGAAAAAAAAAAAGCACTGCCCTTGTGAGTTTTGTGTCTTTTAAAGCCATTAAAGAATCCATGAATTCAGGCAATGCAATTTGTACTCAAATACTAGCCTTTCTAGGGTTGGTCTATTCGGCAAAATAATGTTGCCGAAACAAAAAAGAGGTCAAGCAAACCTATTATGTTAGAAGAAAACTAGATCTCAAATGGCTCACTTTGAAGTCTTAAGTTTTTTAGAAGCCAAAAGCAATGATTCCTTTCCTTGCTCTTTCTACACTTTAAAGATATTATATTGTGTCAGAGAAGCTGAAATGTATTCAAGCACTTTGAAAGGTTCGGTCCTTTAATAAGCTTACTGAACTGTAAATAATGACACCCCACATCCCTTGCTAGCTTCTACTAGAATTAGATAGCTTACTAAGAAGAGAGATTATCCATTGCTTCATGTATAAACAAACTAAATTAGTGCCACTATTCTAATATCCACACAGATTTTCTACAGTTGTTTTCTTTACCAGAAAGTATCTCATGTGATTTTTCCCTAGAAAGTGGTATTTTGGGAGGCTTCTTCCACAAAACCAAAAAGAAACTCAAAATGTTTCCTTTTTACTTTCTCAAAATTAAATGATCAATTTTCTTGTATTTTTCCCCAAGCACACTGGGCTGATTGCTTTTCTTGTTTTTTATGAAGAGCACATTGACTTGAACTTTCCTTGACCTGCAGTGATCCAAGCAGCTAATACAGTTTCCTTTTTCTTGTATACACAGTAAACCTAGTCTACCTTTAACCTGAATAGAATGAGGCCAAAACTATTTGAGATTCTAAGGGCAGGCTGCAGATTTCTCATATTTCTTTTTTTAAATCTACTATTTTCCATCTCAAATGAAATCAGCTACAAATTGTAACTCATATTTACCTTCAAATATCACTATCAGCGTAAAGTGCTTTGACTTGTTTCACTTTGGGACTACATGCACAAATTCATCTGAATTATCGACTGCACTTTAGCCTCATTTGAAATGTTGGCCCCCTCCGTCTGATAAGCGGTGACCCCAAGTGGCACATAAAACTGTCTCCAAAGAGGCAGGAACATTATTGCTTTGCACTAGGGACTGGAATGCAAGAGCAAATCAATCACTTTTCTTGACAGCTTTTACAGCTTCTCTGCATTAGGCCCAAGTGAAACTCCGTAGCTCCTATTGTTCACATTCTTCTTATTTTCCTCTTCCTGCTCTCAGTGTTCCCATGGATAATTCCCTTGGCGTCAGCTAGACTCCTTCTTGCCCTCTTGATTTCTTAATAGAGATTTTAATTATATTATTATTACTTTAAGTGGGTAGGTGGCATTCTTCAAAGAACGTTTCAGTATCCTGTGCCATTTCCAAAAATGCCTTGTTAATATTTTTAGATAATAAGGTGGTAGTTGCAACTTGATGCTTCATTCTGAAATGCATTCAACTAGCTAGCCAACTCACTTACCCCCAATCTTGGCAGAATTTATATGAAACCAAGAGGTGGGATAGAGGTGGAAGAAGAGATAACGTAAAGTACTATGCAAAAATATTAGGCAGTTGTGCAAAAATGCTGTAAATTGAAAATGCTTTCAAAAATAGAAGTGTTAAGTTTATTTTCAATTAACAAAATGGAAAGTAAGTGAATAGAAGAGAAATCCAAATCAAATCAATATATTTGGTCTGACCGCCTTTGCCTTGCTGGTATAATTAGTACCTGTTTAATTTACCAGTTGTCTTGTTCCTGTGCTGTTTTGCCATTGGTGTATGACCTGTGACATGAAACTTGTCTTCTACAACCTCACCTTAGTAACAGAGTTTCTGTTCTTCACCCAGTTTTAAGCCTCCTACACAGCTGTTTGATTCAGTTAATTATTGTTTCAACCTACCTATGAAATTGATGATCATTAGCACCTCACTGGTATAATTGATTAATCATACACCTGACTCTAATCCTACACAACCCTGACTTTATGCAAGTGTAAGAATTGATGCTCTTTTGAAGGCAAAAGGTGGTCACACCAAATATTGATTTGATTTGGATTTAGCTTTGTTCAATTCTTTTCCATTTTGTTAATTGATAAAAATAAACTATTAACACTTCTGCTTCTGAAAGCCTTTTTAGTTTACAGCATTTTTGCACAACTGCCTAACACTTTTGCACAATACCGTATATATAATTGTATATTCTGGTGTGATGGTAAATGAGCGTTGGTACCTACCTGATACGCTCCTTCTCTGGCTGGTGGGCACGGCAGTCAGGATGGGAGGCGACACGGGTGTGAGCTGTTTAGGACCGAGTCTGCAGAGGAAACGAAGCCCCGCCTCCCTGCTCCAGGAGTCAGTTTTGAGACGAGGAATTGCCTGCAGACTGGCGTGTCTAGAGGAAACAAATGAAGAAATAGAGGTAAGTGTAACCCCCCCCCCCCGAGAATCCTACCAGGCCGGGGACGGCCCAAGAGGGAGGGGCTGACTGCCGTGCCCACCAGCCAGAGAAGGAGCGTATCAGGTAGGTACCAACGCTCATTCTCCTGTCAGGGTGGTCACGGCAGTCAGGATGGGACATACCCAAGCTCTGTGTCCTGTCGGGAGGGTCCTGGCCGGCCCCGGACCTAGGAAGCCAGATGGACCTGCTGGAGGACTCTCCTGCCAAAGGCTGCATCCGCAGAGGCATAAGAGTCCAGTCGATAGTGCCTGATGAAGGAGTTAGCAGAGGCCCATGTGGCCGCTCGACAGATTTCCTCCACCGGAGCCCTAGTCGCCCAGGCCGCTGAAGTTGAGGCGCTTCTCGTGGAATGAGCAGTGATGCACCGAGGGACCGGTAGAGACAGAGAGACGTAGGCCGCTGAGATGCAGGCTCGAAGCCATCTGCCCAAGGTTGCGGAAGAAATCTTGAGCCCCAGGGATGCGGGCAAAAAGGATACAAAGAAGGCATCCGTTCGTCTAATGGCAGAGGTACGAGCGATATAAACCTTGACCGCCCGCCGCACATCTAACGTGTGCCAGTCGTGCTCCAGACGATGTCGTGGTCGAGGGCAAAAGTTCGGTAGAATCACCTCCTGGGACCTGTGGAATAACGAGTTCACCTTCGGGACGAAGGAAGGGTCCAGCCTGAGGACAACTCTGTCCGGGAAAAAGGTGCATAGCTCTTTGCGGACTGATAGAGAATTCATCTCTGAGATCCTTCGAGCGGAGGTGACAGCCACTAACAAGGCAACTTTCAGAGAGAGGAACCGGAGTGACACCTCCCGCAAGGGCTCGAACGGAGACTTGGTAAGGGCCGAAAGGACCTTAGGAAGGTCCCACGTCGGGAAACGCCTAACCGGAGGAGGGCGGACGTTAGTGGCACCCCGGAGGAACTGTCGAACCAGGGGATGACGAGAAATGGGATCTCTCGAACCACAGGAGAGCACGGAAGAGAGAGCCGCTACTTGGCGTCGCAGGGTGTTAGGCGAGAGGCCCGAGACAAACCCTTCGTGCAGAAATTCTAAAACCTGCTCCAAGGAAGCGGAGGTTGGTATCTGGCGGAGTTTCCGACACCATGCAGAGAAGGACCGCCAGGTAGCCTCGTAAATCCTTGTTGTGGAGTCCCTCCTGGAGGCCTGGATAAGGGTGATGACCCCTTGAGAAAGGGGAATGTTTGTCAACAGGAGCCGCTCAGTCTCCACGCGGTTAAGCATAGCCATTGTGGGTCCGGGTGGATCAGGGGCCCCTGCCGCAGTACGATCCGATCCTCCGGAATCCGCCAGGGTGGTAGAACGGAGAGGGCCCTCAGATCCGCGAACCAAGGACGGCGACTCCAGAAGGGAGCAATGAGAACGAGCTCCGCCCGATCTTGTAGGAGCTTCCTGATGATTAGAGGAATCAGGGGAATCGGAGGAAATGCGTACAAGAGAAGGTTCGACGGCCAGCTGTTGCGTAGAGCGTCTATTGCCTCCGCACCCGGAGTCGGAAATCTGGAGAAGAACCGAGGTGTCTGATGGTTGGACTCCGAGGCGAATAGATCTATGGCCGGGAGACCAAATCGTCGTACCAGGTCCTGGAAGAGATCTGGGTGCAGGCTCCACTCTGCTGGATCTATAGTGGACCGGCTGAGGGCGTCCGCTGTCCGATTCTCTATCCCCGAAATGTGCGCCGCCTTGATGGAAGTCAGGTTGTTTTCTGCCCAGGCGCCTATCTTGTGCGCCTCTCGCATCAGAAACCGAGACCTCGTCCCCCCCAACCTGTTGATATGGGCCTTGGCCGACACATTGTCCGTTAGGACGAGGACGTCTCGGCCCTGCAACAGGGGTTGGAATCGTTGGAGTGCGAGGAAAATGGCCCGAAGCTCTAAGACATTGATGCTGAGCTGCGACTCCAGGGAGGACCAAAGTCCCTGCGCAAGATGGGTCTCTAGATGTGCGCCCCAACCCGACAGGCTGGCATCCGTTGTCAGGATTAGCCGTTGGGGCTCGCGGTAAAGACTGCCCTTGGAGATCTTGTCGGAGGCCCACCATGCCAGAGACTGCCTCACGTGCGGGGGAAGGATCACCCGAATGGCTGATGAACCCCGTCGGGACCGCTGAAAGGGCAGGAGGAACCACTGGAGGTCCCTGCTGTGCAACCTGGACCAAGGGACGATTCCAAACGCAGACACCATTTTGCCGAGCAAACAAGACAAAGTGAGGATGGAAGTTGAGCGTTGTCCTTGTACTCGGGCAGCCAGAGACTTTAGACTCAAGATACGGTCCGGAGACAGGAAAACCTCCGAGGAAACAGTATCTATAATGGCCCCTAGGTGTTGTAGCCTAGTGGAAGGGGATAAGTGGCTTTTCCGCCAATTAATGGAAAAACCATGTTCCTGCAAGATGCTAAGGGTCAAACCTAAATCCCGTTGGGCTTGAGTAGCTGAACGAGACAAAATTAAAATATCGTCCAGGTAAAATAAAACCCTTATGGGGAGATTAGTGATATAAGCCATAAGGGCCGCCATAATTTTGGTGAAAACCCTGGGTGCTGATGAAAGGCCAAAGGGAAGGGCCCGGTATTGATAGTGTTTCCCATTATAACAAAAGCGAAGGTATTTACGGTGTTCCGGAAGTATAGGAACGTGGAGGTAGGCCTCAGTTAGGTCAATAGATGACATGAAATCCCCCACCTGAAGGGAAAGCAAAATTGTTTGAAGGGATTGCATCTTGAACCGGCGATAAGTTATGTGCCGGTTCAAGGATTTAAGGTCGAGGATGGGGCGCCAATCTCCGGAGGACTTTTGGACGAGAAATAAACGGGAATAGAAGCCCTTCCCAAACTCCGAGGTAGGAACTGGCTGAATAGCCCTGGAGGCCAACAGATGTGAAATGGAGGCCTCCACCCTGGCCCTCTTAGACCTAACCAGGGAAACAGGGCAACGTAAAAATAACTCAGGGGGTGTGGATCTGAACTCAAGAGGAAGGCCAAATCTAACAACATTCTTAACCCAATTATCCGAAACAGTAGCCTCCCATTTGGAGGCAAAAAGGGCCAAACGCCCACCAATCGCAGATGACTGGGGAACATTAACGAGATCTGCGAAATGGTCTGCTACGTCCCCCTCGTTGGTTTCTCCTAGAGGGAAATCGGGGCCCCTGTCTGACCTGAAGATCCTGGGAAGGAGGTCCTCTGGCCTGGAAGGAACGGTGGTAGCGCTGTTGAAAGGCTGGTGATTCTGAGGAACGAAAGGCCGAGGAGCGAAAGGAACCAGACTGGCGGTATTCCGACCGACGAGACATAGATGGCAAGATCTTGCGGTGGTCGCGGGTCTCAATAAGCAGTGGGTCCAGGGGAGCCCCGAAAAGGTTGATTCCCGCGTAAGGGGAGGAGGCAAGGCGCCACTTGTGGCGGATGTCAGCTTGCCAGTTCTTCAACCAGAGCAATCTCCGCGATGTAATCGTAGAACCAATGGCTTTGGCCGAAAAGCGCGCCGCGTTCAAGGTGGCGTCGGCCGAAAATTCCACCGCCGCTAAAATCTTTGTTAAATCTTGGTGGGAACGAACATCAGATCCCGGAATGCGTTTTTGTAATTGTTTTAGCCATAGGATTGAGGCCCTATTAAAGAACGAGGCTGCCGAGGAGGCCTGGGTAGACCATGCTGACGATTGGTGAGCTTTGATCAGAGATCTCTCGGCTTTCCGATCCTCAGGGCGTAACGATTCCTCAGGGGGACCCGACAAGGGGGTTGAAGAAGAAAGGGCCACTATAGGGGCGTCCACCTTTGGAACTTGTAGGAGGTCGGCATATTCGGATGCCAAATGGTAAAACCGTCGATCTAAGGAGTTGGGCACAGGCCCTGAGCTTGGGAACTTCCACTGCCTCTGTAAGACATCTGTGAATAACTTGGGAGCCGGAATGGTCTCGGTCATCACCGTAGGCTCCTCGAACAAGGCTGCAGTTGGATCAGATATAGAAGCCTGTTCTGAAGGCTTAGACCCAGGGATGCCCAAACGGGTGGTAGTTTGGGCCTTAAACAATAGAGACCGGAACATATGTGGTCGAAAAAGACCCACGAAGGAGGGTTGGTCAGGCTGCAACCCTTCATCTTCCGACAAGTCCTGGTCAATTAAAATTTCACCTTCTTCTTCCTCAGCCGAGATAGAACCCTGACTAGCCCTGGATGGAGATAGGGCTCGAACGTGATGTTGATGAGAAGTTTCAATGGGAACTGAACGAAGCGAGAGGGCCTGGTCATCCAGATATTCAGAAACCCTGGAAGAGGCTTTCTCCTGCAGTCCCTGGGCAATACCTTGCCTTATGGATTGCGCTATTAAATTGGCTAACTCTGGAGAAATAGCTTGCCCTTGATTAACCATGCCTGAGGCCAGAGGAGCATTTCGATCTTGGTTCAGAGGTGCCGTAATCTGGGGATCCTGCCTTGGCTCGGAAACCCCCACCTCAGCCTCTTGATCTCCTTGAAATACCGCTGCAGCGTCAGAAAGTGAGACACTATCCTCTTGAGCGGAACGGTCAGGAGAAAGAGCAGGTGCTTCAGGAGGGGTAGAAGTTTGGCCAGCTGGGCGGTTCTCCTTTGAAGCAACATTATCGGCCCGGGACTTCCCCTTAGCCGAGGACGAAGAAGAGGCCTTATTAAAGGCCCTCTCCATGGCCTTATGACGACGCTCCTCGTCCCTAGTGTGCTTGGAAGTGGACGAGGAGCGAATCCCTGATGGTCTAGGGTCCTCCTGGCTCTTGGCCCTCTTGGAAATCCTGGTGCCCGAACAACCCTCCTCAGGATCGGGCTCTCGGGTTCTCTTTTCCCTGCTCTTCTTAGAGCGGGAAACCAAATTTACACTGGCGTCCGCCATTTTGAGCGCTTGTGAAGGGCGGTAAATTTAAAACCTCCGGGAAATAGCCGAACTTACTGCGCCGCCCGTTGCCGCCCGTCGCTGGAAACTCTGGATGATAAAGGAGCTCAGCGGTTTCCGATCAAGAGGGAGCTCCGTGGACGCTGCGGCCAAATTTCCTTTTGGCGCGCTGAAAGCGGCGCGGAATGGCCGAACGCGTCTCTCGGCTGCAGGGCAGGGCCCGAGTTGCAGCCTCCGCTTGAAATCGGCGAGAAAGGTTGTAGCGCGGAAGAGCAGGCTCGTGCGCGCCAGGGGCTCAGCCAGCCGGCAGCCCCACCGTCTAGCGGTCTTCAGCGGACTCCGATGTCGTTCACGCTGGAATTTTTCGCTGATAAAGCCGGGTCTGAAGAGGAGAAGCTGAAAGACACGCCTGTCCTACTCCACCGAGTCGAAAAAACTGACTCCTGGAGCAGGGAGGCGGGGCTTCGTTTCCTCTGCAGACTCGGTCCTAAACAGCTCACACCCGTGTCGCCTCCCATCCTGACTGCCGTGACCACCCTGACAGGAGAACAAAGATATTTACAAATGTGTATATTGTGCTGCTACTGCATGGTGGTTGTTGTTTTTTTAAAATGGAGGACATATTTGTGCAGATATTTTTTATGTTTATGTGATTCGCTTCACTACTTTTATCTTCTTAGAATTAGTAGCCTGTTGTATCTTAGTGTCCAAGCTATATGGTACATATAATATCTGACATTTGGAAGTCAGAGCATACCTTGGCTGAGAGTCAGTTGAATGGCAAGTTTTTGCCTCTGAATCTTATCAATTGTAACTTAAGTACTAGACTGAGTTGTAGTTTGTGTATTGGGAGTTGGCCTTTCTGCCATTTTGGCTTGAACCTTGGCAGACTTTTTTCAGAAACTTGGTCAGTTAATGAGCCCTCCATAAAGGTAAGCAATTTGGGAAAATATACTGGATGTGGGCAGAAAATTCTAACTATACTTACTAAACCCCAAAAGATTAACTATTTATTGACTGCAACTGAGAAACCTCTCCTTATTGCTAACAAGCAAAGTAAAAAATAAAATTGGACACACATTTCATTTCTTGTGGATTAAAATGGTGTATAAATTTTATAACCGAATAAATCAAAATATTATAAGCAATTGTGTTATTTCAAACAAGTTTAAAAGAATATATAAAATACAAAGCAAAACATGGCAAGGAATTGTTTTGGCTAATGAAATCTTAAATAACAACGAGTTAGAGAACAAGATATGTGATGATGATGCAAGACAGAAACAGTCCTTAATAACAAACTCAGCATGAAGGTAAATTAACAAAGCTATTGACACAGGATACCTATATCATGGTTCAATAAACTTTATACTACTCATAATTCCTGTGCCATATCACTAAAATAAATCTACACAAAAAAGGCTTTGTAATAATTTAAAAAACATCAGGACTGTATTTTTGCACAATTAAGTTAATTTATTATGTAGCTTTGATTTTAAAAATTTATAGAACTGTTTTATAAAATCCCCAAAAATAACACATTAACTAATTATGGGAAAGCAGGTTTGGATTCCAGCAATATATATTCACTGGTAATAAGAAATTAATTATGCATGCTTTATTAATCTCATATTTCCTTTATAAATTTCAGGTTTTAAAAGTACACAGAATACTAAACACGAAATATGTTAAATAGTCAAATTTGCAAGATCTAGTATGTTAGTAATGTTTCAATGTTGCATTTTGATTAATATGCAATCTTTGACAGGTTAAAATTAAATACGGGAGTCTAACAGGATCCCAAAAGTGAAATAAGCAGAACCAAGTGAATGTCATTCCTGTCCTGCAATAAAGATAGCTATTGATCATTTTGTCAGAAATCAGATGCAGCCATTCTAAAAATCAATTATCTTGGACTTTAAATGAAAAGAAAGCGAAGTATATCTCTCTGGTCTGATGGATTGGTAGCTAGTTAAACAACTGGAAAAAGAAAGTGAGCGTAACTGGATAGAAGAACCTAAGTAAAACCTAAGTTTAGATAAACCTTCATTCATATTACCTTTTTCTCACATTCATAAATTTCTCAGTGATTTGGTAAGTAACAAATTATCCCTCCTTGGCATAAAACTGTATTGCATTTCCCATGTTTGGCTCACTGTCACTTTTGCACAGTTTTGATCAAAATTCTGTCAAATACCTTTGTAACTACACAAAAAACTAATTCCCTTGAAGTTTCCCCATCCAATCTTGCTATATTTCCCCTCTGTATTGGGGAACAATTACAATCATCAGGCACAGATGCTCACACATTGTTTGAACAAATCACAGAGCTATTCCATAAGCAAGCCCCATCAATATTTTAACATTTCAACAGTCACAAAACCTCCATCTGCAGCCTCACCATATTTCAATACTTTTACATTTGTGATTCACTTACGATACACTTTTTCTTGGATACAAACATGTATAATATTTGTTTCAAATTCATTCCTGAACTATTATTCCTATACAAATCAGAAAAAAAATATTTCAACCATTCAGTTTTATCCCAAATTTTTCCATCACTTGTTTTTAATTTCATTAAATCTATTAATAATTCCTTGTTTAATTCTTTTCCTCCATTTCCAATTTTATTTCCATTAACATAGCAATTAATCTTTTCTTTCTATTTTAATATCAACCATTCAATGCTCTTGACCATATTCTTTGCAGCTAGTTTCTTTATTATACAACTTCTGCCCCTTATTCTTACTTTTTGACATAAATTTTCTATTATTTTCCAAGCATTTTATCATGCATTTTTTCTTTTACTATTCCACTATTCTTTTTCATTTTTCACAATAGTGTAATTCCACATAATTCTATTTTTATTTTTCTTTCTTTTACTTAATTCTAAAATCTATGCTCCTTATTATTACTCTTATATTCTGTGTGAAATTTCCCATATGCTATGATAATCAACTGAAGGGTTTATATATATATGTATATATATCAACCTCCACCGTTGATCAAGACTTCATAGTGCTTTCAAGATAGAGAAAATGTGTATTTCATCACTAGCCTTAGTTACATGCAGCATCCCCTGCTAAAGATAAGAACTATCAAAGTATTTTGGTGTATTTTGGCATATTTTGGCTAGCAAACCCAAATACAACCAAAATCAAGTTTTATTGAAAGCATGTTCATACTATTCTATGCAAGCTACAATCTCTAGGAATTACATTTCAGTTAAAATATTGATGTTCATGTCCCACAAATTTCTAAATGTGAGAGAGTTAACAAAACCTAAAGATATGCATACAACTATCAAAGAACAAAGTTGTTATATTCATTATGATTCCTAAGTAAGTATATATTTGATCTGAATTGGGGAAAAAAAATGTACCCAAATTCTAAATACAATACACAGAATTATTCTATATAGACTCAAAATATATTATATAAAGTGTCCATTAATTTCCAAGTTCAATTAAAGGTCCTGGAGAACACCCGGCAGTTAGAAATCCAAATATACTACAAAGTTATGTTTATGTATTTGTCAACTTGTAACTTAAGTACTATTAAGTACTGTCAATATGTTTGATTTTCATAAGAAAAAGAGCTTTGGATAATTCCCACTTGTGGAATATTTTTCCCATTCTTCCTACAGATAGTCATTAACTTACAACATTCATTCAGTAACCTTTTGACAGTGCTGAAAAAATGTACTTGCAACACATGCTCAAAGTTATAACCTTTACCCTGCAGTCACATGATCAAAATTCAAATGCTTCACAATTATGGCTGCAGTCATGCTGGAATTCCTCCACCACCACCACCCAATTCCTCCTGATCTATGCCCTTTTGGCTGCCCTGTCAAAGTGGCATTTGTCACGGGCAGCACCAGGGCTGGGGCTGAAGTAGAGGCCTGGGACCTTCAGCCAACTAGCTCCATCCCCCAAGACTTGATTTCAGGTCCATTGATATTGCTGCCAATGAGAAATAGCAATAGCACTTAGACTTATATACCACTTCATAGTGCTTTTACAGCCCTCTCTAAGCGGTTTACAGAGTCAGCATACTGCCCCCAACAATCTGGGTCCTCATTTTACTCACCTCGGAAGAATAGAAGGCTGAGTCAACCTTGAGCCAGTGAGATTTAAACTTCTGAACTTCAGCTAGAAGTCAGTTGAAGTAGCCTGCAGTACTGCACTCTAACCACTGCGCCATCTCCACACCATCGCCAGCCATGCCAGGACCACTGTGCAAAGCCCTAGTTTCCCCTGCTGTCCTGTGCTCCATTGGCTGTGCTGTGCTGAGCTGAGCAAACCTTGTTTTTCTTCAAAAGCTCATGAGGGACACCCAGTTATATGTGAGACAGCTTTTTTCCCATGTTCATGAGAATATGCATCCTGTGCTTGTCCAAATTGTGCCTGCCATTCTTGCGATGCAGGAAAGTGCCATGGATTCAGGGGTGAAATGCTACTGGTTCAGGTCGGTTCGCACAAACCAGTAGTAAAAAATGCTACTGGTTCGCCAAACCGGTAATAAAAAAAAATGTAAAAAAGTTCAGACGATCAGCCGAGTGATGCACAATGTCCAAACTTTTTTTAAAAAACTTTTTAAAGGAATTTTTTACTATTGGTTCTCCAGAACCGGTAGTTAAAAATGCTTTAAAAAGTTTTTTTTTTAAAAAAAGTTCCGACGATTGTGCATTGCTCAGCTGAACGTTTGCACTTTTTTTCTTTTTTTACTTTTTAAGCATTTTTTACTACCGGTTCGGGCAAATATAGTAAAAAAATGCTTTAAAAAAGTTTTTTAAAAAAGGCTCAGATGATCGCGCGGCACAGCTGGGATCGTCTGAACTTTTTTTTTTTTTTTACTTTTTTAAAGCATTTTTTTTACTACCTATTCGCCGAACAGGTAGTAAAAAAATGCTTTAAAAAGGTTAAAAAAAGGTTCCGCCAATCACAGCTGTGCCGCGTGATCGTCGGAACCTTTTTTAAAAAAACTTTTTAAAAGCATTTTTGTACTACCGGTACAAAAGGAACCGAAAAGGTTCTGATGATCGCGCTGTAATCGTCTGACCTTTTCAAAACTTTTAAAAAGCATTTTTTACTATCTATTCACCCAAACCAGTAGTAAAAATGCTTTAAAAAAGTTTTTAAAAATGGTCCCAAGATTGCGTGCCACAGCTGATTCCCCCCTGCTGTTCTACTTACCTTCCCAAGCCTCGTTTTGGCAAGTACTGTGCATGCGCACCCAGTGTGCATTTTGTGCAAACTGCTCATGCACAATGCACATGCGCGGCCAGAGAACTGGTAGCAAACCGGTTCAGATTTTACCACTACATGGATTGGTTTAGCTTCTGCTCTGTGTGCATAGATTGGCGGGGGAGATAGGCAAGTGATGGGAGTTGCAGCACTTGTGCGGCATCTTAAGCAATACTGGGCCGAGTTGACAGCCGAAGTTTTGCACTGCATTGTAGCATCACACCAATTCACATGCGGCTTGCACTACCCTGCACTGAGCCTACCAGGGCTTCCCCCACACTGAGACACCTTCATGCTCCTTACCTGGGACTCCATCCACTTAACGACCTGTGATTCTTGCTTAATGATGGCAGCTGGGAGTCCCAGGATTGTGGTCGCTAAGCGGACTGGTCACATAACTCTTCCTTAATGTCTGCCTTGTTTAGTGACTGAGATGCTAGCCCCAATTGTGCCCATAAACTGTGATCTACCTATAGCAGTGAGGATTACAATATTTCAACAAATTTCAACAATTTTAATTTTTCTCCCTATGTTAGTACAGTATAAATTGTTTGAGTCGTCATAATTTCTTTGCATTGGCCTAGTATTAGTAAATTCCAGAATGGTTTCTTTTAAAAAAATAACAGTAAAATAGCAACAAAGCAAGACTAGAATAAGAGCAAATCAACAAGATCCAAATATTTCTTAGTTAACATCTATCTGCAGTTTCCATTGGTTCCTAACAGCCAGTTTTTATCTTTAGCTCTTTGCAATTTAATGATCAGTCATATTCAACAAATCTCCTTGCAACAGTTTGACAGAGGTTATTGTCTTTGAAGCAAGGCTCAAAAGAGAGATTTGGCACTGCTTAAATAAATTTTATGGATGTAATAGATAAGGGCAATAAAGAAAACAAGACTTTTTTTTATAGAACAATGCAACAGAGCATAAAGCTGTGTCTTCAAACTATGTATGCAGGTGCGTGTTTGCCAGCGTGTACCAAAGTAGAGGCTGAAACAAGTTTATTTTGCTTTTCAGGATATATACATTTTATTTGCAGAATGTAAATCTAATATGGCATTTCTTTGGTCTATACATGTACTGTATATCCAAAAGTGTTTTCACAATTTATTAAGAAACACTGCTCCTATCTAGCACATATACTATTATAAAGTAGTCTCACCCTGAATGATATTCAAGTGTCTCTATTCAGCTTATAGATTCTTTGCAGTTATTAGGTTACCTTTTTCATTCATAATAACAATCTTATATTAACTTTTTTTTGGGAGGGGGTCACCTTTCTTAGGATCAAAGGAATTTCTTAGTGCACATTTAAAGAACTTAGTAGTTAGTATCTCCAAGACTTTTAAGACAGAAAAAAAAAATCAACTGGTTAAATATTTTTCTCCATCTTCACCTTATTTTACTTCATTTGCTATTTACTTCATTTACTATTTTCATACACTGTAGTGTAGTGACTTTTTTTTTATTAAGAAACACTTTCTGGAATCCTTAAAAGCATTTTAACCACGGAACTGTTTCTTACTTTGTATTTGTATGCAGACCTTGTGTGTAATTTCAAGCAGATTAATGAAATCCCTTGTTTTGCTCAGAACACATTAAAATTACTTTTTTCTTTAAAAAAGAAGTTCAGAGGATGACTACTCATACTGACAAAACTGAGATGAATAGAGATGTAGGTTAAAACGCAGCCATATTCTTCCCATGCTCCAATTTCTCGATTTTTTTTCAACAAATCCCAGTGAAGTAAGAGAGAAGAGAGGTGACCTGACCAGAGAACACTACAGATATACACTGCCATTTCTAAATTTTATCAATACACCTCTAAAAGGGAACCCATATTTCCCCAACCACCTCAGTATCTACCAATGGAAAATGCTTTGACACAGTGTTGTCTGTTCCTAAAGCTAATAGGGAGCACCTTCTGTCTACTCTTGCTCAATCTGATAAAGCCAATAATCAAGTGCAAAGAACACTTAGTAAACTACTTACCACTCATTCTTTTCACCTCAACTTTGCTAATTGCTCAGTTCACTGCCCTCCAAAAGCAAACCTTTGCCTTTCCCTCATAAAAGACTAGCAAAACCATTTTTAGCACTCCTTTATAGTTCTCTGGGTATACAGGCACATATAGATATGAGTCAGTCTACATATCTATCTATCTTTTTCCTGATAAAAGATATGTAACCTAATTCTGAACATGGTGGGGAACTTTATTCTAGTCTTTCTTCTGGACTGAGTTGAAAGCAATAAAAATGCTAGTGGGGAGGTAGAGAGCAATCATGGGAAGGTGCTAAGAATGGCTAGAAGCCAGATTTTGTGGTTATTTGGAATGTGCTAAGGAGACTGCGGACATCATGCAAAGAGCAAGGATGAGTACAACAGCAAGGGCACAATCTGGACTTTGATGAATTTCCAAAGGAAATGATTTTAGTACAGGTAGTCGTCAACTTAAAGCAGTTCATTTAGTAACCATTCAAAGTTACAACGGCCCTGAAAAAAGTGACTTATGACTGTTTTTCACAGTTATGACCTTTCCAGCATTCCTATGATCGTGTGATCAGATTCAGATGCTTGGCAACTGGTTCATATTTATGACCTGGCTGTGTCCCAAGATCATTTGATCATCTTTTGTAACCTTCTGATAAGTAAAGTCAATGGGGAAGTCAGGTCAACTACAGTGATTCACTTAACAACTGAGGCAAGAAAGGTCGTAAAATGGGGCAAAATTCACTTAACAAATATCTCACTTAACAAGAGAAATATTGGGTTCAATTGTGGTCGTAAGTCAAGGACTACCTGTATTTGTGATAAGACATCAAAAGCATTTATTTATGCATTTCAACTTATACCATCTTTGGAAAAAATTTCTAGAGTACCCATTTGTGGAGTGCAAAAAGGTGAGGTCATGGGATGGGATCTAATCTATAAAAGATCCATATATTTAGATAAGAGATCTGGATGAAGAGAAGCTTTTCCTGTACAAAGATATAGCAAAGACTTCCATGAGATCTTAAACCAGGCATCATTCTGGTTCAGTGGGGGCAGAGTGTGACAAAGCTTTCCCCAATCTGTTCTTGCCAAGTTTGCTGTTTCATACTAAATATAGGTAGTCCTCAATTTACATCAGTTCATTTAGTGACTGTTCAAAGTTACAACAGCACTGAAAAAAGTGATTGGTTCATATTTATGACAGTTGCAATATCCCATGGTCATGTGATCACCTTTTCTAACCTTCTGACAAGCAGATTCAATGGGGAAGCTAAACTCACTTAACAACTTTGTTATTAATTTACCATATGTTTTGGAATATAAGACATACTCTTTTCCCCCCTAAAAGAGTCTGAAAATTTGGATGCGTCTTATACTCCGAATGTAGCTTTTTCGAAGCTTTTTTTCAGCCCTAACAAAGCGCTAGCAATCTTCTGCGCTTTGCCTGCTCCCTCCGACTTTCAGCTGTTCTTTAGAAGCTTTTTTTCAGCCCTAACGAGGTGCTAGCAATCTTCTGTGCTTTGCCTGCTCCCTCCGACACTCAGCTGTTCTTTAAAGCTTTTTTTCAGTGAAGCAATCTTCTGGGCTTTGCCTGCTCCCACAAAGTCAGCTGTGCTTTAGAAGCTTTTTTTCAGCCCTAACGAGGCTCTAGCAAGTGAAGCCATCTCTGTGCTTTGTCTGCTTTTCTCATTACTTCTCTCTCCAAAGATCAGCTGTGCATTAGCAAGTAGGAGATAAAAAGCGTGCGCGTGTACTCAAAACCAGCAAACTAATGTGCTGAAACTGACCAGACTAAGGACGCTAGCCAGATGAATACCTGGTAGGCAGATTTTTTTCCTATTTTCCTCCCCAAAAACTAAGCTGTGTCTTATACTCTGAAAAATACGGTAACAACTGCAGTGATTCATTTAACAACTGTGATAAGAAAGGTCGTAAAATGGGACAAAACTACTTAACAAATGTCCCGCTTAACAACAAAATTTTGGTCATAAGTTGAAAACTACCTGTAAAAGACTCATTCTCCTTTCTCATACTAAAGTTCTTCTAAAATTGACTATTAAATTATTCATGTTCTACTTTTTTCATGAGGTTCTTCCTTGTACAGCAGCCTTTGCTGCTTTGTAAGCTAAAATTCAACAAATACAGGCATTTTCTGACCACTTACAAAGTTCTCCCTACATATGTCTGAAATATAGGGGAAAGCCTTCTAAAATAAATAAACCAGCCGGCTTATTGAAAAATGAGCTGCAGTGGCGCAGTGGTTAGAATGCAGTACTGCAGACTACTTCTACTGACTGCCGGCTGCCTACAATTTGGCAATTTGAATCTTACCAGGCTCAAGGTTGACTCAGGCTTCCATCCTTCCGAGATCAGTAAAATGAGGAAATATGCTGACCCTGTAAACTGCTTAGAGAGGGCTGTAAAGCACTGTGAAGCAGTATATAAGTCTAAGTGCTATTGCTATTTCCAACTACTATGAAAGGTACATCTGGTACTTGTGCATTTATGGATTTGGAAAATGGATGTATAGTCTTTCCCTTGTGCAAATATAATATTTGCTATTTGTTTTATTTTCGCATCCAGTTATCATATTCATATCAGCTCACGTTCAGCAATGCTGCAGCAACTGATACTAAGCCAAATATAGTCTAACTTGTCAATCTATAAAGTTCAATGTATCACTTTTGACTCCTAAAATTGATGTAGTCTCTTTAAAATAGCCATTTCTTCTGCCTTCAAAACATTATTTTATTTTTATTTTATTTATTTTATTATTCATATTTCTATGCCGCCCACTCTCCGAGGATTCTGGCGGCTTACACCAAAGACAGTATATTAAATAGCATATTGTACCCAACAATCTGGGTCCTCATTTTACCCACCTCGGAAGGATGGAAGGCTGAGTCAACCTTAAACTGGTGAGATTTGATCCGCTGATCTGCTGAACTAGCAGTCAGCTGAAGTAGCTGCAGTACTGCACCCTAACCACTGCGCCACCTCAGCTTGGTTTATTATTATTTATTATTATTAAAGCATATTAAAGAGAAACAATGGTACTCATATGATGACTTAAGTCAGGCTTGTTTGCTCATCTGCTACTCTAGGGTTAGTCACTGGGGATTTGTCTTTTAAATGCCCTGAAATCCAGTTGTAACTGCACACAGATAATATTTCTATAGAGTAACTCAGTGATTAGTGATTCCCCAAACTATTTTCCTTATTATAACTAAACACACTAAAAATGCCTAAAAACAAATTTTAATTTTAGCCACAACCCTATTTTCTGCATTAAAATGCATACCTAAATAGTCCTTCATTAAAAGTAATTGCTTCCTATTCTATTGGTGCTTGTTACATCAAATTAATATTTTCATACTTCAACATATCTCTTAAAAATAATTAGGATCCAGATAATGCAATGATGAGAATGTTGGATGTGGACTACGGGTTTAAATGTACATACATAAAATGAAGCTCAGTGAGAGAATTTGTGCCAATCTAGACTGTTTTGATGAGAAAGGAGGGATAATTCTTTAGAAACAATTATGAGGAATAGATTATATTTATATCTAGTTATGCAGTGGAAACAGATATCACACACTTCAGAAGCCCCTGTAGGCATCTGACAATGAAATGAACAAATTCATTTCTCAGAATGCAGTGCAAGAAAAATGCTAATTCTAAGAGGCATCCAGATTAAAATTTCTGCTATAACCCACATATTACAAACATAGTTCTAAACAGTCTTTTGGCATTGAGTTTATTTTTAAGAGAGAGAGAGAGATGGCCATCCCTCCAGAAAAGAAAAGGATATAGCCTTTACTGAGCTGCTTATCACAAAAACCTCCTGTAGGGTTTGGGTTTTGAAAGCTAGCAATTCAGCAAAATGCAAGAATGATGCTATCATTGTTCAGTTCCCATAACATCTTTTCAAAAAGACAGGATTTCAATGAATCTGTTTTCAACTGGTTTTCCTTCCAACCTGAGTCTGCTGTACAAGTGTCTATTTGCTTTCTCCTGACTCACAAATAGAAAATTTCATAACCACAGATTCTGCATCCTGCTGAGACATGATATGTAGAACTGCATTCTACCTACTATTAAGCTGCTGATAGCAGTGTTTCTGTTGCAATTTATGAGAAATGTCAGTTGAAGCACAGAATATTGTACACATTATATTTTCCCAGCTGGATGCCTCTGTGAATAGAAAGCAAACCAAGATACATGTGCAATGTAGATTTCAGTGGAGGTGAAGAACAGATAAAGAAATAAAGTGCACAGGTTAAATTGGCTGGTAGCCCAGAAGAGAATGATAAAATATGAACAGAGAAATATTGATGCTGTAATGTTATATCCATGTCTTAAGGATTAAGCTATTAACTACCAAAAGACCTATGCAGGACTACAATTGTTATGTACTCAACAATATAAATTCAATACCACTATAAGAATAATCAATTTGCCTGAAGAGTCCAATGAACTCTAAAAACAGGAAATCTGTCTTAATGAACTGCCAATAGCCAACAGGCAATTGTTTGAGCTAACCATTACACTTTTTTATGTGTTTGTGTGGTAGCAGAAAGTACATCAAACCCAAATGTTAAAGCCCACCAAATAGTAAATAATGAAACTTAAGTCATAAAAACACAAACCTGCTTAGTTCAGAAAAAAGACTTGTTCAGATAACTATATGAATAGTACAGTTATAGTGTCACAACCTAATATTTAAGATGCACTCATAATAATTTAGCTATGCTTTACATTGCTGTGTATAAGATTATATTCTTATGACATAAGTTAATTTTTTCTAAATGAAGTGGAATTTTATACTATCTGTAAAAAGCTGTGTTTCTATGACAGATTTTTGCTGCCAAGGTGAAATGTTATTTTCTTCAGGGATGTGAGAAGTTATGACATGTGAGGTAGAAAGTGAAATAAGAAGTCAGACAGAGACTGATGAATATTCTCCCCACTAACTGAAGATTTTCATCACTGAAACAGGGAAGGTTGGAATGTGCAATAACTTTCCCCAACTACTAACAGTTCTGTTTAAGCTTCAAAAACCTGCTCTGAAAACTCTTGCAGATGACTGCTGGTGACATGGTTGAATTGCTGAGAATCATGCTATTTTATCGTCTGTCATCATAAGAAAACTAGGTGAATTCCATCCTTCAGCCCATTGCTGAATGAAAATGCCACTGTAGTGCCTTTTAAAATTATTCTGCCATCATCAGATTAGCAAACTGAAGTGCTACCTTCTGTATATAAAATTCCTGTAGATGCAAATGAACTTATCAAGTAATAATTATGACATACAGTGCAAAAATATCTTCTGACGGAATGCATTTTCTTGGTATCTACACACGTTCAATATTCATGGAGACTCATTTCTGCTCAGCAGTTTACTAGCTTGGAAGTGGCTGATATTGTCTTCTTTCAAGGCAGTTAAAGTCTACTATTGGTTCAGTTCAGTGAATTACACAGTGAGTGTTTGATGTGTAAAGTGAGAAGTGGCAGGACTGAAATCATCCTGGAATCCATACTGTTTAATCATTGATGTGTGAGGAATAACTGCTGTTATTCAATACAGAGGGGAATAGACTTCTGCAGATACTTAGAGGTACTTTCTTGCCGGAAGAGTTCCAGATTTTGCTTTTACAACTAGTGATGAAAAATAAGTCCCCAGGCTGAGCCTTGGCTGAAATATAAGTTTTGACAATGGAAAACTTGGACAAATGATCAGCCATACATGTTCTATAGGAAACAAAGCCAAAGGTGGCAAGATCCATTGGCTTCACCTCTGCACAGATTACTGTACCAGACAAAACATTTTCAAGAAAGCAGTGTGATCAAGTTTCATAGTTCAAATTTAATAAATAGTCACACTGTAAGGAAAACTTTCAGCTGTCTGTAAGAAAACTACTCCAGATGTGAAATTCAATACAAAGGAAAGACATACAATTACAAAAGCAGAACCAGGCATTTGAAACATGTGTTACTCAAGTAACTCCATATTTTCCAAATCTTACCAGCTCCTTGCAGAAAAAATAGAGTTTTAGTTTTGATTTAGATTTTATATCTTGTTTTCCCCAAAATAAGACATCCCCTGATAATAAGCCCAATTGGGCTTTTGAGCACATGGCAATAAGGCCAAGTGCTTATTTCAGGGTTCAAAAAAATATAAGACAGGGTCTTATTTTCGGGAAAACCCGGTATTCACCCTTACTTTCTATTAGAAATATCAAATCATGCAATTAAAATCCAACGACGTCATTTCATGAAGGATAATGGAGCCCATTATCACTTAAAGTACAATCTGAAGCTTTTTGAAATTCAAAATGGCTTAGATTCCAATCAATGAGTATCAGTTCTGGATGATCAAGAAGATAATTATTTTGCCTTATGTTATAAAGTAAATTCCCAGTAATGGCTTTTCCTTGTAATAAGTCACTTTGTACTTTATCTGTCTATAACTCATGATAAGAAAACTATAAAAATGTCCATAAATTACAGTTATCTTTTTTTAAAAAAGACCTTAAAATAGAGCTTAAATAAAATCAATAAAATGCTGCTCAAATTATATGATATTTCTGTATACAGAACAAACTCATCAGCTTTCCCTTACATGCTAATGTTTGGGTTTCCAGGCAACCAGAAATGCATTGTTCATGGTTCTAACAACATTCATCTTGAGCATATCCAAGAATAAAAAATGGTTTATAGGTTCTTGGCTCCTTCAATCTTCTCTTCAGAGTCAAAAATGTTATTGTTAAATGTACTAATGTGATAGATGACAAATTTCTCTTATTCTATATCATAAATATAGTCACTGAAAATGCTAAAATTTATTTTAACATTTTAGTATTACTGATGAATGAGCTACATTACATATATGCTAGCTTTGACCAAAATATGTAAAACCATTCTTTCCACTTGCTATTCTCTCAATAGTTGCAAAATGCTGTAGGCAGATTTATTTCTGAAATAGTTACTCAGCCCTTATGAGGTCAGTGATTCAACAATGGGCTTGCTGTGGAATGCTATTTTAACTGCTCCCTTTTTGAGGCTAAAGGAAAATTTCTTTCCCTTTCAGGAAAAGTCATGAATAAAAGAACTTTTGAAAGCTACTCTGGCCTTTGACAGCTTGGGTAGTCTCCTGATGTTATGCCTCCTAATTGACACAATGCAGGGTTTGCATGGCACATTGCTGCAACATTTGTTCTACAAGCATACATTTTTCAGGAAATGAAGGATTAATCTTCCCGAGACTTACACACATATTTTCCCCAAAAAGGGGAAAATAAAATTGTTATCTATACAAATAAAAATTCATAGGGTGGTGGCAGGCAGCCAATAAACTATTTCAGGTCTGGCTTGCCATCTGTTCAGCCTGTTTTATGATTAGAAAACACAAGCAAATTGCTTTTTTCTCCAACTAATTCTCAGAAGGAGTCCTTGAAAACAGATTCCATGATGAAACTGTAATAAAGCAGAAGAGGTTACAATGATCAATAAAGCACATCCTTCTAGCAAATGAGAACATTAGGTGATTTCAACAAAGAAAGAATCTTGTTTCCCTTCCTCTTCTCACATCAGAAATACATTTAGTCAAGGAACCATCAAAAAGCAAATAAGATTATCCCAATTCTTTTGCTGTAACATCCACAATTACCTTACACTTCATTATATGGCAGTTTACCATATAGCACCATTAACATTATTTACTGTTGTTTCATTTTGAAAAAAAAATGAAACTCTTTTTCAAAAGGTTCACCTCTAGCCAACTAATACTGTATTATTTTTACAAGAATGAAAAAGAGAACAGAGGCTTCTGAGGAAAAGATTTGACTGACATCAAATTTTGGAGTGGACTCAGTCTAAACTTTAATTGCACATCATAGCTATCATATTCTTATATTTTTCACCATACAAACATATTCTGACATATGTCAATTTCATGATTGCAAATGATCAAAACAGGTACTGTGCTTCAATAACACATCACACTTCAGGCACAGCTCCAAGGACTTCAAAAGGAGAGAAGCACAAAAAAATGTACTCAACATTTCATGCTTTTCTGTGTACACTAATCCTAGTCAACTAGATTGAAGATTAAGGGGCAGGAAACAATTACATTGGACACTGCTCCCAAAATACAAAGGCTCCAACTCTCCTTGAAGGTGAAAACAAATTAGCAGGTTTGCCTGAATAAGCTACGCATCTGAATGTAGACCGCTCTTCTGCTTTCGGCTACTGCCTTTATTTAACTAAGTTGTTGTAAAATATGCTTCTCCTAGATTATTCTTGTCTAGACAGGCAGAGATGTTTTTAGGTTGAATGAAGTATTTACTCTTAGCCCAACAAATTTATGCTTCAGGAAAAAAACAGGACCTGGAAGACAGCTTGGTACACATCTGTGTATGGCAATCCAAAATTTCAAGCTTTAAATCCTACTGATTCTAATTATAGGCTGGGTATATGATTAAGTGAGTGACTTTTTCAGTATTCTGCAAATTATGTTCATAAGAAAATACAAATACAATATTTAATTTGCCAGGAAGAAGCTATTTTGCAAAAACATCTTTTAAAAAAATATTCACCTGCATATAATATATATTTCCCCTTTTGGACAACACAGTACAGATTATGTCAAGAGTTATTTAAGAATATTGTTTTTTAGCTCTTTATGTCTACAGACTTTCACATTATTTTAAATCAATCATTTAAACAGACCATAAGTAGCAAAAGAAAGAAAGAAAGAAAGAAAGAAAGAAAGAAAGAAAGAAAGAAAGAAAGAAAGAAAGAAAGAAAATCATGTTTATTTGGCAGACTGAACCTACTTGCTGAAAATGGATGTTGCCAGGATGAGCAGCTGCACAATGTGTGTTTGTAAAGGGGGGTGGGTGGGAACATGATTTTGCAGACTATTTATTTATTGTTTGCTTATTTCATATTCATATACAGTACTTAAAGAAGTAATATATAATTGCAAATGTGTGGGGACTAGATGTTGTTTTGAGTGTTCATATATTTTTGTAAGAAGAGCTGCCAGGACTTTACTTGATTTTCAGTTTTTGGCTTGGTTTATTTTCTCCAGTGGTCTGTTCTGCACCTTTTTTTTTAATCTAAGTTATTTTTCCTTGATTTACAGTATATGATTACAAAATCAGTTCACATCCAAGAACTGCTGTAAATCATTTCCTCTTTCCAGTAATACTCCTCATATAAAGCAACAACAAAACACAGTTTTTTGACTTATTAAACGAACTATGAAAGTAACATAGGAGAAAGACAGGAAAATAACTTCACCTCAGAAAATTGAAATAAGATTTTGGAGAATGTTTATTAATTTAATGCCTTAAATCATAGTAAAAATGCTTAAGAGTGACTGTGAAGTTAAATCTGTTCTTTCCTCACACCCACAAAAAGATGCAAAAGTTAAATGCAAGAATAAGTATGTAGGACAGTTGAAAATATATTTATTACATACATAGAAAATAAAAATGAATTTATTTTTTTTAATTATTATTATTTACTTTAAAATCCATTTATTCTATTCTTAAAATCAAATTTTTCAACACAAGAAAATATTCCTGTTTAAAATTGGGATTTAAACGTTACTGTGAAAATCTCTCAAATAAAACAAATAATTTGATTTCATGACAAGAAGAACTCAGAAAAGTTAATTGTAATCAATTGGACAGATTTTCAGTGTTAGATGCAAATCCCATGTTAACTGGCAAAAAGCTTTCTTAATAAAGTTTAACAACTCCACTTTACTGTATTTGCTTTGCTATCCATCCTTGATTTATCTAAAAACTTTTAAAATGAAATACATATTTAGAAAGCACATTCAACTAAGTTGACCTTCAGTTTGCTTATCTTATCCTTTTTATGCTTGCCAACTCAGTGAAATATTGGAAATGAATTACCAAGGTCCTTGATTCTGTCTCTGTCAATTGGGAAGGTAACTTTCAGAAAACAAAACAGAAGGGGATAAGTGGTATGGTGTGGTAAGAGAAACCAGAAAAAGATTAAGATAGAAAATGGGTTGGATCCTGTTGGGGGGGGGGGAGAATATTCCTATGGGAGAAATGCTGCAATTGCTCCAATTTAAGTATCCCATCCTACTCCCTCCTGTATCATGTGTGCTGTGTTTGCAGACTGCACACTTACGTAATTTCCCAATGCATACATACAGTAATTTAAAATCATGCAAACACAATACATGGGGAGAGCAGAAACACACACCCATATATATGTACCCACTCTAATCAGATCATCTCACCATCCAGAAGCATATACTTAAGATATTAACATATATATTTGCAATGGGAAGGTATGAATTAGATTTGCTTGTTTTTGCTATCAGATTGATCTAACATACACTTTGAGCCATTACAAAACTCTAAATCAGCAGGAGTCAGACATTTAACAATTATATCGATCGAACCAAGCAAACGCCATGTTATACAGTCACATTATTTCACTTAAGTAATGGAAAATCTTCCCCTAATAGTAGAAATTATATATCAGAATAGAATCAAATGTATAATATTTATTGCAATTATGAAAAGGGTCTATAATATATAGACTACTGACTAAAAATCTTTGAATATCTCTGCTATCCTAGAGAAGTAATTGCATAATATTCTGGAATATTTTCTAATATCTTAACCATATGGAGGAGGAGGGAGAAGGAGGAGGAGGAGGAAGCTTTTGTTAGATCAAATGGACTGTGTCCCATAAAAACTTAATGCCAGAAAACTATTTATTTTTTCTGGAATATGAGATATTTATTCCTACCTTTCCTGCCAAATCATCTATTCATGCCATACTGCCAAGCTACATAACAATGCAGCCTTACTGGTAATACATATAACACTGTTGTCAACCATCCTAGATATTATCTACCCAACCTCTTCACAAATGACCTCCAAATCTCTTTGACATTCTGTTTCTTTTCTCCTCCCTCTCCACAAAACTCCAGTTGCTAGGATGAACTCATCCTGGTATGTACATGTACATTCCAAAGTAAGAAAGCTGGTATTAAACGATTTTGAAACACTAGTTTCATTAAAAACTGAAACCAGATTTTAATTCTACATCTGCTGCTATGTTTATCAGATCCAAAGACAACCAAAGGACATAAGTTGACTGCTTGTCAACAGACACTATATCTAATAAATCCTTGTAAAGAGATTTTTATTTTTAGCATATTCATTTTACAAAGAACCAATTTCAAAAAACTCTTTTAAATGTTTTTAGAATCTGCTACAGCTGCCTTTCTGATACAATGACATTTTGCTATAATCCCATCAATATGTTAACTTGTAAATTAGAAATAACAATATAGGGCAAAATGCAAGATAAGCTGGAAGCAGGATCAGAAGTTACATTAAACTATTGATACTAGAACCAGAAGCCATACTTTTGACTGAGAATTCAAATTTATTGAAGCAGAAAACTTGATGGACAGAGTAGGAACTGTCCAAGTGCATGGGAATGGAGGAAACAGTAAATGCTCCCACTGAATATCCATTGCCCCATAAATTCTGCATACAATTCTGAAGTCATAATATCTAACAATGATGGTATGGTTCCTAACAAGTGGATTTTCCATTCTTTTTAGATTCTTCCCCACTCCAATTTTTCATCTCAGTGTATATAAATTACTTCATCATTAGCCACAAAGCCAGCTGGGTGACTTTGGGCTAGTCATTTTCTCTCAGTTCTAGGAAGGAGGAAACTGCAAATCACTTCTAAAAAACCTTGCCAAGAAAACTACAGGGACTTGCCTAGGCAACCTTCTCCGAGAATTGGACACAATTAAACAGAAAAAAAAGATAAATAAAATAGAAAAGGGGTGTTGGTCTTACCTGATATGTTTTTTCTCATTGGGTGGAGATAGCATCCAGGAATGGGTTGTCCTTGTCTGCTAGCTGATTGGACTGACTCTGTCAGGACACGGCTCCTTACCAACTGTCCTCAGCTTTTGGTCACAGCATAGTGACAGACCGATGGGCTTCTTTGCTAATAGTATCCACCTCTGGTCTTGGGGCCAGCAGTCCCCAGGGTGGGATTGGATGCTATCTCCACCCAATGAGAAGGAACATATCAGGTAAGACCAATGCCCCTTCTACACTGTGGTGGAGATAGCATCCAGGAATGGGACATACAGTACCAAAGCTGGCTTGTCCTACGGGTGGGCCGCATTCTGGTCTGGAGTCTCCTGATCAGTATGGACCCTCTAAAGGACTCATCTGCCAAAGGCCGCTTTAGCTGAAGCAATGGTGTCCAGTTTATAATGTTTAATGAAAGGGGATAGAGAGGACGTGACAAACTTCCTCATGAGAGGCCTGTGTAGCCCACGCCATTGTCATGGCTGCACTCCTTGTGGAATGGGCCGTCACCCCCAAGGCAAGGGAAGAGCCTGTAGCTCATATGCCTTGGTGTTGCACACCCGTATCCACCGGACCATGGTTGATGGAGTCACCTTGTTGCCCAGGGTAGAGGGCTGGAAGGACACAAAGAGGGACTTTATCTTCCTGAAGGAGGAAGTCCTCTTATTGTACATGCGGAGGGCCCTCCTCGCGTCCAAGGTGTGCCACTTTTTCTCCAGGGCATGTACAGGACTCAGGCAGAAGTCTGGCAATACGAGTTCCTGAGCTCGATGAAAAAGGAATTCACCTTGGGAACAAAGGAGGGATCCAGCCGCAAGACTACCCTGTTAGGGTGGAAAACAGAGTCCTTCCTGATAGAGAGGGCCGCCAATTCTGAAATCCGTCTAGCCGATGTGATGGATACCAGGAAAGCCACCTTGCAGGTTAGGAAACACAGTGTGGCCGATCTCAGTGGTTCAAAGGGGGCCTCGGTCAGCCAGTGCAGTACCTTGGTCAGGTCCGATGTAGGGTACCACTAGTGAACCACTGGAGGTCGTAGGTTCATTGCACCCCTAATGAATATGTGCTGAGCGAGGGACTCATGATCCACGCAAGATAGGACCGAGGACAGGGCAGCCACCTGTTGATGGATAGTGTTGAGCGATAGCCCCTTGTCTAGCCCTTCCTGGAGGAACTCCAGTATCTGGGCCACGGAGACTGATCCAGGGTTCACCTGGAACACCAGGTGAAGAAAGCTTTCTAGGTCACATCATATATTCGATTGGTGGAAAGCCTCCCAGAGGCCTGTATAGTCTGAATCACCCAAGAGGAATAATTGTCCCGGCTCAGAAGTCTTCGCTCAAATGCCAGACGGTCAAGTTGGAGCCACGGCAGATCCAGATGGACCAAGGCTCCCTGGCTGAGGGAGACTTCGTCTGATGGTATCTTCCAAGATGTGGTCACCAACAGGTTGACCAGGTCGGCAAACCATGGCCGTCTAGGCCAGTGAGGTGCAAGAAGCAGGACCTCCGCCTTTTCCACCAATATCTTCTGGATCACCTTCAGAATGAGGGGAAGAGGAGAAAAGATGCAGAGAAGTCCCTGGGGCCAAGGACTGAGAAGAGCATTGATCCCCTCTGCTCTGGTACAGCAAACCTTGCGAAGAATCTGGGGAGTTGTGTGTTGTCCTGAATGGTGAACAGGTCTACAGCTGGCAATCCAAAGCGATCTGTCAGCTCCTCGAATAATGTCAGATGCAGGCGCCACTCCGAGTGGTCGACTGTGGCCCTGCTGAGCCAGTCCGCCTGCACATTCATCATTCCTGAAATGTGCTCTGCCCTGAGGGACAGAAGGTATCTCTCTGCCCAGAGGCCTAAATGTTCGGCCTCTTGCATGAGGGACCTGGAATGGGTGCCCCCTTGGCGGTTTATATGGGTCTTAATGGCCACATTGTCCATCAGGATTAAGACGTGTCTGTCCAACACCATGTCCTGGAACCGCCTGAAGGCCAGGTGAACTGCCCTGAGTTCCAGCCAGTTTATATTGTGGCTCAGGTCTGCCTGCATCCACTGCCCCTGAACTATCCTGGACTAGAGATGGGCCCCCCAACCAAAAAGGCTAGCATCTGTAGTAACAGTCAGGTGGTTTGGTTCCTTGAATAGACTCCCTACTGAGAGTAGCTGGGAAGTCCACCACCAGAAGGAGCTAATCACTCCCAACGGAACCCTGACCTTGGCCGGTGAATTGCTCTTGCCTGACCTTTGGTAAGGCAGAAGGAGCCACTGTAGGGATCTGGTGTGCAGGCATGGCCAAGGCACAATGGAAATGCACAAGGCCATCTTGCCAGGAGCTGTGAGAGAAGGGCCAGGGGCACTGTACAATCCCTTCTGACTCGACTTGCCAAGTCCCTTAGGCTTGTCTGTCACTCCTGGAAGAGGTACACCTTGCACCCCACAGTGTCTATAACTGCTCCTAGATAGAGCAAATGGTTTGTCGGTGTCAAGTGGCTCTTGTCTACATTTATTGAGAACCTATGGTCCTATAGCACATGGATTGTGATCTGCAGGTCCTCTCTTGCCTGGGGGCCAGAGGAGGACTGTATCAGGATATCACCCAAGTAACATTGGACATGTACGGGCAGAGCCCGGAGATGTACGGCCAATGCCACTAACAGCTTTGTAAACGTCCTGGGCACAGACTATAGACTGAAGGGCAAGGCCCTGTATTGGAAGTGTTGGCCGGCGTAATAGAAGCAAAGAAATAGTCGATGTGCCGGTAAGATGAGAACGTGCAGGTAAGCTTCTGTCAGGTCTATCGATGTGAGGAAGTCACCCTCTCTGATGCTCTCCAGAATGCACTGGAGTGACTGCATCTTGAACCACCTGTAAATTAGTAAGCGATTCAGCCTTTTCAGTTCCAGAATTGCCCTTTGCCCCACCTGAGGTCTTTAGGATTACAAAGAGGATGGAATAGAATCCCATCCCCTGTTGGTCCTCTAGAACCAATTGGATCATGTGAATGCCCAACAGATATTGAATAGTGGCTTCCATGAGGGCCCTCTTCAATTTGTCCCTTGAAATGGGACAACAAATGAAAAACTTCAGGGGTGTGAAGAGGAACTCTAGGGAGAGGCCTGATCTTACCATCTCCAGGACCCAGGCATCTGTGGTGATGTCCTCCCAATACTTGGCAGATAGAGGCAGGCGGCCCCCAATGGGAGGATTAGTCTCACAGTCACTTTGAGCATCGAAAGGAACGACTTTCCTCACCCCAAAAGGGCCACTTGTGGTGGAACTGCTGCCTGTTCCTGCCAGACCTGTCCTGCAGTTGTTCCTGTCTAGGGAAGTAAGGCCTCTGGGGATGCGAAAATCCAAATCTGTTGTCCACTGCTCGGAAGGATGAGCAGTGAAATAAGGTAAGGGACGGTAATCCGTTCACCTGGAGATGGATGGCAAAATTTTTCATTTCTCTTGACTCTACAAGGAGAGGATCCAAGGAGTCTCCAAACAACCTGTCCCCTGTGAAAGGGGCGGAGGCGAGCCCCCACTTATGCCCAGCATCCGCTTGCCACTGGTGGAGCCATAGTAGTCGGCGGGTCGCCACAGAAGATATGATAGTCCTGGATGCAAACCTTGCCACATTAAGAGTGGCATCTGCAGAAAATTCTATAGCCGCCATCAACTTATTTATGTCCTGGTGAGATCTTATGTCTCCTGCAGAAATCCTCTCCTGCATCTGCGTAGCCAGGAGTGATGCCCTGTTAAAAAAGGACGCAGCTGTGGAAGCTTTGACAGCCTAGGCAGCAGCCTGAAGGGCCTTCTTCAGTGATTGTTCTGCCCTTTTGTCCTCAGCCCTGAGGGCCTCCTCTGGTGCATTGGCCATAATAGAAGGTACAGCTAATGCCGCTACTGGGGCATCCACCTCAGGCACATGAAGTGCCTTAGAAAGGTCCTGGCCCATGTTGTAAAATCTATTAGCCAGACTGTTGGGATTGGGTCCCGCCCCTGGAGAGGCCCATTGCTTCTGTACTACATCGAAAAACAGCTGAGGGAATCACTTCGGCCTCTGTGCCTGGTTCCAAGAAGAGCAAATCTGTAGGATCGTCTGATTCTGTGGCTGGATTTTGCCTGTGTCGTTCCCATGTGTGTAGTATTCTTTGCTTTAAAAAGCAGAGACCTGAATAATGCCAGGCGAAAGAGGCCAGAGAAGGCTGGCTGATCTGGCAATAGGCCCTCGTCTTCAGAGTTCTAGGTCCTTTTGAACCGCTTGAAAGTGAGGAATGACTCCGCCTGGAAGTAGCTGGGGAGTGAGGCCCCTGTGGGGCTAAAAATTCCCCTGAGACCTGGGTTCCCTGATGATGACTGGAATGCATGTGAAATTCCGACTACACTGACGCAGCTCTCTGGCTTTGCGATAAGCCAACTGCGATACCCTGCTTAATGGCCTCCGAAATTAAAGCCCCCATACCTGGGGGAATTTGAGGCTCTTAACTGCCCCTGGGCGGAGCCCCGCCACTGTGGAGGTGAAAGTTGCCTCTATAGAGTGAATTGTCTGCCTCAGAGGCTGTTCCCAGACAGTTACTGTGGGCAACGAATCTGACAGTAAGCATCACTGTAGCTGGGCAGATTGGAGCCTGGATGAGAAAGCTGCTCTCCGGCACCATCTGGGGACCAGGACTGAGAAGGCAGCCTGTCAAATGCTTCAGGCAAAGCATCCGACGGCTGCTATGTAAAAGGGCAGGAACTGACCAACTTGATTCTTTTGTTCCCTGCCCTGCCCGGCCGCTCAGTATCTCTCATTCCCTTGGTGACTTGGTGATCTATAGACTTCTGGGAGGGATTCAGAATTCCTCCGCAAACTGCTGGAGGCTAAGGGACTCGGTTGTCATCTGAAGCGGTCTGGCACGCAGGGAGCTGTCCGATGGATCCTGGACTCACCTGACAGTTGGGCGCTCCCTCGGCTTATTATGGGGTTGAGCCAAGGCTCTTCACGCCAAGCCAGAGTAATGTGGGGCACCAAGACTGACCCTTCACCGAGCCCCAGGGCCAGAGGTGCAGAATAAAGCTCATTCACACTGGTCCCTGTCAGAATTGCCTCCTCGCAATCTGACCTGCTACTTCGCGGCCCTCAGTGGAATTGAGCTAAAGCTGGTCACACTGGAATAACACAGCAGCTCTACCGGCCAAGACCAGGAGCCCGCTGTTGTCAAAATTCGCTGTGTAGAGAAAAATCCAGGAATCCAGGATTGTAAGAGAAACACATCTGTCCTAGCTGAGGCTGAGTCAAAAACTGGGGACTGTTGGTAAGGAGGCGTGTCCTCACGGCTCTAATAGACTCAAACCAATTAGCTAGCAGATGAGGACAACCCATTCCTGCATGCTATCTCCACCACAATGGAAAACTGTGGGTCTCTTCCCATCAGTCTTCTAACCTGCATAACTATAAAGTAAGCTGTTTGACAATAAATTAAATTGATTATAAGCAGTGAATGCAACTTACATATATATCCTACTGTCAATGATTGGGCTCCATCTACAGCAGAGGTGTCAAACTCACGTCGTCACAGCGGCGTCACGTGACATATCTGGACTTTTTAACCCTTCGCTAAACCAGGCATGGGTGTGGCCAGCGCATGATGCATCTGGCCCGTGGGCCGGGAGTTTGGCAGCCCTGATATATAGTTAACCATCCCTAAAGATTCAGCATGTTGACTGGAGCAGGATCACACTATTTCAAGAATGCAATCATGATTTCCAGTATGTTAACTTCTACTTAAAAATCCTGAAATTGTGGTATCGTGCATTAACTTAAAAACAAAATCGAAAGAGGCCTGGTAACACATTTCCTGACCAACAACTCTGATTATGAAATAAGACCTCACAAATACTTGTACTTTAATGTGTTAGCTGGAAAAACTACTACAGACACTTCCTGATCTTTTGCTACCACAGATTATAAAAGCCTCCTACAATATCTCTAAAATCAAATGACAAACCACAATCAAAAACCAATATTTTATGGAGAAGAATAAATGTTTACATAGCTATTGTTCCTCATGGAGATATATCAAGAAGAATTTCTTTGTTTTAAATTGATGGAGGATTTTTAAAGATATATTTTTATTGTTTATATATGAATATAGTGTAATTGTCCTGCCATTCCATTTACCATAAGATAAAAGTAAAAAAATATCAAAAAGTATATCAAGAAGAATTTCTATGTTTTAAATTGATAGGGATTTTATTAAGATATATTTTTATTGTTTATATATGAATATAGTCTAATTGTCCTGGCATTCCACTTACCATAAGATAAAAGTAAAAAACAGAATAACTTATATACTATTTTAAACAGTTGTAGTGTTTACAATAGTTTCTGACCATTATATTCTAGTATGTCAACTTATCCATCATTCTAACATTTACATACATACAATGGATAAGTACCATATTTTTCAGACTATAAGACGCACCTAACTATAAGACACACCTAAATTTAGAAGAGGAAATCAACAAAGTTTTTGGCCTCCACTGTTATTTATCTTAACACTAGAAGTACTAACCAGAGATGTTTTAATTGCCATATAAAAATTGAGGCACAGAGGTAATTTTCTGACACTCAGATGTATCATTGGCCTTATGCATATTTTGACTTAGTGATTAACTTTAGCCAATATGCCAGCATTAAATAATACAAGATATATCTGGGAGATGTGGTTGAGAAATTAACTTTGATTTTTATTTACATGAAATATTCATACTTTGGAATAATCCTTATTTGAGAATTACAAGTAAACATCATTTCAAGACCATGGGGAAAGAATATGGCATTAGTATTTTAATAAAAAAATATCAGTTTTTTTCCAAACATTAAATATTCTGTAATTATTATATGGTGCTTTAGAAGATTTAATCTACATTTTATTTTTATAAACAGTTGCAGTGTTAGTAACATAGATATTAGCAATTTACAAGAACTTTGGAATAAAGACTTTAAATATCATATTTTAACCATTCAATAGTCTTTTGTTTTGAAGAATGCTAAATAAATTTATTATGGTGCTAATTCAAAAATTATTTTTGTTTACTAGACACTTTAGTAGAAGTTTAAGAAGAGATGTGTTGACCTCTTTATGTTGTAAATACGATCTTTAAGAAGACATTGCTCTATGCAATCTAGGACTGTTCTATGTTTATATCATTTAGACAATATTTACATTGTTGGTACAAAAGTTGGAAAGAGAAATAAAGTTTAAATATATTTATTTGGTGTTGAATTATATACTAGCATATGTTATTTATCAATGTATGCCAAGTACTGGATTGATTGAGCGTGGAGTGTAGTTAAACTGATAGCTCTGCTCTGTTGGAAAGAAAATTGTTACTCCAGATTTTCAGTCCTGGATTCTCTATCTTTCAAATGACTCATAATCAACATAATGAAAAAACAGACCAATATCATCCTGTGTGGTTGAGTTACAACTTGCTTAAAAAATAATTTTAAAGTTAATTTTATACAGTTTTCTCTTCTGTTTCCTTCCTTCCTTCCTTCCTTCCTTCCTTCCTTCCTTCCTTCCTTCCTTCCTTCCTTCCTTCCTTCCTTCCCTCTCTCCCTTCCTCCCTCCACACAAGTATACAAACATAGAAAGTAAAGAATCTGTGTATTCCATGAAGTGCCTGCTATGTTAACTTTTGCAAAGCGATGACCAATGTGGCATAGCATTCTTAAGCACCTGAATGGATATTATATAGAATAATATAAAATAAATATGCATAAAATCTACACCTAGTTACTGGTTACCAGTTCTTAGTCACATACTTCCCCCGCACTTACGACGACAAGAAGCTCTCATTCGGGAGTATAGTAAGATCCTGTTAAATTCCTCTCTACCCATTCATGGATACATTCCTGATCTCTTAAGATGCCGATTAAAATCAAGAAACCCACCACTCTTGACAGCACTTAAGTTGATGGCCGATCATCAGAATACCACACTCTGAAATGTTATTTCTGTTTTCCTCTTAGGTTTTTTTTATTGTTTTAATTGTTTTTACCTGTAAAAATGAAGTGTTTTAATACTGTGGGCGACCAGCCATACGCTAAATAGATAGATAGATAGATAGATAGATAGATAGATAGATAGATAGATAGATAGATAGATAGATAGAATAAATCCAAGCCATGAAATCAAGGTCTTAAATTATAAGTAGGCAGATAAATCAACACATTGTTTTTAAGAAGTAATGATGAAGAGAAACAAATGTTGCAGGAGCAGCTTTTTATATGTGATGGCTTGATTTGTGATTAGTTTTCAAGCAAATACACCATCATCTGAACAAATCATAGTTATTATTGGCTAACAGTCAAATTTGTTTCAACATCAAAATACATTTCATTAACAGAGAATATTATTATTTAGTTCCTTTCTTCAAGGTGAATTTATACGTACTTCTCTCAGACATTTAAAGTCTCTTTTTTAAAAAAACAACACCACAATTAGTTCTTTCCTTCAAGCTATCCAGTGTTGCTTATTGTTAAAAAAATCCCTATCATTTAGCAGTAGCAGCAAAAGAAAAGCATCTCTTCCTTTCTTAATTTATTCCCTACAGTATACTGTGAGTCTGAATGGTTACACATACAGACTAGTGAGAAAGAACATACTACTTAGTCTTTGGCTGCCAAATATTTGACTCATAAAAGGACTTGTGTTAGTTGTGCTGAAGCTTTTGGCAAATCTCCATTGGTAATTTGAATTCTTAGAAGTAATTGTCAAGACTATATCTTATTTCCTGATTATACCTCTTATTTTTTTAAGCAACTTTTTTTTCTCTGATACTCTATTTAAGGTTGATTTCTTGCAGAGACTCCCCACCAATGAAATGTAGACTATTTTTTTCTTTCATTTTTCACTTGAACCTGTGAAATATACTTTCTTACAATCCCCATTCAATCTTGCAACATATTTTTAGTTACTACAAAGGGATCAGCTCAGCTTGTACTGTAACAATGACTATGTAAAGAGAGATTCACAAGAATGGTTCCCAATTTTTCAAAGAGAAAAAACACAATTAATAATGAATCCACAAACATTTTGGCCAAAAGGCAGATTTGGAATTATATCCTGTAGGAATTATTTTAAGTACTTATTCACAAAAATGGCTGCCATGGGAACAAAACCAGTTACAAAGCTAGTTTACCACATTTATACTTATACTCTTAACCTGTTGTTCCACTTCCCAACATGAACTACTTACTGAAATCAAATATTCTGTCTTGAAGATAGCACAAATATACTGATAAATAAACACCAGAGTACTTATAAACTTTTATACAAAAATTTAAGAAATGTTAATGATGAAAGTAGGAATACTAGGGTTACATAGATCATCAACCGCCATTTTCTAAAAGCTCAATAATTAATTTTGGTGACATGGATGGATGAATAGGCAGTATCATCCAGAGAAGACCTAAAAATTCTTTAGGTCTTCTCTGGATGATACTGCCTATTAATCAGGTAGTTATAGGTAGTCCTTGATTGATTATCATATATTTAGCGAGTGTTTGAAGTTACAACTATGTTTTTAAAAAGTTATTAATGACTGGTCCTTATACTGACCATCACAATGTCCCATAGTAACGTGATTGTGATTTGGGTGCTTGACAACTACCACACATTTATCACAGTCGCAGCAGCCTACTGCAATTACACATGCGATTGCCATTTAGGACCTTCCTAATCAGCTTCTGACAAGCAGAGTCAATGGAAAAGCCAGAAAGAGGTTGCAAGTCGAGGTCATGTGATGTCTCACTTAATAACTGTGGGTAATTAGTTTGATGACCATGTCGGAAAAAGTCTGTAAAATCAGGTGTGGTCACGCCTCACTTAACTACTGCACTGCTTAACAATGAATTTTCCAGTATTGTGACAGTAAATCAAAGTTTACTTGTACAATATTTGTCTTTGTTTTTTTTTTCTGCAGAGAAGACTCAAGACAAGTTTTATTTATTTTGTTATTTGTATATTTTGCTGCTTCCTTGCAAACCTACACAATCAATATTTTAATATTCTTGCTATGGGAATATATGCAATCACTCTTTCGTATGCTGTACATAAAAATAAGGTAGTTTGATGGCTCTTTCAGGTAGCCTTACCAAGTGTGCAGGGTACAGAAGCTATGCGCATACAGGGTGCCAAATACTGTAGAATTGTATTGTATGGTTATAGAAGTTATCTGGAGCAATTCAGCAACTTCCTTCTAAGAATTTTCCACATATGAAATAATTCATGAGTATTCCCTTATTTCATTATACTTTACTACCCTAAGCTGCCGGACTCTATATACAACAAAGTTTTCTACACATAAATATGAAATTTCATTGTCCATTTCACTGGTGATGTCAGTTCATGATTGCTATTTTTTCAAAATACATTTTTAAAAGAGGAAATGGGAAACAATAGCCCAAAACCCACAAAAATTACTACACTATTAATACTATGTTAGCATTTTACAGAAGAGTTGCATTTTTATTTTGACATTAAAGACAGTTTTGATGCTACCATCAATACTTTAGAAGGTAAAAATATAGAAGTAACATCAGTAACAAACAAGCTATCATGATAACAGGTTATGTCAGGCAGAAACAAAGTTTTGATCTACTAATCTACGCTGTTTCCCTGAAAATAAGCCATCCCCTGATAATAAGCCCAATTGGGCTTTTGAGCGCATGCACTAAAAATAAGCCTCCCCCTGAAAATAAGCCCTCCCCGAAAATATTTAAACTCAGAGCTAGAAATCAGGTAAGATGGCAAGAGGAGCCCCATCTTGCTCCACCACCCCAAAATAATAAGACCTCCCTGAAAATAAGGACAAGTGTTTATTTTGGGGTTCCAAAAATATAAGACAAGGTCTTATTTTTGGGGAAACATGGGTATTAAAGTTTACAAGTCAAAATATTTAACTCCTTTTTAAAGAAACGCCCAGGTTTAATACACTATTTCAAATGTTATAATCAAATTATCTTTAAATATTGGGGAAAGACACTAAGCATTGTTAGTCTTATCACCTTCAAAAAAAAATAAGATGAGTAATGTAGTGTGACAGTAGTTAAGAGTCTTAAACGAGAATGTACGTGACCTACATAATCAGGTCATATCCAAATGCAGTCCATTTCAGTGCTATATCAGCAGGTATTACCTTTTTAAGAATTCATGCCAAATATAACTTCACCTTCCCCAGACACCATATTATTCTAATTATAATTAACACCATATCCAACCTATCACTGTTTTTATTGAGGAATCACTGTAACTGTTCATGATACATTTTGTAATTAGGTGACATCATACAATAAATATAGTACAGACCTCCTACAGACATATTGGATCATTGCAGAAGTCATTCTGGCAGGTATCATTTGAAAACATAATTTGCAGCCTTTATGAACAGAATAAAAATAGCATCTAGGGTTGATGTAATAATAATATTTAAGGGTAATAATAATAATAATAATAATAATAATAATAATAATAATAATAATAATGATAATGATAATGATAAAATATGCACAGGCACATAAACCCATCAGCCATTCTGAGCATGTGTAAAACAGGTTATTCTCTAGGTTATAGAGAATTTTTTTAATATATGTATCCTTAGAACTGGTGGAGAAATATAAAAATGCAGATAACTAGAACCATTGATATCTCAATCACATTCGTGCCTATTAGTGTGTTAGTTATTTAATTATTAAACCACCTGACTTACAAATCTAGCAAAGGCGTCTAAGATGAATCAAGCAAGACAGTTATTATAATTTCCTAAGGCTATTAACAATTCATATTAGTCCAACTGTGTTTCTTAAGCTTTCCCTAGAAAAGCAACAAAGCTATCTTTTCAGAAGCCATCATAGCTACTGAGTGGGAAATTCTGGTATTACTGTCATAAACAAATATTTTTAATTATTTTCAAGTAAGAAACTGTTATTTTAATATATATATTTTTCCAATATTTAATGGTTTGATCTAGTTAAAGAAATATATTCTGGTGTGGAATTCAAATGCAGGTATATTCTAGATTAAATGTGGCTTCCAAATAGTCTTTCCTTAATGGCTACTAAAACCCTACAACACATTTATATTTTCATAAATGTTGTAGCACTGCATTATTTTGTTGCATTGTTTTTTTCACCTTTTTAATCTCTTAAAACCATTAAAGTGCAGTTAAAATATCTGATATTGGATATATAAATTTAATTAATTTAAATTAAGATTAAAAATTATAATTTTGCCTAAAAACCAGATTCTTGGAGCTCCAATGGGAGGCTTCATATTAGGGGTGATTGACAGATTCATAACAAATCCCATCTCCTTGCTCATCCTATTACCTTCTCCCTTCCCATCTTTCAGTTAGGGTTGAATATTTATATTTTTATATTATTATGTATAATTCTGTCCTTTTAATATTGTAAGCCACTCAGAGTTACCCTGTGGTAAGATGGGCAGCCAAAAAAAAAAAGTGATTTTGTTCTGATCATAGTTTTTTTTTAATAGAGTGTAAATTTAATACTTGATGCATTTGAAACAAAAATCTTGTCCCCATAGTTATCTTTCTCCCTGTACTTGATGCACAAGGTAGAACTTGCTGAGGTCGGCTACATCATGATTTACTACACCTTCCATCCGAAATAAAGGGTCACATGGTAAGCCATGTGGCTTGCTTGGTACCTGTTGTTTCTAGTACTTGTCACACCTTCCGGAACGAATCCCAGATGAGTACCGAGTATCACTATATGTGTCATCAAATCAAGATTAAACTTTTCTAGAATTTGGCTTATTGTATGCTGAATGAATTTTCTCATTTAAATTAGCCAAGTATGACAGTTTTCACAGTGTCCTGGTCTATTGGCTCACTATTTAAAATGATATGCAAAGCGCCAGTCAAGAAAAAAGTGTATTCCATTACTACCATATAAATCCAAACCTTAAACCCAGCACCCACAGTAAAATCATATTAGGGAATGAAATTAAAATAATTTACTTCCAATTAAAAAATTTAAATGAAGATATATCTAGTCTTCCATAACATAGCACAAGTAATCATTCCATCTAGTAAATTCTTAAGAAAAATCTGAAGCATTCCTTTCCCCCCCCTCTTTAAGAAGCTTATGCGGTTAGGCAGTATCATATGTCACTCTTTCAAGTTATTCTTTATATTATCAGTATAATTTGAGAAGTTTTGTCAAAATATATATATAGCAAGTTTAAAATTTCTTTACATTCGACATTTGGAGATAGTGGATTTATCTTTATCTTGTTTATGGCAAACCAATTGCCCAGATTTGTAAATGCACAATCAGAATGAGAGAGATAAGTAACAAGGTTGATAGACTACTCTTTTTACAATAGGAACAGGGAATCTATAAGCACAGATCAGGCGGTATCTTTTATCAATAAATAAAAGTCTTCTTGGCTGAATATATCTGAGCACAGAAGAAAAACAGATAAAATGTCATTCTTGCAAGTACATAAGAACATTAAAAAATAGCACACTGTTGCCCTCCAGACCTTTAACAAGAGATGTTTCTTAATTCTGTGGGGGTCAGATGTTTAGTTTACTCAGCAAAAATAACAGTATTAAAAGCCATTGCTCTTCCATGTCACCATAATTCTTTCCCATACTCTCTGACTTTCTGTGAAATTCACTAAGGTGAACACTAAAGCCAAAATAGATAGCTATCTCACTTAAAGTATTTTAAAACTGCTTATGTGACCTTTAAAAATAATCTTAAAGTGTCAATCTAGTTTATGAATCTGATGAAGATATACATACAAAGAAGACAAGTGGAAGGGCAGAGTCTAAAACATTTTGCAAACACTCTGATAATATTTCATACTCCATTCCACAGAATTAAGCTTTGCTGAAGCTTTTCTAACCAAAATGCATTAGGATTTATTATCAATGGAATGCATTGTACACTTTTAAAATTCTCTTTCTTTGTTTCAATTCACATCGGCTATTACTACATTCGTGTCAGGAGCACCAAAGTACTTCTGGGTTGAAAGGATTGAATGGTGACATTTCGGTTGCCCGTGGGACGCCCGGTTGGGTGCTCCTTTCATTTTCCTGTTAAGTTGCCCAACAAAGTGATAACCATCTATCTACTTGTGGTCATCTGCTTTCAAACTGCTGGGTCAGCAGGAGCTGGAGCATATGACAGGAGCTCTCCCCATCCCATAGCAGTAATTGGCTCTCAAATACCTGTTGATCATCAGCCCAGCATCCTAACCTCATGAGCAACCACACTCCTTTTACACAGGCTATTAAATCACTAGTAATAAAATACTATTCAAACAGAAAGAAGAAAACATCTGTAAAAAAATCCATTTGAATAATTCTCAACATTTCAGACCATATCCTCCAAAACAGGTGGATATAGTAATTGCGCAGTACTATTTATAGGTAGTTCACATATAAGGGGAATCTTTTGAAAATCAATATTGAAAAGCATGTCGGTTACATTTTTGTGTGGCTTCTAATTTGTCAAAAATAATTATCTTTCAAATTCATTTTTAGTGTCTAGACTTTTTGTTAATAATTTTCAATTTATTTTTCAAACACTAGCTTGAATTTTTATTCATTGTTTTAAGGAAATATATATTTATATGAAACTGCAGTTGACTGAGGTTATCTTCTAAATCTCCAGTTCCCAAACAATGATCACAAAGCTCTCTGGGCACTTAAACAAAATATTTAAGCGGCTAACATGCAATTATACATTTTGCCTATACACACAAAAGACTAATCAGATTTGCAGCAAATCCAGTAACAACCATATATGCTACTTGTATATATTACTGGAATATTGTAGATGCTTTAAAAAAAATGAAACAATTTGAATATTAATGTAGATTAATAATTCTTGTAAGAGTATCTATGCATATTTTATTATAACGTATGAAAAATACATTAAACCTTATTCAAAATATCATCAATGTAACAGTTTAACAAGACTTTAGAACAAAACCCAACCCCATCCTTCAAAAACAAAAGCAGAAAAAGATTAATTTATTTGTAAAATAAATAAAATAGACTGAGATTTAGATTAACCTAATAATTTCTTTTCCCAGAAGAAACAAAACAAAGCATACTATTTTATTATTTTTCAGCAATTTTTATTTTAAATCAAATGCAACATCCCAAGCAAGATAGAGCGAGAGAGATGGAAGAAAACATCTTACCTTCTTCAGTTTCATGCCATACAATCCCTTCCAAATTTACACTGGTTCCAGGTTCACATGGTCCAAGGCATTCAGGTTCTGTTACTATTCCAACATCACAAGTATTCACACCCACTGAACGAGTCCGTACCAAAAGTTGCTCCACGGGGGCTGCAATGTTGGATGAAGATGGTGAAAAATAGGAAGGTAGAATCTGAGTTGTCAGATTACTGGAAATAGGAGGTGGAGGTGCAGGCACTGTAAAGAGTGGGTCAACCTAGAAGTAAACACAAAGGGGAAAATAATGTTATTTTTAAAGTAAAAGGAAATGCTGTTATTAGAAATGTATCAATAAATAAACATATTAATTCCATATAATAATTCAGCAAGATGGATGAAAAAAATTCTTACTTTAGGAAGAAATTCATTTTTTTAATTTCCTGAGATAAGAACAGCAGAATATAAGTTATATTAAATCAGGCCAAGGTTCAACTAGTTCAACATTTTGTCACGATAGTGCTGAACCAGATGCCAATGGCAAGTAATGACTATTTTATTTTTATTATACCATTCTCCATCTGTCAATTACAAAAGGACATACTGCTTAGATCTGTATATGCACTATGCTGATAGATTACAACAGTCTAGATCCTTGGGAAGAAGTGAATGCATATGAAGATCAATACCAGCTGAAGAATTGGCAGCTATGACTTGTTGTTAACAGATGATAATATTTATTAATAATTTGAAAAAAAATAAAAAATACCAGGACTTGCAGATTGAAATTGAACCCTTATGGAAAAAGAAATATGTCATTATACCAATTGTGACCAGAGTCCTCAGAGGGATACCTAAAGAACTTCCTTGACATCTGGAAATTTATCAGATTTGAACATCCTAATTTAACAAAAAAAAAAAAAAAAAAACACCCTTCATTGGAATTGCCTATAATTATTACCTTAATAATTATTGTGTCCTTGGTTAGGATGGGAATTATTAAGTTTCCATCTGTCTTGGATTCTGAATCTAACCCTACACATAATAATTTGAGCAAATGCAATCAGGGTCAGAATTGAAAAATTGTCAAGTGATTCGAAGTGAAGACTGTGCAAAGAAGCAGAAGCAACAGTAGGTCATATATTCAGGTTGTGCAAAAAGATTCACACAAAATGATTATAAATGACATAACACAGCAGCTAAAATGATTAATTGAATCACCTGTGAAAATTATCATGTGCCAGTAATGAAAAATTGGTAGGAACATAGAATTTAAAAGTAGCTGAAAATGAGCAGGATAAAATATTGTGGGATTTCATAATACAAATTGCTAGTCTTGGTCTTAGATTCCATTCAACTGTGGTATGTCTGGATAATTGATGTGGCAATACAAATGGACAGTAGAATAAAAGACAAGGAATTAAAAAAGATAAGAAAATATCAAGATCTGAAAATTGAAATAGTATGGCATAAACCAGCTGTGGTGTTCCTAGTTGTTATTGGCACACTGAGTGCCATACCAAAAAAACTGAGACAGCACGCAGAAAATGCATAAATTGACAAAATTTCCATTTGTCAATTACAAAATGCCACATTGCCCGGATCCGCACATAAACTGATACATTATGACATCCTAGGTTTTTGGCAATCATTCAATATGTATGAAGGACAACATAGTAAGAACTGGCAGCTTTCACACTGATTTTTACACACAAACATGCATTTTGTTTTTTAAAAAAGCCAAAATAAAACAAAAATAACATTGCCTACATTGAAAAAATGGACTGTGGGTAGCCTTTCCAGTGCATCAAGTACTCCACATGTTTCCCTCTGGGACTAGATTCCAGCACCATTTACTCCTTATCTGATGAAAAATATCAATAGCCTCTCTTCCTGATGCCAGCTTTTTTGTGTTTGCCTAATTTTTGGTACAACTCAAAGATGAATGGCTCAAGTATTATTGTAGGGGGTGTAGGATTGGGCAACTCATACTCTGGCTTACATGAGAGGGCATCTGGAAGTTTGTTTGGGGAGCTAGAACCTATGAGATTTAAAAATCAAAGGAGGATAAATATTGTCTCCATCTGGTTTGCTGAGGGGTGAGAAATTAAGTATTTTCTAGAACTTCTAAATTCTGCCTATATATGTTCTGTACTTGCTATTGTCTACTTGCCTTTGATTTTCTTTTGCTTGTGTCCTGTGTTGTCTTTTTATCCTCCCTTACTACTTGTTTTTCTCCTGCCACTACCAAGTATCCAGCTCTCCCTGCTTTTCTCAGTTCCTCCACCCCTCGCTGTTGGTCTCCCACGCTGTTCTGTTGCCATTCTCAGTCACCGGACCGCTGATCCCCTTTGCTGAAATGCTCCACCAACACCGACAGCCTCCGGTTGTACTGATGCTCTCCCGTTGCTTTCCACGATCCTCTCAGAATCTGCTTTGTTGTGCTGCCTCTCGCTGCCAGCTCTCCCGTCTGCTGCGCTGCCGCTGCTCCTGACTCCTCAGCCATGTGGCTACCGTTTGCGCTGCTTCTCCCAGCAACAGGACTGACCGAATGGCCCATGGCAAGCTCGCCTCTCTTCTCCTCTCCACAGCCGGTTCTCCTCCTCCTCGTCCCTGCTCCTCTCTCTCTCTCTCTCACAGGCTTGCCTTTTATTTCTCTGCTGGTTGTTGATTTGCCCTCGGTCAGCTCGCCTCTCCGTCCCACAGATGATTTTTCTTCCCTGCTCCACAGCTGGGCCCCAATCGCTCACCAGCTCGCTTCGTTGTTCTCCACTGGTGTATTTTGCCTCTCCGCTCACCTCGCTTCAATGGGCCTCCATGCTGTTGGGAAGGCCTCTCTCTAGCTGGGCTTCTCTCAGTAGGCCAAGTTTGCTGTGGATCGTTTTCCTCCTATTTCTCCAGTCTTTCCTCTCCTTTTTCTTTCTCCTCTTATTTTTCTTTCACTGTGATTTACTCTATGATTTGTCTTTCCCTCTCTACCGCTCCTCCTATCATTTATCTTACTTTAATAGCAACTTTTCTCTTCTTTTAACTCCCTGCGATGCAACTATGCTTCCTCCATTGCCGCCATCTTGAAATCCCTTTAAGATAAATCACTTCAGAATCCCCCCCCCTTTAACATATAAGTTGTACAATTCACTTGAAAAATAAACTATAATTGTTTACTGGTGAAAAAAATAACAATAAAAAACTAGAATAAGGTGGCAGAATAAGTGTGCATATCCTCTCATAGGTCAAAATTAGGGCCAAGTTAACATTAGTTGCTCTGCTACTGGTTGAGGCAAATTCTGCTCTAGGTGCTGAATTAGCTGCATCATATCATTATGTAAATTAGTCATCTGTGTATCCACTTGCTGTTGGTTTTGCAATAAAATGCTGCTGCCAGGTGCTAGGCAGATAACATATTTCTTTAAGGATTGAGGTTACTCCAAAAATTTCTCTCTTTGGGAGACTGTATGAAACTTGAAAGATAGATGTTAGCTATAACAGGTAGGCCAGACAGGAAACACAACCAGATAAACTAGTTCTACTTTATGATAAATCTATGTTAACAGAATCTTGCAAGTTTGAAAGTACAATTATCATGTGGTCACCTTTACAGCAGAGAACTTAGTGAAGTCCCTTTTGAGCCTACTGTTCTGCCTACTATGTATCTGTGGGGTATGCTGTCTCTTATCTGACTGTTCTTTAGACTGTTCCTCTTTGCCCCATCTTTCACAGTCTTCCCCATGTACCATTACAAGATGCTTTATAAAACATGCTTTTAAAAGGGATGCTTATAGAATAATGCATTTTACTATATAATAAAGGATAGTGGAGATATACTTCTATAAATGAGCCAGTGTAGAAATTCATTGGTTTGTTGTGACTTGAAAACTGACAAATGAATCAAAGATACATTATTGCAGAAAAATAGTTTAATTATAGTAAGAGAATATTAACAATTATCCAGGAACTCAATGAAATTTTGTTCTGAAGAGATAACAGGATGCATTATGACAAGGTTGCCAGAAGTCTACTGGGGAATAAGGATTTCTGGTCACTGTATGCATTTTTATATTCAAAATGAGGAATACCACTAGATCAACTACTGTATATAGGTAATATACAATATTTTATTTAATTTGATGCATCTAATGCTGACTGTTGCATACCCAAGTTGGTCTCTCTAATAAATTTGCACATGTCAAATACCATAAAACAGATAGATTCCCTTTCCTATTCAGCCAGAAAATAGAAGTTTGAAATACATGTAATCACACAATGAAAGTACAATTCTATCACCTTTCTGAGTTTCACACTGCACAGAGAAGAGGACACTAGCAGTCTTTTAACAGCCTTATCCAAAAGGGTAACATCCAGTTACATTAGACTTCAATTCCCATAATAGATACAGATAGTATAGCCACCTGGCATTGTGAATAAGTCCAACATATATCTAACATTCCAAAGTGAAAAGGGTGATTGAAGATTTTTCCCTTTCTCTTTATTTCAAATTCAGCTATTAATTGCTAAAATGCAGAGATGAGAAAACACAAGAGAAAATACAAAGATGAGTGGGTATAATATAATTTAAATATTAGAACCACTCATGTACTTAATCAGAACTCAAAGCAGCAGTTTAGACAATTTTGTCAAAATTACATTAATCTCTTCCTAGTCTCAATAAGAGACTGAAGAAGTAGAAATTTACATGTAAACAAATATAACGCAAAAAGAAACAATATAGTCCAGATCCTATACTAGAATTCTATCCATAATCCTGCATTCCAAATATATGGAAAATTGACTGAAATATGATTTTTGAATCCCCACATTTGTCAGTTGCCTAACAAAAATTAAAAAAAGCATGAATTGAGTATAGAAGCTCTGCACTTCTGTGTTTATCCTGCTGCCATTAGACTTCAAGATGTTGGCAGCATAAAACAAAAAAAGCTTCTCAAGAAGAAGCCAAATATGCAGGCAAATGTAAAAGCAGCTGACCTCAAAAACAGATGTTCTTTGCAAATCAGTCATCAGTTAAGTAAGGATAAAATAAAACAATATTTATCTTTGAACTAAGTTCAAGAGAGAGAGCCAGAGTTTGCACTACATGAGTTTTGGCTGTTGTAGAATCTCCTGGTAACAGAGGCCTTCTAGTTTTAATTTCATGCTTTTGGAATAAAGATAATGCAGTTTATTTCTGTACTTTCCTCAGTATTATCTCCAGATGTAGCATACTTTAGCATCAACCTACCTAACCTGTGTGTCCCTTAGAATTTGATCAAAAATTATTTTAAAATGCTATAATTTAGGTTCAAAGAAATCTAACTGAGTACATAGAGCACAGGATTAGGGCATAGAAGAGAAGCCTACAAGGAAAGTAGGAAGATAGAGAAGGATTAGGCTCCAGAGCAGGATCTCACTCATCTTGTCAAAAACCAATCATCATCATTTTGAGGCATACAGCATAAACATTTCACATAAAAATCCTCACATGGTTATACAGTTTAGTTCCAAACTATCAAGTGTCGCCCATGTCACAGATTTGTTGACAGGGAAGAAAGGGATTGGAAATCATTAAAGTGCTTAATAGAAAGCAGAATAAAAATTCAATTTAGAAATAAAAGCAGAACATCCATGAAATCCTAGACTTATGACCACAATTCAGCCCAACATTTCTCTCTGAGACAATTGTTAAGTGAATTTAGTAACAAAGTTTGTTAAGTGAATCTGGATTCTCCATTGACATTGCTGATCAGAAGTTCACAAAAGGTGATCATACGACACTAGGATACTCCAACCATCATAAATATGAGTCAGTTGCCAAGGGTCTGATTTCTTTTATCACAAGATTACGTAAATGCTGTCATAAGTGTGATAGTCATAAGTCACTTTTTTCAGTACCATTGTAACTTCAAATGGTCCCTAAATGAACTGTTGCAAGTCAAGAACTACTGCATCATATGACATTGCACATAAGAACCAAGTGGGATTTGTTTAACAACTACATCAGAACTGCCATCTTAAGTTCAGTTACATTATACTGCAATTTAAGACTGTGTTGTTTAGCGAGAGTTGCCAGTTCCAATTACAGTTGTTAAACAAGGACTACCTGTATTTCCTAGAAAGTTACTTTCCTTTCTAAATCAGTAATTGCAAAATTAATCAAAAAAATTAATTTGTTTTTGCTGTGCAATTGTTCTTAAGGAGGTTTGTGGAAACCTTTAGAAGATGACAGAGATGAACAATTAGAGACAAAGCAGCAAAACCAGGAAGACAGCCATCTTGCATGGGGCATGAAGAAGAAAAGATACATAAGTCCAACATCTGCACAACATCAGATGAGAAAAAGATGAGGAAAATTAACATAAGGAACAAATGACACTGCAGCTCCTCACTGTTATTTTGGCAGGATTATTCCCAGGTGTTAGGACATAGTGGGCATTTCTATTGATATTTATCACAGAACAGGTTCCACTAAAGGAAAAAAAAAAATAAGCCAAATGGAAGACAGGTTATGCTACCATATTTTCCTTTGCTCCTCTCACCTGATTGCATGAGTTTTTGGGGTCGCTATTAGCACCTACAAGGGTAACGGATGTTGGTCTTACCTGAACATCTCTTCTCAGTGCGCTATAGGAGAATTCAAGCATGGGTTGACTCTCTTCTATTTGCCAGAGACTGAGTTTAGACTTTTTCTTTGTTGACCATGCCTCCTCTGCTCGGCTGAGCTACAGTTTTTCAACGAAGGCGTAGTCGTTCAGTGTAACCAATAGGATGCTGAAGAGAACCACCCCCGGATCAGGATGCAGACAGGGTGGGTTGGATTCTCCCGCAAGCGCACTGAGAAGAGACGTTCAGGTAAGACCAATGTCTGTTCTCAAGTGCACTGGCTTGGAAAATCCAAGCGTGGGACATACCCAAGCTTAAAGTTCTATGGGCTGAAAGCTGACTGGTCCTGGGTCCCTGGGGAACCGGATGGAGAGTGCTCTGAAGCACTCTCCATCCGAAGGACGCCTCAGATGAGGCATAACTGTCTAATTTGTAGTGACGGATAAATGTTGATAAGGATGACCAAGAGGCTGCCCTGCAAATGTCAATGACGGAAGCTTGTGTAGCCCAGGCAGCCGTCATTGCTGCACTCCTAGTAGAGTGAGCTAAAATCCATCCTGGCAAAGGTTTGGCCTTAACCTCATATGCCTTTGCAATACACGCCTTCAACCAACGGGCCACCATGGAGGGGGAAACCTTCCTACCCATTGAAGAGGGGTGGAATGAAACGAACAGAGATTCAGTTCTTCTGAATGGTGCTGTCCGTTTAATGTATCTGGAGGACGCTCCTGACATCCAAGGTGTGCCATCTTTCTTCCAATGGATGATTAGGGCCGAGACAGAAATCAGGCAAAATGATCTCCTGGGCCCAAAGGAACCAGTTCACCTTGGGCAGAAAGGAGGGGTCCATCCGCAGAACAACTCTGTCTGAATAGAAGACACAGAGGTCCCCTCGCACAGATAGGGCTGCTAGTTCAGATATCCTCCTGGCTGATGTTATGGCCACGACGAAGGCGACCTTAAGGGTCAGAAACCGGACACTGACAGTACTCAACGGTTTGAATGAGGAAAATATAAGTGCTTGTAGGACTAAAGTAAGGTCCCAGGCGGGGTATATATGTACCGCCAGGGGTTTCAGGTTAGCGGCTTCCTTGAGAAAACTGTGGATCCTCAGATGTTGAGTGAGGAGACGCTTGTTGTCATATGTTAGCACAGTAGACAAGACTGCTACCTGTCGACGTAGGGTGTTGGGAGCCAACCCCTTGTCCAGTCCTCTTTGAAGAAAGTCCAGGATCTCAGGTACAGATGCTGAAGTGGGGTCAATGTGTCCCTTGGAGTACCACTGACAGAATGCCCGCGAGGTTGCACTGTAAATCCGATTTGTTGAGGCACATCTGGAAGTCTGGATAGTTTGTATCACCTTCCCTGAGAAATTGTCCTTCCTCAGAGGATCTTCTCAAGTGCCAGACGGTCAACTGGAGCCACTAAGGCTCTGGATGGAGTACGACCCCCTGGCTGAGATCCTGTCCCAGGGAATCCTCCAGGGTCGGGACACGGAGAGGCTGAAAAGATCCGCGTACCAGGGGTGTCTTGGCCAATGAGGGGCGATCAGAAGGACCTCCACATTTTTGGCTAACACCTTCTGAATTACCCTCGGGATGAGGGGAAGGGGGGAAGGCATAGAGCAGCCCTGAGGCTAAGGACAGTGGAGGGCATCAAACCTTTCTGCCCTCCGGGGTCAGAAATCAAGAAAAGAACCTCGGCAGTTGTGTGTTCTTTGGATTGGCAAACAGGTCAGTTATCAGATGGCCGAACCTCTCTGACAGCTCTTGGAAGAGAGTCAGATGTAGGCACCACTCCAAATGGTCTAGTGTCATCCTGCTCAACCAATCCGCCTGCACATTTGTTGAGCCCGATATGTGCTCTGCTCTGAGGGTTAGCATGTGCCTCTATGCCCAGCTCCCCAACTTCTCTGTCTCGGTCATGATCAAGAGGTCATGAGTGCCCCCCTCGCAGTTTATGTGGGCTTTCGTGGCCACATTGTCAGTTAAAATTAATACATGGGGGCCTGCCACGGTGGTCTGGAAGTGGCAGAGAGCTAGGTGGACTGCCAACAGCTCCAGCCAGTTTATATTGTTTTTTAGATCCACTGGAGACCATTGTTCCTGGGCCACCTGAGAGAGAAGGTGAGCGTCCCAGCCGAAGAGGCTCACATATGATGTTATAGTTATGTGTTGGGGCTCCTTGAAGACACATCCCTTCTTTATTGCCACAGAAGTCCACTAGTGGAGGGATCAAACAACCCATGGTAGGACTCATATCCTGGTCTTTGAGTTGCTGCGCCCAGCTCTCTGGTGTGGTAGGAGAAACCATTGAAGAGTCCAGGCATGCAGACGTGCCCAAGGTATGATTGCAATACACAAGATCATTTTCCCAAGTAGCTGGGATAGTAGAAGCAGTGGGACCGACCTTAGGGAGGAGATCTGTGTCACTAAGGTTCTGATGCTGTCCTGGAGGTCTTGGGACAGGTAGACCTCGCATGTAGTTGAGTCTATCACTGCGCTGAGGTGAAGGAAGCGGGTGGTGGGCTTTAGATGGCTCTTCTTGATGTTTAGAGAGAAGCTGTGTTGTTGGAGAATTCTGATTACAGTACTTAGGTCCTTTGGTCCTTGTGTCTGGGAGGACGACTGGATTAATATGTCGTCCAAATAGCATTGCACTCTTACAGGAATTAGTCTGATGTTTGCCACTACCACTGCCAATAGTTTTGTGAAGGTCCTGGGGGCCGATGACATGGCCCGGTATTGAAAATGGTGGCCCGCATAAGCGAACCGCAGGAACCTTCGATGGGAGGGGCGGATGGGGACATGTAGAAAGGCCTCCTTGAAGTCCACTGATGTCAACAGGTTGCCTTCCCTTATGCAGCCCAAGATGGAAGTTAGGGACTGCATCTTGAAGCGTCTGTACACTATAAGGGTGTTGAGTTTCTTGAGATCCAAGATTCCTCTCCAGCCCCGAGAACTCTTCAATACCAGGAAGAGAATTAAATAGAACCCAAGACTCTCCTGACCTGTAGGAACTGGTTCGATGGCCCGGATATCTAACAAATGTTAGATCTTGGTCTCCATCAGGTTTTGTTTTATCAGATTTTGGGAAACGGGGCATTGGATGAAGCGGTTGGGAGGACTGGAGAGGAATTCCAATGTGAGGCCTAACCTCACTGTCTGAAGAACCCATGCATCGGTGGTGGATGATTCCCATTGACTTTGGAAGTGATGTAACCAGCCGCCAATGGGAAAGGTGGCCTGGTAGTCACTTCCCTCACCTAAAGGATCTATTGCCGGTCCCCAAAATGGCAACTTTGCCAGAGGTCCCAAAAGGTAGGCCTGTCTGAGGAACGATCAAGCCCTTGGGAGTAGGACCCCTGGAAGTGTGGCCCGCTAGATCTGCCAGATCCAGTGTCAGCCCAAAAGGACTGCCTCTGGGAGTAAGGGGAATATCTACGATCCACCCTCCTGTAATTTGAAGGCATTACTTTCCTTTTATCCTTGTTCTCAATCAGGATAGGGTCTAAGGCATTGGTGGACTTCAAAGAGGTCTATCTACATGTCCCCATCCACCCCTTCCATTGAAGGTTCCTGCGGTTCGCTTATGCAGGCCGCCATTTTCAATACCCTTGTATGGGGCTGAAGCTAGCCACCACTTAGATTTCATATCAGCCTTCCAGTGGCGTAGCCATAGGAGGCGGCGAGAAGTAACAGTTGATGCCAGGGCTCGAGAAGCAAATTTTGCCGCATCCAGGGATGCGTCGGCCAAAAATTCAATGGCTGCCACCAATTTGTTTACATCTTGGTGCAGCCTTGTGTCATCAGGGAGGCAGCCTCTCTTGTAACTGGCGAAGCCAGATCAAGGAGGCACGGTTGAAAAAAGGAAGCCGATGTTGCGGCTCTAATTGCCCAGGCGGCCGCCTGGTGAGTTTTGCAGAAGGAGATTTCCGCTTTCTCATCCTCTGCTTTTAAGCCTTCAACTATGTCAGTGGTAAGGATGGCAGAAGAAGTTAAATTTGCTATAGGAGCATCCACTGAGGGAAGATGAAGTAGCTCCTTGAGGTCTGGCCCTGTATAGTACAGTTTCTTGTCATGTCCACTGGGAGCTGCAAGAGAACCTGGTTGACTCCACTGTCGTTGAACTACATCAATGAATAACTTAGGGGAAGGAATAATATCATGTTCAGGTGTAGGTACCGTGAACAATCCCTTATGTGGATTGGAAATCCCCTGGGGTTGTTCAGCAGAATCCTCTGCTACTCCCATATTAGTCGTTACTTTGGCTTTATGGAGCAATGACCTGAAGAGAGAAGGGTGAAAAAGGCCAGTAAAAGCCCGTTTATCCGGTACCATCTCTTCGTCATCTTAGAACTCTTGATCCCTTTGGTCGTCCTCTCCCATCATGGAGTTTGCACTATGAATAGAATCCTGAGAAGAGGGAGATCCTGGCATTGATGTAATATGCGCTGGGATCTGGCATGCTGGTTGGAGGACAGAGAATGGTAATGACCTCTCTGTTGTAACCCTGCTGCTATTCCTTTTGATATAGTCTCAGAAATGAGGTTCTGAATATCCAGGGATAGTACGGACCCCTGACCCTCCCCTGAGCGGAGCCCCGCTGCTGTAGGGGTAAATGTCACTTCAGGGGCTGATCCTCTGGCTGAGGGTGCAGATTGCAATCCAGTCATTGTTATGCAGGGCAATGGGAAAAACTCCCCATGAAAACAATGTGAAGGAGAATGCTGGATTTCACCAGGTCCCTCTGGTGACCAACTCTGCAGCTAATCCTCCATAGGTTGAGGCAGTTGAGCAGATTTTTCAGAGCAAGAGAATACTTCTGTGATAGAAGCTATCTGGTCTTCCTTTGCCTGGGCCTTTTGCTGAGCCTTAGCAAAATGTTTTCCTAATGCCTTGTGGCACCTTCTAGCATCCTTGTCACATACTAGCCTTAGTAGGCAGAGGGGTTAGGGGCCTGCTTTTGCCTGAAGTGCTCCTGGTTTTTGCCCTGGAACTTTTGGGGCCAGGATTTTTTTTTTTTAATTTGATTTATATGCCGCCCTTCTCCGAAGACTCAGGGCAGCTTACAATGTGCTCAGCAATAGCCTTCATCCTTTTGTATATTTATACAAAGTCAGCTTATTGCCCCCACAACTGGGTCCTCAATTTACCTACCTTAGAAAGGATGGAAGGCTGAGTCAACCTTGAGCCTTGGCGAGATTCAAACCCTGCAGTAATTGCAGGCAGCTGGTCTTAATAACCAGCTTAATAACAGGGTGCCTTAAACCCCTGTACTACCAAGGCTCTCTTTTGTGCCCTGTGAGACCTGGGGGACCTATCCACCAGCTCAATGTCCGGGGACAGAGCCCGATTCGCCATCTTTGTCCCCCGTTCAAATGTCCCAGTAATACAGACCAATCAGCTGTCTTCAGTTCAGAACTGGTCCACGAAGCAGGACTGAAGGTGGCAGTGGACACCTGCAAGCAGGAGGATCCAACAATCTTGCCACATCCTGGGAGTGAAAAGCACAAGGGCGATCTCTCCACAGTTCCAGAAACCTTCCTGCTTGTGCACTGAATCAATATGGCGCGAGAGTGGGAGTCTACTCTCCCAGCGCCTCCGCGACTTGTCTGCAGATGGTCTGTGGTACGAGAGCGGGAATCCAGCTCTCTCAGCGCCGCCTCGCCTATACAGACCCTGCTTTCAGCACGAGAGCGAAAGTCCGCTTTCTCAGCACCGCCATACTTTTTGACTTTTAGAAATGGGCGCGAGAGCGAAAAACCGCTCTTCCAGCACCTCTGAGGCTGCTTATCCTTCTGCTATGGCGCGAGAGTGGTGATCTGACTCTCTCAGTGCCACTTCGCTATTGCCACCCTCAAATTTGGCGCATGAGAAAAAATCCACTCTCCCAGCACCGCCGCGGCTTGTCGGCCCTTGTTTTCTGCACAAGAGCGAAAATCTGCTCTTCCTGTGCCACCGTGGCTTGTTACTTTAAATTCTGGCATGAGAGCGGGAAATAGGCTTTCACAGCACTGCCATGGCTGGGCCACCTCCAAAATGGCGTGAGAGAAGAAATTCAAGTCTTCCAGCGCCTCCATGGTTTGGGACAGGCGAGAAACCCAAATAGGCTCTCCCAGAGCCGCGAAGCCTCCAATGTCCTCAGAGTTTGCTGTGGTGCACTGGGCAGTGACTCCAGAGCCGCCCTAATATGTTGGAGCTAAGTGGTGGTGGCGGTTGTGCTGCCAGACCAGAGAAACCAGCTCACCCACTGGCGGCAGATGAAGTGTGGGGAAACAATCGCCTGCACTATCCAGAGGTGCCTCTATAGTTGGGCAGAAATCCGGGTGCTGCCAGATGTCTTATTAAGGCAGTAGCGGTCAGCCTGGAGCTCCAGGGGGTACCAGCACATGCCCTGGCAGCAATGGAGCCAGTAGTCAGACCAAGGGCTGAAATGCTGTAAAGGCTCCTTGTTTGATGTCAATTCTTCAGCTCTTGATGTTTTTGGAGAATCCAAGCTGGAAAAATAGGTAAAAGAACTCTGATCTAATTGCCAAAGGAAATTAACACACGTCTCTCTAGCTAGACTGAGTGGAAAAACTGGAGCTCAGCCGAGCAGAGGAGGCGTGGTCAACAAAGAAAAAAATCTACACTCAGTCACTGGCAAATAGATGAGAGTCAACCACACTTGGATTCTCCAAGCAGTGCACTGGAGAACAGGGTTCTCTGTTGCCCAGATCTATGAGTGCATCAGCTAATGAAGGCTACTTGTACTAGAAAGTTGACAATGAATATCTGCCAATACGTAGATCAAGCACTGGAGGAAGAGCTCTTCACATGACACACACACACTCACTTTTTAAAAAAACCTCAACCAAACAAAAACAAGAGAGAAAGAAGAGACTGGAAAATGAATGTTGCTATTCTGTCTAATCATAATTGTTGTTTTATATACATACATACATACAGTACTTACGCCACCATTTCTTTACCAGCCCTAAAATTAAGCTGTGGATGTGATAATTGGTCTCTGATGCACTAAAAACTCTTCTGAATTACAGTCCTGGAGCAATGAAATCCCACAATGAAATCCAGTGACTAAAACAGTTTCTGTTCAAAACACACTCCCTTCCTACTACATTGGTCTAAATATAGCTAGTTAAAAGTACTAGGGATTTTCCTTTTGCAACCGTGGGGAAACTACATTTAACAAAAAAGCAATAAAAAAGATCTGGGCCATTTGATCATACATTCTACATAACACAAACATCTAATTCAGAATTAGAATGCTATTCTAATGACAACAATAACCAAATCTCCTATCTTACTTTTAAGCATTTTATCTTTCAACACAACATGCCTTGGGGGTAACTTATTTTCCAAATCTTGCATCCTTTCATAAATTTTGTTCCAAAAACAAAATCCCATCCAGCATCCAGTCCTCTCTAGCTGCTATAGAACCACCATATTTCAGTATGGTGGGATCCAGTGATAGCTTCTTGAGAAAGGGATGAACCAGATCTCTTTAGGAGGTAAAGGAACAATCTTCTTCCACAAAGAAGTATTACTCACCACCAGAACCTATTCACGCGACACCCCTTGGGCCACTTTAACAATCTAGAAGGGACATCAGAGGTCTTATGGCATTAGGGCTGATGGAACTGGAATATAAGTGTTACAAAACAATAATTCAGCAGTCCCCAAGAGCGACTGTTCCTTATCTTCTCCCCCATATTATCCCATGTCCATGAATACAATGATCCTATGGCCCACTTCCATTTATCCAATGACAGTTCCATTCCCAGAACCAAGCCCTCTGGGACAGGCAGCTTCCTTATATCCTCACCAGCCATGCCTTGGAGGGGAAGCTGGGAAAGTAAGGTAAGGGGAAGCACAATTTATTTCTATTTGATCACCACATATAGTAACTAGCAATGTTAGGATGACTATCCAAGAACACAGCTGGTTAAAGAACTTCTGAAAATGTTCCAAAGAATTAAATGTATCCTGCAACTCAGTTTAAAAACCACTGTTCTATATTGAAGTTATTTATTTACAAAATCAATTCTGAGAGCGAAAAGTGCAGCTCTACAACACCTATATTGTTAATACAATACAAATAAATCAAGGGTGAGTGGATGAAAAACTTGAGAAACAAAGGAAATGTATTACTGAATCCTGAAAACGATGTCTGTTATCACCTTCCATGTACACAAGAAATATTATGTTATGCAAAACAGTCTAACAAAATTACATTCCATAAAATTACTCAAAAGAATGATGAACTAAGTCAAGTTATACCCTGTTTTCCCCAAAATAAGACATCCCCTGATAATAAGCCCAATCGGGCTTTTGAGCAAATGGCAATAAGGCCAAGCGCTTATTTCAGGGTTTAAAAAAATAAAAGACAGGGTCTTATTTTCCGGAAAACACAATAGTACTATTAATTCATATGATGACAAATTAATTTTGTTATATTTTAATACTTGGAATATTTATATTTTTGGTGAAATATGTTTTGTAACTCTACCTGCTTTAAAAAAAGCCTACACAAGATTAGTATTTTTTCCAGCGTATTTCTATTGTTCCAGCATGTATTCTTTTTTGTTTTGATCAGTGCTTTTACCCTTCATAGAAATTCAAATCTTTTGCCCAGCCAAATGTAAACAAGCCCAACCTAAAATCTTGTAAAATCATGACATGCCCCTGGCAGTTTTATCAAAGCATGTAGATGTATACAGGGCCTTTGAAGAAATGAAACTGCCATTTATCAAGCGTGATTTATAAGCAACACTGATTTAGCTGGGAGATAGCACGGCTGTCTAATCATTAGTAGTCAGACAACAGCCATGTGAACACATAAATTATGGACCAATGCCAAAAGCCCTCGAGATCCTTAAGATTAACAACCAATCCTGTGTTTTACAAGTTCACATCAAAAAGAATATTAATAAGAGGAGGGGCAATGTGAAAGCCTGTCAGACTGACTCAACCACTAAAACAAGGCATTCTTCTCTCTTACCATGCTTCAAACTGGCCTACGAAAATAGCTGGCACAAGTTATGGTATGTAGCTTTGCCAATTTTCAGAAATGTTTTCATTAACATATGGGAAGTTGTAAAAGGTTGCAGAACTCTAAGTTGTGCATTAAGAGAAAAGTGTCATATGCCTCTCTTTTAAAAATGTAGCAATTGCAATCATATACTTAAACTATTTGGGCAATAAAATCTCAATCTGGTTCTTAGAGAAATATCAGCTTGAAGATTTCAATGACATCTGGAATCTTTAAAGCCAGAATAACTTACATGAGATTCTAAGGAAGTGTTACTACAAATAACAGCTCAAACTTTACTACACCTAGAAACCAGCAACAAATAAACATACATAGAAATACAGAAAACAAGCATGATTTACATGGATGGATATTGATATTTAGAAAGCATCTTGTTGCATTCTTGGAGATATGTAATAAAAGTTGGTTGACATTGAAGGGGGCCTACACATTTTTGTTGGCTGACTGCCCTAGGATTATTGCTAGAAAAGGAGAAATAATTGATGTAAACCAAAATAAAATTTGCAGTGTAGCAGCCCATTTGTGATCTTTCAGCTTCTTCCCAAGAGAGGAAGTGGCAAGTTAGACAATTATTACAGTATTTTCCTTGCAATTGCAAAATGAAAGATATTAAAATGTAGCCTTGTGAAAACCCAATGATAATGTATTTAGGGTAGATCAGTAAGATGCCACAACTCACTTATCAAACACAACTAGGGTACTTTGAAATCTGGACAAAGCCTCGGCTGAAGATTAACTTTCCAACATGACAATGATCCGAAGCATACAGCCAAGACAACACAAGAGTGGCTGAGGGACAACTCTGTGAATGTCCTAGAGTGGCCCAGCCGGCAACCTGTCTTGAACCCTATTGAACATATCTGGAGGGACCTGAAAATGGCTGTCCACCGACAGTTACCATCCAACCTGACTGAGCTTGAGAGGATTTGCAAGGAAAAATGGCAGAAAATATCCTAATCCAGATGTGCAAAGCTTGTTGCGTCATACTCAAAAAGACTCAAGGCTATAATTGCTGCCAAAGTTGCTTCAACAAAGGACTGAGTGAAGGATCTGAATACTTACGCCAATGTGGTATTTTAATATTTAATTTTTTTAAAAAAATGTACAGACATTCCTAAAATTCTGATTTCACCTGTCATTATGGGTAAATTAATGAGGAAAAAAAAGAATTTTAACAACTATAGAATCAGGCTGCAGCAAATTGAAAAAAGTGAAGAGGGTCTGTATACTTTCTGAATGCACTGATGCATTAGACGTATTAGACGTATCTCTGCTCAAATTCATTACTATCTTTAACTGTACTTTTTTACCTTTAGAAAATGTTTCCCATAACTATAGGTTAGTCTCTAACATCACTGTGTAGGATCCTTCATGGGGAACTGTTTTAATTCAGCAACATTTAAAGAATAATGTCATGAACTGCTTGTTTGAGGTATAGTGCTATAACTTTATGAACTTTATGTTATTAATTAAAAAATTGTCAGAAACCTGGGAAAATTGGGTGATATAAATATTCTCAAATCACTATTTTTCAAAGTAATTGGGGAGCTATATAATTGTTACCATACAATACTTCAGCATACTGTACTAGTTAAAAGTTCAGTAACCTTACTTATAAAGCAGTTGCTAACTCAATACTTCTATAATATGTTTAATTGCAGAAGAACAGTATAAGAATTAAAACAATCCACCAAAAAGCCCTTCAATGCTTCCCAATAACATGCTAATGAAATACATTGAGTCAAATTACAGGTATTATGTATAGGTGTTATTTTCAATTTTCAGGGCAATCCATGTTATTAAATTTTAGTTTTATAGAGGGTTCCATTAATAAATGAATAATACATACCAGTAGAAATGAAAATGATCATCAATTAATTATTAATGACATTATTATAGCTTTGAATAGAAGCAGAAGAAAACAATGCACACTAAATTGTTTTAAATAATATAAGGAGCTACATTATGGCATCTTGTAAATAATAAAATCACATTTAGTATAATTCTTTTGTTAGATATGAGAATGGCTTCATTGTATTTTTAATCCTGTTATGCTGGCTCATTTTATGTTTACAAAAATATTTCACGCAAAATATTCTATTTCAAAACTGAAATAGAATACTCTACCTCAAAACTATAAAAATAGGATATAGGCAGAAGTGAAATGTGTATTTGCATAATAAAATGCATCCAGATTTGGTTCTATAATATGGAATATTATTTTAAATATTAAATAAATGGTATCTGAAGAAATAGTATATATCATGTCATGATGAAAAGCATATCCTGATACTATTAATGGGCATAAGGCTCGTATTAGCAGACCATTTTAATCATAATTAAATAATAGGGTATGTAAATCTGTTAAAAGGTGCTCTTTGCTTGATCAGCTACTATACTGGAAGAGACTCCTATACAAGACTCCTATACAATGCTTTTCTGGCCTTTGCAAGTAAGGAGGTAGTAAGAGAAAAAAGAATGCTACATGGCTACACTAAGTCTAAAATGCATTACCTCTTACTTTAATCATGAAAACTGTATTGTCTCTAAAGTACAAATTGTGTTATCAAGGTGAATCTAAGCAGCCATGAGTAGGCTTATCACATAAGAATTTTTTTAATGCAATTTTGCTCAATTTCCATAATAAATATTCAAATTAACATATCATATATACTAAAATTAGATTGTTCATACCATTACAGTAACATTTAGTAAACAAGTGATTTTCAGCTATACATACTGTTTTCATATCATCAAATTGAGTTCCATTAATTCCCATCTGATCTTCCTGAAACAGACTTACTATACTAGAGCAAGGGGGTCAAACTGGAGGCCCGTGGGCTGGATGCATCACGTGCAGGCCATGCCCACCCTAGCTCCGTGAATGGGAAACGTCACGTGATGGCAAGGCAACGTGGTGAGTTTGATACCCATGTATCAGAGAGTAAGAATACTCATCCTGCAATTAGTCTGCTATTGCATATTTTTGGGTAGCAAAAATGTGCTAAGTGGAACATTTGAGAAAGACAACACAATACTATAAAATTAGCAATTGCTGAGGCAGATAAAACTTTATCACCTTATTTTCTGTTAATGGGGTGCTAGTGAGAATTAGCCAATCAGGCACAAAGTCTAGAGTGAAAAGACTGTGGGCTATAAGAAGAATAAGACCTGAAGCAATGAAAAAAAGATATATGTATGGATAACTTCTCAATATGTATGCGGAAGACAAAAAGATAAAAGAAAAGATCAACTGCAAAATAGCTTTTATATTCAACACAAAGGGAAAATCAGAACTCTCCTATAGTAAGCCTTAAATCAGCACAAGGTATCACCTTGTCTGTGTATGGAAGTTAAACAGATTGGGACTGAGTAGCAATTGAATGGAAGAGCTCGAGGAAATAACAGAGCTGGATACTAGGAAGATGGGAAAAAAATCCCAGAAGGCAGCAATCCAAACCACTTCCATACAGCTGCCAAGAATACTATATGGAAGTGTCCATTAAGTGAACAGGAGTGAAGCATAGCTTGCTACGGTTTCACATAGTGATTATCTGCTGTGCATTGTGGGTAATTACTTATATTTCAGAGAACTCTGCCAAAGAGAATAAATTATAGTTTGTGTCTTTGTCTTATATAGAGGAAAAATGTCAGGTAATATATGTTAAATAAGTAATTATTAGTCACTACACTTTACCCCAAAGAATATTTACAGGAGTTCAGCAAGGGTATAGATTCAATTATTATACTTGGAGCATATTTATATATGAATATGCAGCCAAAATTTGCCCTTTATTCATACTTATGTAATTTACTGTCAGGTACTCAATGCAGAATGCTATTTGAAAGCACTTGTAATTCATATAAAGCTAACAAACTGATACCAGCATATGAATTTTTATAAGCTGATATTTTTAAATTGAAAAACAAATTATTATACAATTAAATATTCCACTATAGTAATGAATGTTCCTAAAGTATATAATGTCACACAAAAAGCTATTAAAAGGAATGGCTACACTAAAAAGAAAAAAAGTCATTAACCCAGTTTTTCTATATATCACCATAGGAAATAAATTTTATATAATGAAGAGAGAAAATCTTAAACAGATTAACAAATTATTGAGATAAATCAAGATATTTATCATTCTGAAACTATAAAACAACATTGTAAATTTATTTTTAGAAGATGTCAGCCCTCACATTTCCAGTGGTCCAAGTCAAATACAATCTAGGCTGCTGAGTCTATGCTGGTTTATGGGCTAAAAGTAAATTTTAGTGGAGGGATGGTTTTTGTTAGAAATGCTGTGGGGTTAGCCATTTTATAACATACCTCAACATACCTCATATCTCAAAACTGCCAGACAACTCCAACTGTTTGATCCCATATGTGTGCATCCATGTTCTGATTAACCAAGTTTTCTAATATCATAGAGGAAATCTACTTCTAATTTGGTACACATGTAGTCCTTTTTCAGATTTAATGTGGATTACTCATTGGCTGGAGATGTCACTACCAATAAGAATATCACATATTCAGTACAGGCAAGTTTTGATTATATCATACAAATAACATGAAGGGTAGATGAATAATGAATTTTGGGATATTTATCCATTAGTTGGTTGGTGTATTTTAGAAGCTTTGGTTGGCTGTCTGCTTTTCCATTTTTCATCATTCCTTAAACTGCAAAAGGGGGGAAATATTTTTATTCTGTTTTGGTATTTATCTTTGAATTTATTATGGAGGAAGAGCTTTCTCATTTTCTTGCTGCCCCTTCCCCCCTCCCCCAAATTTTTATTGAAATCATTCCTCCATGTCCCCCAGGAACTGAAACAGGGTACAGTACAACTTCTAGGAAAGGATTATTTCTCACCTCCTATCCTTACTATATTGTTACTTTAGAAAATTTGTCATGCTCCCAAAAGTAACTTACGAGACTTACACCCTGAATAAATTTAAGCAGTGCTCTTAAGTACTTGAATCTCTCAACAAGACAGATGGCAACTGATCTCCAGCAGAAGTCTGCCAACACTGTAGTGGAAAATGGTCTTTCTAAAACGAGGACAGACATATGAGCAACATAAAGCTGCGAACCATTACCCCAGGAACATTGGAGGAAACTTTTTCCATCATTTCTGGGCTGAGTGTGAAGCAGCCTGCAGGCACATATATGGACATGTGTTATGAACAAGCACAGAAATAATGGGAACGTAAACTATTTGAAACAGCCATTCAATTTAAACTTCTGCAGGTGTTTATGGCATAAGATTATGAAACATGCTGTTTTTCTACTAACTTTCTATATAGCAAGCCTTTTGATAAATCAGGGATATCCCAAAAAAAGGTTGATTTATACATGTATATACATACACACAAACACACACAACATACATTTTATAAATATTTTTAAAAGTTTCATAAGCTTGGACAGATTGTGTAATTTAAGCACAGATTGGTTAAGAATGACTAAAGATGATCACAAGGATTGAAAAGGTATTCTTCTAAAATATCTTTCCAAAATATATGAACCAAAATATGAGAACAATGTCAGCATTGTCTCATTTGGAAGACCATGCTTCAATAAATAATTACCTCTATTCAATGCTTGGCAATTAGTATTGCCTTCAGAAACCTGAGGAAAAATTGTGTAGAAAAAAGAAAATTTGTATTTCTTAATTATTATTTAAAAGACTCTTTCAGTATAGTTATAGTTTACTTCGTTTTAAAAGCCTTGTATTCACTAAAAGGATCATACATCATAATTTACAATTGTTTTAAGAGATCGTGGAACTGCTAAACTAAGTATTGCCAATTTAAAAAATCTAGCAATCTTATTTTAAAATAATGGATTAAACATGAAATATTTAAAGTTACAGAGGCTACTATATAGGGTTTCTTTAAAGAAATAAAGAACAAGGAATTTGTCTATAAACAGTGGAAGGTGTTATATTGAATCCATATTTATTGTATAAAAAACTTATATTTTTAAACACAGAGATATAAGTCTTTTGAGAAACTTATTTTCTTAGTAAAAACAATAGATGATTTCTTTTGGATTAAGTCTTTTCATTGCAAATTCATATTCTGAGGCGGGATATTAAAACCACACCCAGCATAATAAAAACACCCTTGTCTTTTCAATTATGCATTATTATTTATTTTAAAGTACTAAGAAAACACTATGACAAAGTATGCATTTCCTATCGACTTACAGTAAAATTTATTTCTTTGCCTCTTTCAGCTAAAATAACTTGTCAGTCAAGGCCACTTAAATTAGGAATGAAACATCTACTCTCCAGAGTGAAAAATTGTATCAGTCATCACTGGTTAACTCCCATAATTTCGCTCTGTAAACATGGAAAGGAGAGAGTTCCAGAACGTAGTGAAGGGTTTGAGCCAGTTGAAACTGTCAAGTTCAACAGAAGGTTAACTGTAAACCAGGCAAAAAAAAAAACCTGTTTTCCTTTCATCTGAAATCTTTAAAGATAATGAAGTGGGGAGATGCACATCTTGTGCATTTGTTTTCTAAATGAAGCAGAAATCTTGCTTATAACTATAATAAAGTGATATGAAACCTGAAAAGCTGTAATTCCTCACAAGAAGAAAAAGGAAAGAGTTTGAAACAGCAGCTCTAAACCCACTCACTGGAACTGAAAACAGTACTTAGTTGCCAGAAATGGCAGTTGAACTGTCAGGCATCCCAATTACAGATGAAGGTGCCAGCCTCTAACTTGCAGACTTTCGAAGTACTGAGACTCAAGTTAAAGACCACATCTGATAAATCAATCTTGTAAATATCATTAAGTGCGTATCTGAAATTACTTTTGCTTAATTAATCCAGCTGCCATTCTTTAATAACACAAATTAAGTCAGTAAATTATCTAATCCAACCTTTTCATGATAAGAAAAACATAACCTGCTAAATATCTGCCTATAAAATTGATAGCACAAAAAAAAAAAAAAAAATCCAGATGCAAGGGCAGTAAAAATAGTGATAACTACACAAATCTCTTACATAGCTTTCAGTTAACATTCTGGTATTTAGATTTTACCTAGTCTTTTTTCCCCTCAAATTAAGTCAAAACTGAAATGTCTGTTTTTTCTTGCCTTCAACTTCAATCCATCTCTAATGCAATATACAGAAGATAAGGGCCCTGAGATATTCCTGTTTTCAATGCCAAATCACATGCTGATGTGAAATAAATCTCAATCATAGGCTGCCTTTCAATAAAGTACTGTTATAGCTCTCTTTAAGAATTAGAAATCTTACCTCCAAGACTCTCATTTTTCTCTCCCCCCTGGGATTACAAGAGTCAGACAGAGCAACTGATAAACCAGAACTGGAGCACAACGTTTACAGTTGGTCTGGTGCCAGCTCTGTCCTTAAAGTTCTTTATCTCCCAAGCTGAAGTAAAGAGATCCACCTAGCCTTTCAAGACAGGACAGATGCACAAAGGAAACACAGAGTTCACCAACGAAAATTCTTCTGTAATATCCAAAGAGATTTTTCCCCTGGTCCTTACAGTGAAAAGGCTACAGCTCATAATTTAAATCTTTGAACCAGTATTGCAGTTTTGTGCAGTGCAATACCTTTTCAGGATCACAATAAGCTCTTAACCAAATGTAACAAGTTCCCAGGATGTTCTGTTTTAGGCAAATGAGAAGAACACATGAGGCTGAATAAATTTGGCACCAAAGTAGTCAAACTGGATAAGCCTGTGTTAGAGATGGTTTCATAAATGTGAATTTTGGTTTCCATAAAAAAAAAAATTAAATGTCACATAATGGACCAAGAAATATACACTCGTGTTAACTGGTACTATAATAAAAGTAATAAAAATTTAGGGGAGTAAATCCTTGTGACTTCAGTGGAATTATTTCCATTTAATGTGCTCAGAGCTGAAATAAGTGTTCCATATTACTAGATAAAACACACTTAATCTTGATGTGCTACAAATTATTTTTTTCATAAAAACATGTAAAGCAAAAACTCCTGTTTTAAATTTTATTGTAGATGAGAATTATAGTTGATTGTGGTAGAAAGTTACAACCAGTTTCCAGAAGTTGTGCAATTTAAAAAATAGAAATAGTTCTTCATATAATAATTCTACCAGTTTGTCAACTCTTTTTTCTCTAATCTCTTTTTCATAATCTGCTTTCTCTTAGTGCCCTTATCACTATTCCACTACTCTAGTGTTTTAAAGCTGGAAAGTATCAATGGGGAGCTATTACTGCCTTCCTGAGCTTCTGGAAAAAAGCCGAGATGAAATGTACCACATAAACACAACCCTTGTTGGCAGCACTATCTTATTTTTTTATCTTTAAACAATGACAGTTGTGATTTACTATTGAGGGATAAGTTAAAATAAGTAAATGAATGGTAAATTTTGTCAGTTTCAGTCACAAATTGACTTCCGTGGACCTTCATACTTAAGTGGTCAGTAGAGGGGGCGTGCATAAGTGCACTAACGTGCCTATCGTCCCTGTCATTGTATTTTTATTCTCTTATTCTTGTTCTCATTTTTGTTTGACAAATTCCAATAATAAATAAATAAAATTATAAGATAGATTTAAGCAGTTATTGAAATAATTTAAAACTAAAAAAGATTGAAATACAAACTGTAAACTTTGGATGTTTTATCATTCACTTTAATGGAAGGAGGTATTTTATACAACTAAAAATACTCGTGATCATGAAAATGTATTTGCATTCTGAAGCTTCTGCACTTGCGCAAGCCCTTGCTTGTCCAGGATAATCTGATTTAACAGGTAAAATCCACAGTTCTTCAAAGCAGAACCCAGTATTCTTTGAAATAAGAACTGAAAGTATTTGCATTAAGGACGCATTAGCATCCCAACATAAGATATAAAGTGCTTTATTAAAAATTGCAGTAGATATCAGTTAATATGACATTATACTTTAATAGAAATCCATTAGGATATTATATATGCTGAAAAAAATTGTGATGTGTGAACCAGAAGTGGTCTGGATCAAATCTTCCTTCACTTATTTTAACATATTCATCCTTTCAATATGGAACTAATATTTGAGTTTTAAGGGTTAGCATATAAAGTAGCTTGAACCTTCTATGATAGTGTTTTTACATTACCATATATACTCAAGTATAAGCTGAGTTTTTCAGCACATTTTTTATGCTGAAAAAAGCCCCCCTCGGCTTATACTCGAGTGAGGAAAAAATGCCTTTTTTCCTGCAACCAGCTTTGGCTTCCAGGGGCTGCAGGGAGGCTTGTTAAGGCCAAAATAGGACGTGGGGGGATGCAGCGCCCCCCGCGCCCCGTTTTGGCTTCCAAGGGCTGCAGGGAGGCTTGCTAAGGCCAAAATGAGGTGTGGGGGTGGTGGCAAGCAAGACTCCCTGCAGCCCCCGGAAGCAAAAACGGGCTGGGAGGGGGCTTCAAGGAAGAAAGAAACAAAGAAATCCTCACTGTTTAGGGAGATCCCCCACATACACTGAGTTTGAGTTGAGAGCTTATTGTAATAGGGTGGCTGCTAGTTATCCTTGCTCAGGCTAAGCTAATCAATAGTGGAGCTCTAAGAATGCCAGATGAGAAGGAGAAAGGGAGGGAGAAAGAAAGAGAGAGAGAGGGTGGGGAGGGAGGGAGGGAAGGGTAAACCCTTTTACTCACACTTCATCCTCTGTTTGGGGATCCCTAAGTTCACTGAACTTGAGTTGAGAGCTTATTGTAAGTGCCTGCACTACCTATCCTTGCTCAGGGTAAGCTACAAAACGTTTCAAAATGTCTGGCTTTTCTTCCTCCTACCAAAGACTTTCTGGGGTTCTTCACAGAAAGGGAGAAAGGAGAAAGGAAGGGAGAAAGAAAGAAAGAAAGAGACAAAGAAAGAAAGAGAAAAAGAAAAAGGAAGGGAGAAAGAGAGAGAATGCAGGTATCTCTTAACAGAGGCTTAAACTTGCCTGAAATTAGATCAAGCCCTACATCACTTAACCCAATGTATCAGATTAAATTGTTATTGAATTATTTTTGGTATATATACTACATTCTCTTGTGTAATTTAGTTATAGTGTAGTTTACACTATGCATTTACAGAGATAGTTTATTGTTTTTCTTTAAAATAAATATTCAAAAACATTTAACCTACTGATACCTCAATTAATGTAATTTTATTGCTATGTATTTTTATTTTGAAATTTACCAGTAGCTGTTGCATTTCCCACCCTAGGCTTATACTCGAGTCAATAAGTTTTCCCAGTTTTTTGTGGTAAAATTAGGTGCCTCGACTTATATTCGGGTCGACTTATACTCGAGTATATATGGTACATTCAGCAGATCAAATGCCCTGCTCTATAGCTGAGAAGCCAAAAGAGGTGAAAACTGCTTGATATATTCAACGTCTTAATAAAATTTACAAACAAGACCAAAAACAAACTTCCATCAAATACCTTAAAGCAGGATATGGAACAACTGTGTTTCAAAAGACAAGGCTGCTTTAATGTTCTGAGGAGCAGCGCTTCATCTGCCCTAACATGCTTTGTGAAACAATTATTCTGAATCATTTGCACAACCCTACTGTCATATTTATTATGCTGTCTTTTTTGCTTCTCCTCCATGAGATAAGTGAATCTGCTACCCAATATTCATGTAAGTGGACTTCTTGAACATAACCTGCCTTTGTTTACTGGCTATGTTCCAGCTACCCATCATTTTTGTGATATAGCTATGTCACCAAGAGTTTAAACTGGATTTATTTGGTGAGACTGGAATGTACTTGTCTCAGAAAAGAAAAAAAATTGCAGGGAAAAAATGCCATCTTGAAGTGTTAAGCCAAGAGATTCTAAATTTTGTATATATCATTTCTCAATTACAAACTGCCAGGGTGAACTGAAAAACTATATTATGCAACCTACTGTAGCAGACATGCTTCAGAAATGTCTACAGCTACTATTTATTGTTATTTAACATATTATGGAACTTTACTTTATGGAAAAACAATTCAGTTTTGCATGGGAAAGAGGTTTGTTTCTTTTAGAGACAAGAAAGTTTTACACACAGGAATACCATTACATTCTAAATAAATATTCATTTCTCATATTAGGTCTACGATTCAGAACCATCCCTAATTTAGCCATGGTGGTCTCCATATTCCCATGCATTACTTGTTATTGTTTTGAAAAACAGTATTACATATTTATAATACTAGAAAAATAAAAAGATTGCACAAAATCGCTGCAAGAAACAGTATACTGTGAGATGCTTAACATTACTTTGACAATGAATTATCTTTAATGACTGAAACTACTGTGCAGATAAATTATTGCTTGTATGTATTTTCTTAGTTTTCTTATGAACTGCAGTAACTATAACAAAAAGAGAGAGTGCTTTCAGTGGTTGGTAAAGCTCCCCGATTTCACAGTAGGGAAATCTCATCTCATAGTGTTGTTCCAGTTGCCTGCACAGTGGGTAGGGCAGAACACAGCATGGCAACTAATGAGCTAACTATGATACAATCACCTAATTCATAGCCTGCTATCCTCCTCTCACTTGCCTGAAAATAATTCCCACTGAGATCAGCAGAAACTTGCTTATAAGAAAATGGGTGACAATTGTAGACTCTTATCCAGATTATTAAATATTTTGTAACTGAAGGGAGTTCCATTGATCATGAAATCATCTGGCACAAAAATGCTTAATATCTATGTGCTGCTTCTGTTTCATAAAGAGGGAAAGTTTTTCCTTGCACCACAACCAACAAAGTTTATTTTGTCTTAGAATGTGAACGTAAAGCCTGCAATCAAATTTAACCATATTATTATTCTATCTTGCTGCTATGCATCTTTAACTTTGCAACATTAAAATATATATTTATAGTGCTTAAGACAACAAACACATAAATTAATTTTAAAAGTTATATTATGTGGAAAAATATGCATGAAAATTACCTATATGGTGGAGACTTGCAATTGCTGGAGATAAACAGCAGTTACCTATGTACAAGTCAATGCATTTAAATGCTAGCAAATAGGCAATTGAAGAGGGAAAACATATTTATTTATTGTAAAGTGGAAATTCTGTTCAATATCTCTACCTTGAAGTTTTGAATGTGCACTATATTTGGGGACTAAAAACTGTATACAAATATCCTGGTGAAAGCTAAAGGTAAACTTGTGAGAAATAAGGACACAAGCTCTGTCTGCTTATCATGCACATAAGCAAAATCAGGATTTGAAAGAATAATTGTTTTCAGGTTTTAAATACTCTAAAAAGCAGGAGTGTCAAACTCAAGGCCCGGGGGCCAGATCCAACCCACGGGATGCTTAGATCTGGCCTGCGGGGCTGCCCTAGAAACAGCAAAGGTTTGGCCCGCAGTGCCTCTGCCAGCAAAAATAGAGCTCAGGAGGACTGTGGAAAGCCCTCCTGAGCGCCGTTTTTACCGGAAGAGGGTTGCAGGAGGCCATCACAGCCAAAAACGGAGCATGCAAGGGCCACGGGGAGCCATCCCGAGCTCCGTTTTCATTGGCAGAAGGTTGCAGGAGGCCGTCACAGCCAAAAACAGAGCTTGGGAGCCCGTTTTTGCTGTCAGAGCACTCGGGCCACCACAGGCGCCCCCAACACAAGTGACGTCAGGCTGGCCACGCCCACTCCAGCCCCTTGAGGTCAAACACCACCCTCATGCAGCCCTCAATGAAATTGAGTTTAATACCTCTGCTATAAAGCCTATCTATGCTTACAGGTAGTCCTTGACTTATGTCTGTTCATTTAACAATAGTTCAAAGTTCTGATGGTCTCAGAAAAACTGACTTCCACCCCATCTTCAAAGTTACTACAACTGCACCATTCCTGCAGTCATGTGATAACAATTTGGGTGATTGGTATTTACATAAATTTTCATATTTACAACAGTTGCAGAATTTTGGGGTCACGTGATCATGATTTCAACCTTTCTACAAACAAGGTTACTTGGGAAAGGTGGATTCATTTAACAACCATATGATTTGTTTAATGACCATATGATTTGCTTAACAAGATGGTAAAAACTGCTGTAAAATCAGGTCCGGTCACATGATTCAGTGACATAATTTAGCAGCTAAAATTCCACTCCCAATTTTGGTTGTAATTCAAGGATTACTTATACATATGTTTCCTGCCCAAACTATTAAAAAATCAAAATTTAGCTCTATAAGTTGCAAGGGGCTTTGGAATCACAAATAAAAGTAAAATTCAAACCCTAAGTTATCCATTCCTGTTCTATGTAACTAATGATCAAAGTAGAAGCACCTTGGGAAAACATTAATGTGTAGATAATTATATCCACATTATTTCCATTATGAGCCGAAGTTAGTATGATTTATTCCAGGTAAGAGTCCAAAATTTAGCACAGATATAGCACTAACTAGAATAAAACTAGTTCTCCTTTTTCCCATTGAAAAGTGATTGACATGATTTGCATCTATTTCATCAGTTCCTTCTGTACACTAATTACTTAGAATAGTGAAATAATGGCCAACTTATGCAATTTTACCATCTTGTTGTTGATGACCGAATCATGTAAGGAAAGACAGGTTTGAGCAAATACAGTTGTTCAGGTTCAAAGCAATGTCTCATTGGCTTAGTTTCTATTTTTTCCAACTGAAGCAAACCAAAGAGATAAGCTCCATTTGCTTATAACAACTGATGCTCCAGAATAATCAGGTTCCTGACAGATAGCAGAACCTGATAGTTCTCTTCTTGTAATCTTTTGTTTCCCCTTTTTTTTTCTGGCTACTTGGCTATAATCCAACGGAGAAGTTCACGGATTCTATTTATTATGTTGTTCTTGTGATATTTAAAGCAAATTTATCCAGAAGATATAAGACTGTACAGGACTGTGAAATGTATTTTTGCCTCTCAAAAAAGAATGAGCTATCTGATTTTTTTTACACACACACACACACACACATGTAATTCATGAATAAAAATATAGTTTAGTAACGTCTTTTATTAGAATCAACAAAATGTTACAGAAAGATGTGCTAACTTTTAAGTTTAGTTTTTCAGAACTGAAGAAACTTCTTGGATGAGAAACAAAATGTTTTCAAGAAAAAAAAAACCTTTGAGATACTGGTTTAATTCTTTTTCAAATCAATGTATTTGTAAATTTATCATTTCTATTATACAGTAAGACGTGACTATTGCCCTTTTTTAAAAACCTTCATTGTATTTCAGATTGCAAAAAAATAAATAATTCAAGTATTTTGAAATGTTCCTTAAAAATTCAAAAATGTGATGCGCATTTTGAAAATTACACAATTTTGCTAACTACTATATTAATCAATACATCATATCTATTTGGGATAAATATGAGAATTTATACAGATTCCAGGGCTGTTAACCAGCGATTTGTTAAAATGTTACTCCAAACTGTATCGTTACAATTCTTTCCTACAGAATATGAGATTATCAGAACTTTATTTTAACCTCTTTTAACCTCCACAAACTATAATATCTATTCCAGAATTTACATACCTTTATTCCGCTTACACGTCTTATTTTAAGTAGATTTATATGATATTGAATAACTTTTGCGGCAAGCAAAACTATCAAGATATTTAGCATGCAAATTTCAACTCCCTGTTGAGAAAGATAGTCTTCATTTTTTTCCACATGCTCATGCATAGCACTAGGGATTTATTTTAATTCTGGTTACTTGATGACCATTAAAACTTCATTTCTTTTTTGACTCAATTTTGATAATTACTATTTGACCTCCTAGGACCCTTTTCCAGGATTCCTGAGATTCATTTCAGTATACAGTAGTGATACTGTAATGAAATTTTATTACTTTAGAATAACTCAAGGAGGCGAACATGTACACAATGCTCCTTCCTCGTCCTGTTTTCCCCACAACCATCCTTTGAGATGGATTGATCTGAGAGAGTGATTTAACACTTAAATCTTAACACTTTTACTACAATATATATATATAACTACAAAACATATCATTTTGAGATAGAAGATTCCAGAAAACAGTGGACTAGCCACAGCCACCCTGATTTTTCTAGCCACAGCCACCCTGATTTTTCAGAACTAGGCCATATCTAAAAATTGCAAATTTGTTTTTGAAGCTAGTTCATCTATGGATCAGCCAGAATGGCATGGTCTGAGAAAAAAATGAAAATGTTCCAGGGAAATTGTCATTTGAACATCATTACCCATGAAAAAGGCTGTTATCACAGAATATCTGAAATGTAAAAATACAAGGTAAATATTTTCTTGGGCATTCTTTGTGATAACTCATAAAATTATTACATGGATTATTTTAAAAGTGTGGGATAAAAAAACAAATGTTTAGTGTTATTAACATGAAAGGATACTAATTTCTTTTTTAAATTATCTATTACACAGTTATACTATATACTAATTGTGGTAATAATCAAGGTGAAAAGCATAGGTGCACAAGGTAAGCTATGCCTTAGGTCCTCTAGATCAATATTTTTAAAACATATATTCTTTACACAGAGGTTAAGAAACTTTTTGCTTATTTTTGTTCCCAGTACAAAGACATTACTGAAAAAAGGATGAAATAATTACTGAAACCTCAGCAAAATGTAACTCCTCCATCCATAATAAATGGTCAAGAACCTCAAGATGCCAAAAATATTTCATTCGCTTTTTAGTTACAAGAAATTACGTTTAAGTCCAAATTTAATTTAAAATTTTAGTGAAAATGTAGCCCTTGTACGTCATTTGAAAACATTTTGCAATTTGCTCCCGAAAGTAAATCTAAGCGCTCACAAAATAAATATTCAAGAGCATTAATTTGTTTCTAGATGTGTTCGTGCAAGTAAAACAGCAGTCATAATGTGGAAATTTCAGTCACATTTTGCAACTAATTGGAAGCAGATTAGAATTCTGCCTCAGGGGAACATTGTCAAACTAGAAGCTGGAGCAAATGAAGAAAGAGGTGAAAGCATCGTGAAGAGCTGACAGATTTACAGTGCTCAGGGCAATAAACGGGTACTAGATGAAAATGAATGTACTGCACTGTACGGCATGCTGTTTTCTCAGTCATATCTCAGCAATAAGGGCACAGAGCTATGAAGCTATTATTTTCTGTACAGGCTGGGAAGGAAAGTATCAAAATGCAAAACATCTATTCATGTTGTACTTATCAAAAGCCTACACAATTTGATCTGTTAGTGTAATTATCAGGCAATTTATTAATTTAAGTATATTTTTCCATTATTCATAACAAATCCTTACTAGTTATATTAGAACTATTTCTCTAGTTACTATGGGATTATAAAGAGATACAAAGAATGATCATTATTTTCAAGATTATGTTAGCCAGGAGACAGGAGATAGAAATAAAAGCATATTACTGGAAACAGGCCATCTGCTGTGACTAGATGATACACAACCTTAAAAGTCTAGCTTTCTAGCTTGAGGCACATGGCATGCAGAAAATAAATAAATCTACCAGAAAGCAAACAGTCTACATGGATGGAGAAGCTTTGGGTTTACACAGTAGTATCACTAAATTAATGGTGCTTGCTACCTTACACTAGCAAATTTTAATCAGTATAAATGAGATGCACCCAGAATGCAAACAAAGAAAAAAGAGTAATGGAAATGTTTAAGGGAAAAGGTGATAGTGAAGAACATCATCTATTGGAATACCCTGCCTGGTCAAACCCACACTAAATTTAACTGGTGTCAAGTGCAAATTGATATGGGAAACACACTTCTTTCTTAGGGTTCAAATAACATAAGGAAGGAGCTATCATTATCCAAATATACAGATTGTCTGGTTATATTTAGGAAATCAGACCGTAAGAGTTTAAAGAAAAATTGGAGAAATGAATAAAATTACTTTATTTGGTCAAGAATTATAAAAGAAGCAAAAAGAAAAGAAAAGAAAAGAAATCCATCAAAACCTAAGTGTTATATTTAACTGTGCCAGCCCAGCGTAGTGATAGTTACAAATAAAAAATACACTGCCACTAAATAAACAGCCTTTACAAGATTGCACAAAGTCACACTATTGGGTTAAGTGGTCTTATGAATCTTGATTAATTTGTGAATGAATAAATAAATGAATGACTAGTGATCAAGTACAGGGGTGGGTTCTAATTACCTTTACTACCAGTTCGCAACGGGATCGTGCGCGCGCACTCGCTTTGCTCTTGTTCATGCCTTGCTTCTACGCATGCACAGATCGCCAATGATGACATCCGGGGCGGTGGGCAGGGCCTCCCACCGGTTTCACTACCGGTTCTTGCGAACCAGTCCGAACCGGGGGCAACTCACCACTGATCAAGTATATGTATAATTCTGAGTTTGGTCTAGTGGTTAAGGCTCCAGGCTAGAAAGCGGGAGACTGTGAATTCAAATCCTGTCTCAGCCATGAAAGCCAGCAGGGTGGCCTTCCAGCCCAACTAACCTCATAGAGTTGTTGTTGAAAAAATAGATGGAGGAAGATGTGTTTGTCTTGAGTTATTTGTATAAATAATAAAGGTAGGATAAAAAATAAATAATTCCTGGCTATTTTTTATGATTTCAGAGGTGCACTCTGAAAAATAAGCTTTTAAATTTAACCAAGTATCAGTTCTTAGTGGCTGCTTTTTCAGGTGTAGTACGCTGAGACAGAGCAGAGTACACCATAATACTAATTAGCCCCACAGGAAAGAGCCTTTGGGAGCCAAATTATTCTCTAGAAAATAAATGAAAAGTTCAAATATATTTTTTAAAAAAGAACCATCTCTTAATAAATAGAGGGAGGATTGTGAAGGACAGATAACTGCAATATTTCCCAAATGAACCTGTCAAGACCATTACAGTATGAAAACTCCAAGTTATATCCACTATTTTGTCTGTTAAAAACATTTTGATATCATCCTTCATCCTAAATGCTATAAAGAAATAAGAAATATATACTGTATACATGGAGTATTTGTGTGCATGTGTATGAAGAATAAAAGTAAATAAAAATCAAACTTTAATATGCCTGTGCAATTAAGCTCCAGCCAGAATGAACTACTTCACACCCAGCCAAGTTCCTGGAAGGGACATTTCCAAGCTAAGTTTGTTTGTTTGTTTTACTAAATTTATATACCGCCCTACTCCCGAAGGACTCAGGGCGGTGAACAGGCACAGAATAAAATACATAAATACAAAAGTTAGAAACACAATTAAAACCAAATTAAATAATTTAGCCCAAGACAATTAAATTTGAACACAAAAGGAAGATCTCTTTTTTGTATACAGCAATATGGATGAATAATGGTCGCAATGCTCTAAAATTCTATGTATATATTCCAATGTATCTGCAAAGTCTCCTTATCCCAAAACTCGAATCCCCTTACAACAATTGCTACTAAATAGAATTTAATAATCTTCCTGATTATTCCAAAAGAAAAGAGAGCTGTGCTAGGAAAAAGCCTATCTTTTCCTCATCAGGCTGATCCAGTTGAGTAACTAACCTGAAATTAGAGCTAAGTGCCAAGATTATAGATGACAATGAAGCAAAACATGAGAAACAAACTGAAATTTTACTCATCTGAACAATAGCACAGGCAGGCTTAGAATGAGTTGTTGTATTTGTCATCCAGAACCATAGAGGGCATAGTGTCTAATCCACAAAAATGCTCTTCTATGAGAACATCTGAGGTATTATGAAAATAGCTGGCTAAAATATGATGTTGGCAACAGTATGGAAGTGGTTTTGCTGCTGCCTTCTAGAATGCTTTTTTGTTTACTTCCCAATTTGCCTACATATATGGCATTCCACATCTGAGTGCTAACCAGGCCTGACCTTGCTTAGCTTCTAAACCCAGGCAAAATCAGGTCATCCTATTTGCCCAAGTTATTTGTATAACCATAGACAAAAAAAAAAATAATGAAAAAAAATCAAAAGTAAAAAATAAGATTTGTTTAAAAACAGCAAATTTATAAATGCAAAAAAGTGCTCTTATCTATTCCTTCAACTTGCTTTCAAAGAGTAAAAATTAGCAAAACTTTAAAACACTGTTGAAAGCTTTTGTTTGTATGCATGCCCTTGAGACAAGCTTGACTCCTGGTGACAACATTCATATCATTTTCTTGGCAGGGTTGAAGTTGTGGTTTGAGGTTACAAAATTAAAACACAAGATGGCAAATGCAGAAGTATTATATTACTTAAAAGATGTACACAGATGCTTCTTGAACATCATCCCTCTCATATCCATCATGTCAATTATATCATTCCAGCCACTTGCATTTCTCATTTTCCCAGCTGAGCAATGCTGGGAATGTGAATGGCGTTCTCAGTATGTGTGGTACGGAGATGACTTTGAAGAATGAATTCAACAGCTGTTATCTAAACACTAACTTAGCTCCAGAAAGGAGGAGAGATGGAGGGAGCGGAGAGAGAGAACAAGGATGATATAAAAAGGTCTTCAATGAGATCTGAGAATATTTCAGCATAAAATAAAGGTAAAGGTTCCCCTCGCACATATGTGCTAGTCATTCCTGACTCTAGGGGGCGGTGCTCATCTCCGTTTCAAAGCCAAAGAGCCACCGCGTCCGAAGACATCTCCGTGGTTACCTTCCCACCAAAGGTGGTCCCTATTTTTCTACTTGCATTTTTTACGTGCTTTCAAACTGCTAGGTTGGCGGAAGCTAGGACAAGTAATGGGAGCTCACCCTGTTACATTATGCTGAACTGCCAACCTTTCAATCAACAAGCTCAGTGTCTTAGCCACTGAGCCAACACGTCCCATTATTTCAGCATAGGAAAAGTCATATACAGATAGTCCTCCCTTAACAATCACCCTGTTTAGCAAGAGCTTGAAGTTTTGTTAGCATTGAAAAGGTAACTTATGATCAGTCCTCATACTTATGATCATCATAATGACCCTGCAGTCACATGATCGGGATTCAAGCGTTTCTCATCTCTCAGACATTTATAACCACCTCAGAGTACTACAGACATGCAATTGCCATTTCCGTTCTTCACAGCCTGCTTCTGACAACATGATGTCTTGCTTAATTACTACATACCGTGTTTCTCAGAAAATAGGACCAACTTCTCAGTCCAAATATGTATCTCTATATCTGATTAAGTATCAAGTTATTGGGATCAGGAATAAGGAACAAGAGCCAGTTTGGCTAAATGGATAAGATGTTGGCCTAGAAACCAAGAAAAGGTGAGCTCCAGTTCTGCCTTAGGGATGTAAAACTGGCTGGGTTAGTTTGAGCCAATCTATCTCTCAACCCAATTTATCTTACAAGGTTGTTTTTGTGGGGAAATCTGAAGGACAAAGGAAAATTGATATGTTTGCCACCCTGTTTACTGTATCCACATTTTAAAAGAACAGAATGTCCACAAAGCATTAAATAATAGTCTTAATAGTTAGTTGATAGTTGATAGTTTCTGCTATTAAAAACAAAACAAATATTTTCTATCATGAAAGGAAGATGAATGCAAATCCAAAAATTCTACTAGTATTGTTCAACTATACTTAACTCAGGGAAATTTGACAAGATTTCCCTATACTACACTATAGAAATTAAATACGGTTTAAATATTAAATATATTAAAATTAAATATGTGGTTTTCAACATAATGCTGAGATATACTGTACTTCAAGGTATAATCCAGAATGGAATCAAAGATTAAGATCTGAGACCATGGCTTGATTTTGGTTTATATACCATGACTGGTATCTTCTCATTTAATCCTGGATAAATGTTAAATAACAATGAATTCACCCTTGTGGCATCCAATAAGAGAATAGGCACTGTAGCTTTATATGCATACAAAATCTTTATGGAATGCATCTTTTTTCATTGAAAGAAAATTGTTTTGGAAAGAATTTACCTTATCCTCTCTAACTGACCCTGACTATTCATATTCTAGAAAGATAAATTATAAGGAAAAAAATTGTATTATTTATTTATACAAAACACCAACAATCAACCTGCATAGTCATTGTTAAAATGTTAAAATGCTGTTGGCAGCAGTGTGTTTTTGAGGCAATGTGTTAAGTTCTGAGGATCAAAAGGTGACATACAACATTACAGTCTCCATAGCCAACATAATTTCCTCTCCCTTTCTTTGCTCATTCTCTCTCCAAATTTGTGGAAAAAACAATTAAAAACAAACCACAAAGAAATCTAATTTCTGAGGAAGAAAAAAACGCTGCTGGCTGGGGGAGTCTGGAAGTTGAAGTCCACCCATCTTCAAGCTACCAAGGTTGAGGAACACTGCAGTAGAACAAATCAAAAGAAAATGTTTCTAAATAAAGCTTATAGTTAACAATTTGAGATAAAATCAATACCTAATAAGAAGAATGTAGCAGTGCAAAATTAAGCAATATACAGTGAACTACTAGTAACACCAGAGATTTTCAGAAATGTCTTGGGAAATAGGGTTTTTCAAGGCAGGTACTTTATTTAATCAAGAGGATGAAAAAAGAAGCCAATATTATGATCAGTTGAAGTTCAGTCTTTTGCTGTTGCAGAAATATAAAAACAGAATTAGAGCCTTCAAGAAAATTGCAAACCTACTTTTAATAGTCTGTTGCAAACTGATAAAAACCAGAATCAAGCTGACTGGTATAAAATTGACTAGCAACCAAAAGCCATGCTATTACTTGAAACTGTCATGGGAAGGCAATAAAATTGCTACCAGATCTCCTCAAGTTACCCTTCAATAAAAAGAAGCCATCAGGGAAATAAGAAAAGAAGAAGAAAAACATCAAAATCTTTAAAGTTCTTTTAAGTAAAATTATACTTTTGTGGCGCAATGCCATCTGCTTCCTGGTTAACATGAATCAATTCCAAAACTTAAGTATCGGCTTCCTAAAATTACTCAACAGAATACATACATTACAGCTAAAATGTTTAGCTGTAAAGCCTGCACTCATAAGGAGCAGGCTCTCTGTGAATATATTTCTCTTATTACTGTCACTCAAGAGGCAGAAATACACAGTTCAGAAAGTGATAGTGAAAACTAACTAATAATACTGCAGAGCTGGGCACAGCACAAAGCTTTGAAAAAGGTGCTTCACAAGGTTTCACAAATAAAGCATCCATTTGAAGCATTAAAGCAGCTGAATCCTCTGCAGCTCTTTTGAAGGGTCTTTCCAGTTGTCCATAAGCATGTATGACTGCATAGTCAGTGCTTCTGTTGGAATCACCTGTGAAATGAAGTGTGGAGTCAACTTCTCACATGTGTTTAAACAGTGTATCCATGTAATTAAACCTATGCACACGTATTTGGCAGTAACTATAACAGAACAGTAAGGCTTACCCCAAAATAAATATCGTATTTCCCCGAAAATAAGACCATGTCTTATATTTTTTTGAACCCCGAAATAAGCACTTGGCCTTATTTTTGGGGAGGTCTTATTATTTTGGGCGTGTACAGGAAACCAGAGGAAATGGCGGGGACTGGCTGCACATGCGTTTAAATATTTTTCGGGAGGGCTTATTTTCAGGGGGGCTTATTTTAGTGCATGCGCTCAAAAGCCCAATTGAGCTTATTATCAGGGGATGTCTTATTTTAGTGGAACCAGAGTAGCAATAGACTTGTACTGTCAATCTGAAGATAAAAATTCATTATTCATACCTTATGGCCCTACATCTTCTCAGGAGGTCAAGACAGATGCTTTAAAGAACTAAATTTGATTTTATATTTAAATTATAAAGAGAGAAGAATGGAATGGAATGGAATGGAATGGAATGGAATGGAATGGAATAGAATACAATGCTGACCTTCATCTCTTCCTCCTCCAAATATCATATATTTGCAGGGCATGTACACATGTAGACAGTCACACCCCAATCTCTACACCAACACCTAGATCAGATATTAATCCCAAACTATGATTTAGAACTTATTTTTTTCTACAATACATATTTTATTTATACAGTACTCATAACCCATTTTGAAGAATACTTTTTGTCAAAGGAAAACTAAATTGCAACAAGCATACCAGAAAATTTAACTTGTCCTTTTTACCCAAACCAGCAAGGAATATAAATAAAATCTATAATACAGAAATGAAACCTGGAGTTGGGTTTTTCCTGTATTGCTTCTTACAGCTGTCTAAGTTCTTGTCTTGTTACTTTCAAGCTGGTTTTCTCCCCATACATACTACAATTTCTCTTTTACACTCAATTTTTTCCTGTTTATTTTTCAGAATTTTGTTTTTGAAATCCATTTCAAAGAAAATGTTGATGAAATTATTGTGATTAGAGTCTATGGAGATTTTCAGTCATGCAGAACTTAATTGTCCCAAAGGTGCTTTTCCAGAAGGCAACTTGACTTTCTTGGGTTTTGCTTCTGAAGAAATGAAGAAGCATCTTGGATGAGAAGTTAAACATTTTCAAGAAAAACCCAAGAAAGTCCACCTGCCTTTTCGAAAAGCACTTTTGGGACATATTGTGGTTAGACATTCTTGCACTAGTTTTAATGTGCTCAAGCAGTGTGAATATACTTTTTTTTATTATATAATCATTAATAATGTCTCTGATAATCTCTTCTATAATTAGATTAGGAAGTATAGCTTTAATATGGCAAGATTCTGTCCATTAGGTGTATGCAAATAAAGGATTGAACTCAATTGGATTTCGCAGTGTTGTCTCTGGCCCTGACACTTCCCTAATAACTTCTCACAAGAAAAATCAGTGGGAAATCCAACAGATAATGTTGCAAGTCATTCTTGCCCCTTTTTCTCCAGAGGAACCTGGCTATGGATGAAATCACAGAGATCTCGTATTGTAGAACATGCTCACACCGCACTTTCCCCTGTCCTACCCAGCTGAACTCAAGCGATACAGCAGCAGCCCTTCTTCAGCCCATAAACACTATGAAATGTTACAACAACCCTTTCCCAGCACACACATTCACTGCAGTACTCCCCTGCCTCCCTCACTCCACTATACTCACTCACAGTACTCACAGCACTTACTTTTGGCCTGTTTGTGAGCCACCCAAGATAGCACTTAGACTTCTATGTCACTTCTTAGTGCTTTACAGTCCTCTCTAACAGTTTACAAAGTCAGGATATTGCCCCCAACAAGATGTGTTACTTTCTACTGGCTTCTCCATTGAATTTGCTTAGGGGAAGCCAGTAAGAAATCATATGTCATGGTCATGTGATGCCCTCAATTAATGACCCTCAATCCCTACTTGTTACATGGATTCTGTGTCACTAAGCAATGCAGTCGCATGAATTTGTACTTCATTATCACAACTTACAGGTGGAAATTATGGTCTCAGTTACTCAGCTTTAAACGAGAACTAGCTGTGTATTCTTTTGACATCATAATCCTTTCCTTAAGGACTACAATCATACAAAGCTACAATCCTAGCTTTTTAATGGGATTCTCAAGTTAGTACTGGAATTCCTATATGTGAATAAATATATACCGCAGCTGCTATTACATTATGGTATTTTACAGGAAGACATGCCTTTTGCAATTCCACTTTTATCAGTACATTCACCCAAAAATATTAAACAAGCAGCAACTATACAAAACCATACTGGTGTTTTTTACTTAGGGGAATCTGTCCCCAAAATCTAAGATTCCGATGGCTGATTCAATGTCATTATCAATGCCTCCTATTTTATGTACTGATACCTACGTTCCAGCCTTATCTTGAAAGACTTATTTTAGCATTTGCAGCTGTAAAAAAGTATACAGAAATTGGCCTTTACAACTTTGTTCTAAAATCAATAGTGGATATCACAAAACAGGTAATGAAAAAATGTTTGCTTTTTTATTTATGCAACAACCTTTCTGTTCCCTGCAATTAAGAATGAACACTTACTTCACTGATTTAGTACAATCACTTTAACAGCATACACTCAATACGGCAAAGCAATTACTACATGAAGAGTCCTTGATAAGATATAACTGAACAATATGAGAATGTAGAAATAATACAGAGGGAAGACTTGTTGCCCTGAGCCTTGATGGATGAAGAGGATCCCAAGCAATTCTATCATACAAGTAATCTTGCTTAATGAATGACCTGTTTAGTGACCTTTTTTTTTTTTTTAATTTGATTTATATGCCGCCCTTCTCCGGAGACTCGGGGCGGCTTACAATGTGCTCAGCAATAGCCTTCATCCTTTTTTGTATATTTATATAAAGTCAGCTTATTGCCCCCACAACTGGGTCCTCAATTTACCTACCTTAGAAAGGATGGAAGACTGAGTCAACCTTGAGCCTTGGCGAGATTCGAACCTGCAGTAATTGCAGGCAGCTGGTCTTAATAACCAGCTTAATAACAGGGTGTAACATCTGAAGTTACAAGGTGCTGAAAAAATAACTTTACAACCAGTCCTCGCATTTACAACCATAACAGCATCCTGCAGTCCTGTGATTGCCATTTGCACACTTCACAACTGGCTTCTGATAAGCAGAGTCAATGGAAAAGCCAACAGTAAAAATGCAAGTTGCAGTCCTGCAATGTCTTGTTTAATGACTGCATGAGGAGTGACACTGTAAGTTTGGTTTGGTTCAGTTATATGATATATAGCTTAATGACCATGTTGCTTAGTAATGGAATTGCTGATTCCAGTTGTAATTTCTAAGTGAAGATTACCTGTATATCAGTGGTGGGTTGCCGTCGGTTTGCCTCGGTTCTATAGAACCAGTAGTAAAACTGGCGGGAGGTCCCACCCACTGACCCCGTCACCAAAACGCTTCTGTGCATGCAAGTGCGCGCGCATGGCCCTGCTGCGAACCAGTAGTAAAGTTAAGTAGAACCCACCCTGCTGTATATGTTTGCATATTAAAAAGAGGCATCTTTTTTACTGAAATAGCAAAATACACACTGCTAAATATTTATTTGTGGAAGCTATAGTAAATTGTCAAAGTAATTTCAAATGCTTTGCATGCAGTTTTGTTATTATACTGTTATACATTTTTTAAAGAAACTGAAGAAGCTTCTAACCTAATAGCATACAGTTACATTGCTCATTTAGCAGTCATTATTAGATTAAGGGAATGCTGTGAGTATAGTGGCTTAGACTTAAGATTCAGTGTGGCATTTTATGAAGTTGACCATAGCCATAACCCGATTGATGAAATAACGGAGGAAAGGATGATTGCTCTACCCGATAAGAGTCACTGTTAATTGAATAACTATATTCAGCACATGATTCTTAACGGCACTATGTTAACATAAAAGGTATCAAGTGTGATATGTCTGGGTTGTATCCTATTCCTAGTACTGAACATTTTTATGCATGACTCATATGAGGGGATAAAAAGGATAACGATCAAATATTCAGATGACAGAAGTCTGGGAGAATTGACAATACCACGGAAGACAGGGACAAATTGATAAAGCTTGAAAATGTGGCCCGATCCAACAAAATGCAGTTTAATGCTGGGAAAGGTAGATTTCTGCATTTAGAAAAGAAAAGCCAGATATATGCTAAATGGTATATGGCTTGACAGCAGTACTTGTGAGAAAGATCCAGTATATAGATCACAGTGTACTGCAACTACCAAAAAATTACTGCGGCCTTTCAATGTGATCAAAGAGGCAACGACTCAAGATCATAAAAAGAGGTACAGTTCTACTCTATGCTGCACTGTTTAAACTGCACTGGAAGCACTGCATCCATTTCTGGTCACCACAAAACAAGATAGATGCAGAAGAGCTAGAAAGAGTGCAAAGAAGTATCACAAAGATAGTAAAGATTTTCAAACCTAAATCCTACAAAGAACATCTTTAGATCAGGAAGAATTGGGTATGTTTCACCTAAAGAATGATAAGATTTTACGAATACTTGAAGACCATCACAGGGAAGTGGATTTATTCTATATAGCTCTCAAGAGTAGAACAAGAACTGTCAGGTGGAATCCAGTTACAATGACAAAGTAAACAATAACCCAATCAAGAAACTGCCCCGCGGGCCAGATTTAAGCACCCCGTGGACCGGATATGCAAGTGTGCGAAGTTCCATTTGCATGAGCAGTAGGCGCATGTGTGAAACCATCCCCCTTTCTCTCCCCCAGTGAAACTAACGCTGGTGCGCAATGCCAGAAAGACTGGGGACCACTGGTGACAAACTGATTTTATCTACATGGACATTATATGACATTAAGATGGATGAACTGCTGGTTTATCAAGCTTTCTATCACATTTCTATCTTTCTATCATAAATAAAATTCTGCATCATATTGTGTTATTTTTATTCAAAAGCATCCAGTTACTATTCACTTATGGGATTTCTGCAGTATTAAACTGATTTCTTAATAAAATGTGCAAAGACATGACTTCTACCCATGTCTCTATATCTTTTGAATTAATAAAGAGGAAACAATCATTCTACAATGATCATTTGAAAAGGCTGTTGTGTACAGATTTTAGATTTAAGTCATACACCAAAAAGCATATCACAGACATTGATATGAAAGAGGGATAGTGATCAAATCAGGAGCACTGCTTAGTCATTTTATTTCTTTTGGACAGTAGGAGAACTGTAAGGAGAAGCACTTGTTTGAAGGGACGGAATCCAATTATATTGGAATAGTTTGCCTAACCTGTGAACAACTGAATCCTCAAAATAAAATTGCTATCGCTAACAACAGTATTAACAAAATCACCTGTACCACCAATTGCATGGGGGGGGTGGAACAGACTTTTCCCCCCACAATAAAATATCAGAAATAAATTATGTAAAGCATCTGGCATTTTGTTTATCAGATAATTTTGCAAAAACATAGCAGAAACGTTATTTCTGGAATAGAGAGAGATGTTAACAAAAGAAAGATCAATAGTGAATATGGGCTGAATATCTCAGTTATTAGGGAATTCTTTTTTCCCTTCTTTGAATCTTTGGACTTATCCTTTTCATGGGAAGGGAAAAGATTGTGAAAACTCCCTGGACTGCAGCTGTGGCACTTATGCCATCACTGATTGCCTTCAGCCTTTTTAGGCCAAAAATAATAGACGTATGTATATATAAAACATAATATCAATTTTATGAATAAGAAATATTAGAGAAAGTGTACAAACAGAAATAATAAGCAAAAGAAATTAAATATATAGCATATATATATATATATATATATATATATATATATATATATATATATATATATATATATATATATATATATATATATATATATATATAAAGATAAAGGTATACAGAATGTAGTGTAGGTTTTATTATATCAATATTATATTGTGTGTATAAATCATATTTTATATACATAGTATAGATATATAAAAATATATTTCTATATAAAGATGTAGAAAAGAGAATATAGCTAAATTTAGTTTACACCATTCACAGCATCTCCATACCCTTCTGTCTTAGAAACCATTCTTGCTTCAATCACACCACATGATGCTTCATAAACGTCTTTTGTCATCTCTCTTTCTGAAAAACTCATTGAGTCATTCAACAACTTTGTTTTTTCTCTTAATCCTTTCACTCTTTCTTTCTTTATCTTGCACATTAATCCTATTCCTTTTTGCTTATTATCACATTTCTACTACACCTTATTTCATCCTAGTTTATTTCAACTCTACCATTCTCATATCTATGAATGTCTTTTATAAAAGTTCAGTCTTGAATTATGTCCAAAACAACAGCAACTATCCATTTGAGGGGCTGCTTCAAAGCATCAGCACTGGCACAGTAGCACCTTCTAGCTTCAGCCTCGTGAACATCTCAGAATATCAAACTATAACCGTGAGTCCAGAAGGCCCCAAGGTACTGGTAGTGTTCCTTGTCTCATTTATCTGGGAAGGTTGACATGACCAGAACTATTTTTGTTTCCCAATCATGTCCCTAAGCATGCTGGAAGACCTGATGCCAGCTAGACAGATTTTCAGTAAGGTGCATTGTTTGCCTTCACCAAGCCATTTCCTGCCCCATTCAAGATGATCTTACTGCAAACAGATCCGGCATTAACCATCAGTACCTTGAGTAATGGCACATTATCTTTTTAGACCAAATAGCCACTATGTTCTTCTGTTGCACTGTTCACTCCCTTTTATATTCTACTCTATTTTATATTCTACTGGTAAACCAAGATACCAATTGAACCAATCCCCCAAAAGAGTCTACTTAGGGGCAATAAAATGTAGTGCTCAATTCAACTCCCACTGCCAACTGCTTACCAGGCTCTGAACAGAACTGTTCAGAAGAATAAGAAATTCCCTATGTGCCATTTAAAAATTAATTGGATCCATAAGGCTCAAAGGGTGGATTGTCAAATAGGTGCCACCACACCACAGAGGCCCCAAGTGGCTTATAATTGCAAGGGTGCAAGTTGTAATCTGATAATAACAATCCCTATTTATTTAACACTTATCCATTTTTGACTTTGTATTTTCTTGTTTTTCTACAAGTAATAAATTCCCACTACATTAACTACATTAAACATACTTCAATTCTTCTGCTATACTCAACTTTCATTTCCATATAGCAACAACAAAAAAGAAACAGGCACTTCTCAGTCATTTTTTTCTTTCCATGTTTCTTCCTTCCACGAGATATTAAAAAGTATCCATCCATTTTCACATTTTGAGTGAAATGTGCACCTTCTATCAAAATGTGCACCTTCTATCAAAGTACACAAATAAGCATCTGATTAGGGACAAAGTTTAATTTCACTTATGTCCCTCATGAATGGAAGGAATTGTTTTCATTTGGTTTCTTTTACGATCTGCTGCCATTTTTTTTTAAAAAAATCATTTATTTAAAAGTAAATGTTCTTAATTTTCTATAGCTAAAAGTAGATGTTCTTAATCTTCTTTAGCTTAATTTCTGGCATCATGGGATTAGTTTGGTTGGAGAAAGAAAAGAAAGCCACTTTTTCCTATAGTTTCTGATTTTATTCCAAAGCTCCTGATAATTATACTATTATGGTATTTAATGAACCTCTAATTCAAATTTCTTCTTCCTCCAATTGTTCCTAAAGGAGAACCTTATGCTCTTATGTATTTTCTACTTGGAAGAGCCCTAAATGCTTCCATAGCTGGTTTCTGTGCTGCCCAAATCCTAAGGCACCTGTTCTTCAATTTTCCTTTCTAATTTATTTTTGTTTTCTATTGAGGACTATTTCTAGTACGTATTGCCCTTCTTTCCTGTTTTCTGATTTCTCACTTTCCATGATTTATGACATAAACAAGTGGGAAGAAATTTCAACATATTTTAAGTCTGTGTACTTGCAGATATCTTTTTTTACTAGCTACTTCAGAACTTATGAGATCAATTCACCTTATTTCTTAAATTCAAGGAGAAAGCAACAGAAAAAGGCTTAGCAATTGCTTACAATGAGAAATCTTAGAAAGTGTAATGTAAAACCAAAGTTACCCTCAAAAACCATCACTGCTTAGCTTTCAGGAGTTTCCAATGTCACTTTCTCCAGGGTTTTTGATGTGATCTCCACAGCTATAGAATCAACTGAACAGGAGAACCATGGGGATGGAGTCAAGACAGACAGAGAAGTCATAGGCACATACTAGCTAAAAGTAGGAATCCTTTAAGTTTTGAGTAGGGCCATTACAACACCTATATTATAGTAATCTCTATAATATATTCATTAAAATACATTAATATATTTAATTAATTTAAAACTAAATGCATCATTTGATGAAATATGATTGCTTTCTATGAAAATACTGCATATTAAAAAATACCATAAGAATCTTGGAGGAACATGGAACATCCTCATTGAGGTCATCCCTGAAAGCTGCAAATCTTTACTTCTCTATCTAGATTGTAGAGTATATATCGCTGGTTTAGCATAATAGTTGCTACAAGAAACCAGTCAACAAATATTCACAATTTTTAATATGTATTTTAATTAATACTAATAAGCTATTTAATAAATAAGTATTATTCTGTTTTGTCAGATATAAGGATAGATCGCTAAATTGAGTTTTAAGTAGTAGCATTCTGAATAGCATTTCTTTTTCCAGAGGCCGAAGGAAAAGTAGGAGATTCCAGTTGATAAGGAGTAAAAAGACATGAAAATGTACTGTTTATGTCAGGGGTATCAAACTCGATTTCATTGAGGGTTGTTCAAAGGGTTGTGTTTGAACTTGGTGGGTCGGGGGGGAGGTGGCCTGCTCAACATCACTCATGTTGGAGGCGCCTGTGGTAGCCCGAGCGCTCTGCCAGCGAAAATGGGCTCCAGAGCTCCATTTCTGGCTGCGATGGCCTCCTGCAACCCTCTGCCAGCAAAAACAGAGCCCGGGAGGGTGGCCGTCCCGAGCTCCGTTTTCACTGGCAGAGGCACCATAGGTTGGTCCTTCGCTGTTTCCAGGGTGGCCCCGTAAACCCGATCTAAGGACTCGCTTTGAGTTTGACACCCCTGGTTTATGTGGTATATGGTTAGCATTAATATATCCTTAAAAGTTTCAATTTCCATGAAATTCAAGTTGTTTGCACACTTCAATAAACATTATAAACATATTCTTACTGCTGCTGGTACTAGTACTAAGGGGACATAACATTGATCTCAAAACTAGATTACATATTTAGATTGTTCAAATAATTTAATGATGCAATATATAAATGCCATATGGCCAATTAGATTCCTAAGAGGCATTGTAAAAGTTAAGCCATCTTAGTCTATGGTAGCCAAAAGACAGGAGTCTGGTAATACTATAGCAAATCATAACTTCATCCTGATGATGAAGTGGTAATGCTGATGTAAGTTAAATGTGAAATAGATTGTTACTATCATATCAATTAGAAATGGTAATGTATTTTAAATCCATTATTTGTTAAGACTTTCTGAAATAGTTGAAACCTTTGATGTGAGTTAAGCAATCTCTCATTCAAACCTGTTGGTGTAGTTTCACTGTTCCCAAACAGTTACCTTGAGATCTTGAATGTCCTGGGTTAAAATGTCCCAGCATTATTTTATCCTCATTTTGATGTCAAACTTGTGGGAATTTGTTACTTTATGCAAAATTTGGTCTGTTTGTTCAACATAAAAAACAGGGTGCTTTTTTTGGCAAATAGTGGGATATATCAGATTAAAGGAAGAACATATAAACGTATCTCTGATCTTGTGTATAAAGTCTTTGGGTCTGTGATGTACTGTTGGCATAAATGTGAGGCAAAGTTGACATTTGATTTGTTACCAGTGGGTTTCCATATTGTCTGTTGTTTGTATTGCTTGCGAAAATCTGTTTAAGGTTGGGTGATTGACAATATTGAAACATGGGTCTGATATCCAATGCAGATAATGGACTGGGAATAGAAAATGCAGTGTCATTGTACAATATGGGTTGTAGCTTATTAGTAATATGTTTCAGTGGCTTGATATAAGTTTATAGATGACAACCAACAGTGTTCTATTGCTTTGTTTTTGTGGCCTTTTAATAGGTTTCCCCTGGGAATTGATCCCAACAAGATTTATTCATTACACTGGTGTTTTGCTTTGTTTTGTTTTAATTTTAAGGCCAGTGATATTATAGTAAATATAACTCATACATAGAACAGAATCTCTGCCACTAAATGCTAAAGCTTTTTTCTTCCTCTGAAAAAGACCACAATTTTTATAACTTGAGATGGGGACAAGTAGTTTTAAGGTTTAAGTAATTGTCGATAAAGTAGCTTTCCAATTATCACAGCCCTGCCAGGAAAAGCAGGAATGCATTGTTTGTTAATGATCACAACCAGGGGTCCATGCTTAACTCTTTTGTCAGAACTACAGCAGATCCTCCCTGCAGCTTCACCATTAACATGCCTGTTTCCTGTCAGCCTACTCAGAGATAATGTCATTTATCTCAAGGGGGCACAAGACCAGTCATTAGCTTCAATAACAGACTTCAAACAAAGGCCGGATGATGTTTTATCCAAGGTGCATGATCAACAGTCAAGAATCATACTGCTTAAGAATTAAGAAATTTAGAACTTCCATTAAAAAAACAATTGCTTTCACATAATATATCAATAATTTTACTTTACATTTTTAAAGACTTCATATCTTGGAAATGTAAATGGACAGCTTTTATTACATATGATTTGATAAATGGTATTAACTCACTAAATTTATCCTTTGGGAGATTTTCCTCTCTCTTCCAAGTTCCTTTTTTCTTTTTTGCCTCTGGGAAAAAAATTGATGGAATAATTCAACCACTTGCTAAGTAATGAGTCTTTTGAAAAACTGACCCTCATTGTGGTTGCCTGCTGGAGTCGATTATGTGTATTCTCAATTATTCAGTGTCAAACTAACCTTTCATTAAAAATATGGGTGGCTATAATATTATATCATCCCTGGATTTTTTTTTATTTTTAGCCATTTATGATTATTCTATAAAGTTACAGTTAAACATTTAAAATTTAAAAACAAAGGTCAGCCAATCAGTTTATTCATCTCTGTTTTACTCTGGAAACTAGAAGTAGCATAGCATACATTCCACTTTGCTTGGAATTTTGTTATTGAACACCTCTGTGGTTATATGATATTTATGCTTGGCAGCTTTAACATTCTTTTCAATTACTGAACCATGAAATGCTGCTTTACAAAAATAGTACTTATATAGGTCTCATTAAAAGGGGCTTAAAGGAAAACTTCTTAAAATAAAGAGAATAAATTTAATCTCAATATAGCTTTAGTTTTTTTTCTTTCTTCAACTGGGTATTTATGAAATTATTTATAATTGACATGCTATCTCATGTCAAATCAATTTGTTTTTCCCATTTGTTCACAATGAGGAAATCTCTTTAAATGTTCTGCTGTATAAATATTTCTCACCCATTCTCTACTGTTTCAATGTTACTTTAACCTTACTGAGGAATTCAATACAGAATGGACCTTGTCTGAGGGGGTCAGCAGGTTCACAAAGAAAGCTTTCGTCAGCCTAAAGACAGCATCTCTTCACCTCCACTCTCCCCCCACAAAAAAATGTGGTCACACTACTAGACAACCCTATATAGAACATTAAGAACTCTGAACTGAGCTCATTGTTAAGCACCCAGTAGTTATCAGTGTTTTCAACAGCTAAATCTCTTATGTAGCTTTCAGAACTGTTTGCTGTCAAATCACAATGGACTTTGTTCTCAGCTACAACCCGTGACCTTTCTGCCCCTTCTCTCACTCAACAATGAATAAATGAGTCCCAAATCCCAGCATTCATGGGCATATTTAAATACAAACAACATATACTTCCATAACCTCATGAAGTCAAAACATTTTAAAAATGGTCACAATCTTTCAACATTAAAGGAAACATGAAAAAGCTCAGGATACGTACTACAACCAGTTACAAGTTTCATACTACAATAAATGTACATGAATACAGAGAAGCAACCTAATTACAACAGAGAATTGCTCTGCATGCTGATAAAACAGTGAACATCCTCTACTACTTCTAAAGAACAGCCAATTAACAACACACATCCTACTTAAATGCATTAAGTTATATTATACATATTATATAACATTATATATGAAGTTATATAAAATTATCATACAAAGTGTTCAATGAACACCCAGAAGAACAGTGGGCAAAATATTAAAAACCTCCAGACAGCAAAATCTTAGATTTATTACATTTTTCTGTAACTTGATAGTTGAAATCTGGCAATGTTGAAATGGAGCAGGTTTTAACATTCCAGCCCCTCCTGTCACATCCTGGCAACCAAATCTTTTCCTTTGTTTTACTCACTGAAACATGTAATTGGTATGCTAAATACCAAAAGGGTTGAACAAGCACATAACCTCTGACATTTTGCAAACTTAAAAGAAATAGTTAACGGATGCCAAAAGATTCCACTGAACATATTTTCACATGGCTTCAACAGACAAACAGAAGAAACCTAAAATTGGCATTTCAGCAATATATACAAAAATAAATAGAAATCACACCATTAAGGAAGCAGCTTTTATGCTTTAACTGTCTTTTTGTTATTGTTGTTGTTAAAAAAAACTCCATTCCAAGAAAGAAACCTCAGAGTTTAAATGTTCAGAGATTGCTTAATTTAAAAAAGAAACAAGTTAAAAGACATTCAGATTCAAGTGTATAAACTGATTCATTCACCCACTGTTGCCAGATCCATGCTGAAGCCAAGAAAGATTTTATTTTGGGCTCTTCACCAATTTGTCTCTCAATAAAGGCCAATTTAATTTTCAGGTTTTTTTTTTTTTTTCAAACAAGGCTGCCCTTGAATGTTTGTTTGTTTTTAAATCCTGCTTGAAAAACAGCAATATTCTTAGTTTTACATTCACATGACTTGATTAAAAGGAATTTCCCTCAATAGTAAAAGAAAAAAAAACTCAGGATATTTAAGACAGTAAGCCAACATCCTCCTTCCAGAGACAATGGGCAGCTCTGCAGGGCTCTAACAAGTGAAGCCATTAAAGTCAATATAAGGCAGCAGCAGTGGGTGTTACTAGTAATTCAAGCTCTACCAATTCTATACAGACAAGAACTGAAATGAGAAGTGTTCTTTTGGCAAAAAGCTACTCCAGACTGGTTTGTTCCTAGTTTACACATTACCTCATTTACATTACACTGGATGAAATGTACTTGCTTGTGTATGAATTCATTCCTCATATAATTTCCTGTGCGACTAGTATGAAAAGGAACACAAAAACTGGAGAAAACCACACCACTCTCTAATCTCTTGTTGCCATGACAGCAGCCTTTGAGATACTGAAATGTTCAGATTGCCAGCTAAACAAAATTGTTGAATGTGAACATTTGGCTGAAAGATTAAAAGGCTAAGGGGGTTACAAAAGGGCAGCACCTCCCACATTCCAGGCATCCACTGAATCCAATCAAATGGCTCTGACTCTTTAACCACAACTATTGTGAAGACTGGATTAGGGCAATTTATCTAGATAGTTAAAGCAGATTAGAGAACTACAATTTGAAGACTATTGGCAACAAAAGCAAATGCCTACTGTACTAAGTTAATTAAAAAAAACAAGCATGGGATTTTAGGACAGTTTTCAGACCAAGGAGAAACACTGCACTAACCCAGAAGACAAACCAAATTTAGGATATAAACTGAGCTAGTTTTTTTTTCAATTGGCTGAAGGTAGCAGCAGGGGACAGGGGGAGGAGGGAGAGTGTAACCCAGACCATTCAAAGCCCTAGTTTACAGGATTATAACTAGAATTAAATTTTATGTATTAAATAAGGTTTATGTGCTCTAAATTAATTACCTCGGCGATCATTTTTTAAACCACACAATTTTTTGCAGCAAACAATTTACTGATGGAGAGTTACAGGAGCCTAATATTTACTGAAGTATATTATGCAAATTCACCAAACGTCTTTTAAATAGCACATCTTCACAGTTCTTTAAGCTTAGGGTACTAAATAAGTCAGCTAAAAACTTTCTCACTTTTGGACATTAGGCTGGGAATTGTAAAGAGGAATACTGTCAAGACAATTGTATACAATCATGTTGCAAGCGATTACTCTGCATGGGAGTAGGGAGGGGTTGTCTTTTGTTTAAACAACCTGTGGAATTAATTTGAGTCTTAATTATAACGCAACAATAGCTCCCTGGATGACAAAGAAACCTTCTGTCTTCTCGATACAGAACAATTGGTGCTTACCCCAAACCCTGCCCCAGTGAGCAGCCAAGAGAAATCAGTAGCTTCCACTTCTTCCCCTCACAATGCAAGGCCATTTATCCTTAACAGAGCACATTCTTCAGACTTTAGTGAAGAGGAAGAAAAACACACACATTTTTCAGCTATTCAACAAACAGGCAGTGCACATCCAGGAACTCTCTGAGAATGTAGATAAGAAGAAAAGAGACTTCTGGACAGAGGACAAAGTGTTCATCTATATTTGGAGATAAAGGTTGTACACACAGATTTCAGGACAGTGTGGGCTCCCCTCCCCCACTGGACTTGCACCAAACAGCTTCTAAGCACACGGCATGCCTGCTGACAAAGCATGCCTTATGGCAGTTTCTGAATTATGTAGAGCGTCTTGGCTTTTGTACAAGAGGCAATAACTCTCTAACAACCCCTTCCCCCCACACCCATACCAAGATTATCTCTCTAATTCAAGGAGCTAAAGGAATCAAGAACCTGTTTAATCGCTCTTCCTTGTAATCAGAGGATGGTGCAAGTTATTCAGATACCTGGAGAGACAGAACACCTCCTCCCCCCTCCAACAGACACCACCAGGATTTCAATGTAGGATGCACACAAAAGGCTTCATTCCAAACAGCAATGACAACAACCTCCCAACTTGCAAGATAAAACACAATGAAGGCAAAACCCATCAAAGTGACAATTTAGATATCTTTTCCTAAAAACCAAACACTCCAGTCAGATAACATATAACCCCAGGCCATAGGTAGGCAATTGAGAAAATTAATCATAAACAAATACTGGACAATATACAAACAGAAGCAGAGTTGTTCAAAGTTTATCAAACGATGAATGGTGAATTACTCCTACCTTTTCTGTTTTCAGCTTTTTTATTCTCCTGTGGCTTTCCTCTTCTTCCTCTTCTTTCTTTACCAAAATAGAGTTCCCCATTAACCCTGAATCTGGAGCACTTTTGTTCGCATCCCCAGCTGTGGAGGAGGAGGTACAATTGAAAGGGATGTTGCTCCCAGCACAACCTCCCTTGGCCCCAAAACTGTACAAGTGCCCAGGAGCAGTTTGGCTAGAGTTATTTGAGGGTCCTTGCTGTAGATCAAGTTGCCGGTCTTTCCTGGATTTCCCTCCATCTTTATCCCGCTTGGAGCCTCTGCTGGCTTGTGTTTTACCTGTTTTCTCCTCCTTATTTTTCCCACAAGAGGCAAGAGTGTTGTTATTGATGCTGGTGGTACTATTATTGCCATTTGGGCTGCTGTTCATACTTTGACCCAGTGCTGAATTCATGCCACCTGCCTCGCTTGGGCGCCCTTGGACTTCCTGCCTCTTGCCAGCACTGCTGATTTCAGGAATTCCATACAAGGCAGCAGAAGGCAGAGATTTACTAGCATCCTTCGAAGTTTTACTCCTTTTCACTTTTGATTTGCTAGTTTCTTTGTGTGAGGAATTCCCCTGAGAAGCAGGGGGCTGAACAGAAGAAAATTTTAGGCCATCAGCTAAGGCTGAGGTAGGATTAACTCCACTAGAAGCAAGGCTCCCACAATCCTTGGAATTGGTAGAATTATTCATCTCAAACTTTTGTCTGTCTTTCTCCAAATCTGCATCCAAATCAATTATTAAATTCCCAACCCCGATTTCCCAGTCATCACCACTGTCATAGGTATCAACTGTGTTTGGATCCACACCTTTGCCAGCAGTGGAAGTGTTCAATGACATCCTGAAAATGAGAACTCTTGAGTAAAAATCAGACGAACTTTCCTTTGTAGATGAGGGGACATTCGTTTATCTCCGTGGGACTTTTTAAAGTGTAACTCTTCTTGCTTTCCTCCCCCAGGTATATCTGGGTATATACCCTGAAGTCCAGGTCCACCTTTTCCTGTGAGGAAGGGGAAAAGTCGAATATTTCTTGGCTGGGTCTTATCAGAATACAGTCAAACTGATATTAGAGGCACATAAGAAAAGACACTCCATATATTAATTTTTGAGATGTCTGTAAAACCGAAGCCTTTGATAATAAGCCTCTTTTCTACGGTTGCATCCCATCATCCATGATCATTTCTTAAAATGCCATGTGCCCAAAAAACAAACCAACCAAAAAACCCCAAGCCCAAAATAATCATACTCTTAAATTGCAGCATTTAATTCCACAAAATTCAAAAATATCAAATGTGATTCTGTATCATTTAAGCACAATGAGGAAACTTCTCTCTCTAAAACCTATTTTCCCCATTATTGGGGGAGGGATCACCCCCTCCCTTCAAGTTCTGTATCTGTTCCCTAGACTGAATTAGCTTGTTTCTGTAAGGAAGAATCTCTGAGAACAACAAAACAACAATAAAAGTACATTCATTCTAAAATTTTAATCTGAGAGAAGGGAACCATTTCTATTTAAAATGCATTTAAGATAACACATCTCAAAGTGGTTCTAATGTCCACTTAGGTCACCTACTGCTCAGACTGTTAAATATAGTATTACTGACTGTACAGGAAACTGATTAAGACATACACTTTAAACGCTCTACACCAAGGTGGCCTCTAACCGCAAGAGAGTGTGTGCTTGACACAGCTTATCTAAAATTATTTTAAAAGGAATCTTTTTTTCTCTTAATGTCCATGTCCAAATATTTAGATATATATTATGTACATTGCTTACCTTTAATCCTTTATCATTTTTTAAATTAAGCCAGAGAAATCAAAATTCTGTTCTTGCTGGTCTCAGCAAGAACTCAATATCCCACTTCATTTTACTTAAAGAGCAAGTAATCAAGAAGTAAAAACCAACTAACATTTCGGGCAGAGTAATCGTCAAGAAACATATTTCCTTCCTTTTTGGCACACGAAAGAGGTTCTTTCCTCCCACCTTTTTTTTTTTTGAAAAAAAAAATATGGTTTTCCTTCTTAAGTATTTTGTTCCTCACAACTTCACAGGCTGAAAGATAGTATTTCACATTCAAAACACCAGAAGCCACAAGCACCAAAAAAAAAAAAAAATCTTTTTTTCTTCTTTCCTTGTACAAGCACCAAGATGTGATTGTAATAAAGAAATAAAAATTGCAAAATATTTTCCGCAAGTTCACATCCAGTCTTCAGTTCCAGCTTCTGTAGCCATCCTGATCAGTAAGTAATGATTCCATGAAACAAACCTACAGGCGTCCGGTTGTTACAAGGCAGAATGTGCTAACATCGAGGAAAATTAGTGAAGGGGGGGGGGGAGAAAGGACTGAAAATCTGGGCTGGATTCCGCCTGTTAGTTGGGAAGTGGGGTTTTTTTTCCCCTCCCCTGCTCACAGATCTGACTTCTTGAACTAACTTGAAGGGGGGAAATGGAAGGGAGAAGAGGGAGGGAATAAAATCAGGGTCTGATGAACCAGTTATCAAAACATCTGATGGGAGTGTTGAAAAAAGAGAGTCTGAAAATGAAGCAAATATTCCTAAACAGAGGAAATGATTGAAAGTTTTTGAGGGAATAGGTCTTTTTTTTTTTTCAATTAAATACCAGTTCCTGGAGAGGAGAGGTAGTTTTAAAACAAACAGCTCATAGAATGAGCCATTCGGTAATTAAGAATCCGAAGAGATAAAATATGTGTCATTATTTTTAGAACAGAGATTTTGTTTGGTCCTCCCTTCTACCCTCGAAAAATGTTTCAGCCAACGCTGGTTCATCTTTCACATTTCCTTCTTCCCTCCTCGCCTTCGGAGCTTGGCTTTAGTATTTTTAATTAGCTGGTGTTTGGAAGATAAAAAAAAAAACTGTAATGAATTGTTGATAGATTGGAAACTGCAGAGTCGGTTCGCTGGAAATGTATCAGGGAGAAAACAGAAGAGGGAGGCAGGGAGGGAGGGGGATGGGCGGGTTAGTAGCAACCAACCACCTAAAAGGAGCGATTTTGTTACAGTTCAAGCTTTTCACATCACGTGAGGATCAAGGGCTCAATTGGTTGTCGTGAGAACAAAAAATGGGTGACAACCGTATCAAGAAAATACTGATCTGGTCTTTAAAAGGGTGGGGGGGGGGAGAGAATCTATTTCCTCTCTTCCTTCATCCTCTCTTCCCCCTCCCTGGCGCAGCTACAAGTTATGCATGTGAAACATTGCTCCCGAGAAGTGACTGCTCCCGAGATAAGAGGTGAAAAGAGTACCCCAGGTTTGCAAACCGTCTGTTGCAGAGGGAGGAGGGCGATCGTCCCCTTTTCTCGCCCTTTCCTTGAATTCGGTGCCATCAGGAATTCGCCATGAGGAGGATGGCTTCGTGGCGGGTTTTTAAATGCCTCTTTTCTCTTTCTCTCCAGCACAACGAAACATTCCGTGGCATTCAAATTAGTATTTTCTTTTATTGGATCATGGCAGTTCTGTGGTATAGATATATATTTTGCTATGGGCGGGGGAGGGGAACCGGAGCAGCTTTATAAGGGGGATAGAAAAATATTCACTGCACCCACAACACACGGGCATCCTCCTCCTGCCCCACTTTTTACAGCAGATTGTTTATTTGCATGTGACAGAAGACAATATCTCCCTTCCAAAGGATCTTAAATTCGATTTTCTTTATCAAGCTCTTTGATTGTTTTAGGGCTGATCTTGAAGCAAGGGACAAGGCGATACACAGGCTGATCTTTAAGTCTCGGTTTTTGGGGGTTTTTTTATTTCCCCCACTTGGTCAGTTAAACCCCAAAAGGTAATACGCTTTAGAGCGCTCCCTCCCCCTGCTCTTCCCCTCAAGTGCACTTTCAGGATGATTTGTGTGAGAAATTGCAATGCTTTCACCCTCTCCTACGTACCCTTTGGTGTATTTGTTTTAAACCCACCTACACCAAGCTTTCTTTGCAAACGCACACATTTCTTAACGCTCGCTCCCCTTTTCATATGAAAGAGAGACAGATAAGAGAGATAAGATAGCTCTAGATATCCCCTCTAAGTGCTATCGATACACCACGCAGTCGTACTTACTGTATCGAATCGAGTTGACCTTTTCCTTCTACAAGTGCAATGAGTGTGTTTTGTTGCAGCCGATTATTTTTTGTTTTTATTTTTGGAGAAAAAAAATTAATTTCCTCGACAGATTAAGGGGGGGCTTTTTGAAGAAAAGAGCACCAGATTTCGTGAATCATTAAAGGCTTTTCTCAATTGAAATTTAAAAAAAACTTGAAAATGTAGAGCCTTTCATTCTCTCACATGAGCTCGCTCTCTTACACCCACTGCATAAATCAAGCTGCCTTTACTGCACTACTGAACAGCAGAAATCAGAACTGGAGAGAAGCGAGAGTGTGAAGCAAGCCTAGACTCCCGTACCTGAAAGGGACTTTTCTTTGTTCCCAATGCCCTTTCCCTTCTGTCCAATCAGAGGCCAGCTTTTATGAAACCGAGCCGTCTCATTGGATGGTGGCTCCTCTTAGCTGCCGGAGGGTGTGAGAAATGCGCGCACACCCACATACAGAAACAGTCTTGTATTTTGCAATCTTCAGCCTATAGGAGTCCTCCATTAGATAGTCTCTTGCTACAGCAAGATACAAATATGTTTCCTATTTCAATTACGGCATTAGCCTGTACGCTTTATTTAAATGAAAGGATCAGGTAAGGAGGGGGGTAGGACTGCACCATATATCCCGGACACGGAATATGGGAGACTCCCTCGTTTATACCATTTCAGCGTCGAAGATTTGCGTCTGCATGCAAAAGCCACAATTAATGGCTTCCTTGTGTGCCTTTTCCAAGAACCAATTGAAAAATCTTACCGAGTGCTTTTTTTGCCGCCCCCCCCCCCCCGAATATCTGTACCATTTGACTCTGTACGTAAGTCGTTTCTGATATTGATGTGTGTTTTCCAGAGCAGAAGGGAAGGGGTGGGGGGGTGAGGGAGAGATATTTTCCCAAAGGAAAACTCTCCCTTTCTCCTCCCCCCACCAACCTCCTCCCTGCTTTGCAGGGGTATTCAGCCGACATGCTGCGCGATCGCCTTTTCTCACCCTTCTCCCTTCGTTTTTCCACACTTTATTTTCTGATCATTTTTACAATATGACTTAAGTAGGGCATTTCGATTTTTATTATGGAGAGGAGTAACCCTTTTGTTTCCAGCCTGCTGATTTACTGCTGCAAGCAGTGAACTGGAATAGCAAGAAACCACTTACCAACCGCGTGAACACATGAGTGAGAATGCAATTATTTTCTGGTCGCCCTTCCCCCAGTTAACCTCTTTCCAGTGAAGCACTTCATCAAGAATTATATTTTGTTGTAGATGTACAACCAAGAATGTACTAAAGCTGTGGTTATTCTGGTGTCAGAAAATTGCAAAGTCTGCATTGGCGGAACCTAACTCGGCAGCCCTTCCCCCACTCTTTCTGTACTATTTTACATACTTAAGCAAAGCCTGAAATAATCAAAACGTCCAGTTATTGGAAGATTGTGCTCTCAGAGGTCATGCCTAATAAACCATTAAGCATGTGCATGATAGTTAATAGCAGCCATTGTTTAGATGGACATATGTGTTTTATAGCTTCTTTCAAACCTTTTGGTTTTGCTGTTATCTTTCATCAGTGGGAATCAAAAATGTGTTTTTTAAAGAAATACTTGAACAGATAAAGAGCAATTTTCTCCAAATGTTACAAGTATAAAATTTGAAGTATGGGGTTTCAAATTATAACAGCTTGCAACCAATTGTGTGGTTTGATATTTTGATACTTAAACGCTATTTTGTACTCAGTTAGATATTTGATGTTAAATCTCTGGATGAATAAATACGATGAGCCTCCTTAAAATAATATATTTGCCTGGCAGGAATTGCGTTTGATCGAACCTGGGGTTGAGCCACTTTGTGTGCTTACCACTGCTGTTGAGGTCAAAAAGACTTACAAGTGTAGCCAATGTACACAATGCCCAGTTATTCTTGTTCACATCTTACATATTTGCCAGTTGCCCTAAAATTCTTCTGCAAAAATCTTCCATAATTGAGTTTCTTTTTTAATGAGTTAACAATAGTTGGAACAATTCTGCACTGCCACTAAAATTTGGTACTGTTGTGAATGCAGCCAACAAACGTATGGAAGGAAGAGTATTGGTTACAAACACACCGATCATCAGATCACATAAATTATTAGGTGATTTTGTTGGATTTGGCTTAATTTATAACCCAGTCATGTAGTTTATTTGTTATTTTTATATATATATTTATGGCACAATTCTTTGCGATCCCAGCCATTGTGGCTTATTCAACAAAACTTAATAAAATCATTAGTGCAATGTGTGAGCTGTAGTATAGTCTAATGACAGTAAGGCAATACTATATTTGTCTAGAAATAAATTCTGCTTTGTTCAGTTATGCACTTTGCAGCTATGATGATATAGACTATATGAAGCACAGAATAGCCATATGAATTGAGCCTAACCCAAGCCAACAATTTGTTGTTAACTTGTAAAAAAGCTCACAATTTCTAATCCATATCTTAAAATTATAACTCCAATACTGCCTGCTAAAAGTAAGAACTTCCATCTGTAGATTCAGTTCTAAATTTGAACCCTCCAGCAAGGCAAACTGGATACTTGTTTGGGAAATCTTGAATGCAACAAGAAGAGCTCTCTTAATTTTTGGTTCTGCAACATAATCTGGGCTTGCAAAGACAAAACTAAATCATTGTTTAGTACCCGCAATCCAAATTCTGTTTGATTATAAAAGATATTTTTTGCATAGCAGATTATTGAAGCTGAGAAAAAGTTGTATAACCTTCTTATTCAGGAAATTACAAAAAAGTTATGGAAATTAGTGCCAGAAAACCGTCTCTTTTACTTGGAGAAAGGATTAAGTGATTGAGTGACACTTTATATGGGATATACTGTAGTAAAGGGAATTTAGGAGAAGTAGTTGTTAATGCTGAGGCTAATGCTATTTCAGGAAGAGCTGAGATAGCCAGTTCTATACCTATTGAAATGTCAGTAGTGTATTAAGCATCTCAGTTCATAAATACTGCAAATTCAGCCATCTCTCTCTCTCTCCCCCATCTCCCTCCTCCCCCCTCCCTCTCTAAATAGATAACAGTAAATAGATGAATGACTTGAACTTCATTACAGGATCTTATGTCAGCAGTAAACTGGGAGGGAAAAAAATAAATTTTAAAGTGGTTGAATTGAGGAATATTCAAGAGTTTGAGAAACACTTCTTGATGCACTTTAAATAACTACAGTCTTGCTAAAAAATGGGAGGTTTCTTGGAAGTGAGAAGTCTGGAAAATAGGTCTGTTTATAGCAGTGTAGTTGCAATGTAAATAAAGCTTTGTTCCAATTCTTAGGTTGTATTCCCACACAGAGTGTCTCAGAATACACAGCAATATGCTAACAATAGCAAATCTTGGGAAGTGAGCTTTTGAAACAAGGTGAAATGTATTGGTTAAAGAAATGAAGATTGCAATAAAAATATTCAGCAATAATAAAACTCTAAACTTTGTAAACTGCCTTGAAATGTTTTTGTTGTGCTGTTTTTTTCACCTAATTGTGAAGCACTGTTTTTGCCAGTGTGTTAAATAAAGTTTGTAGATGAGACTTCAAAGTAATTTTTAACGGAATTGTGAACAATTAAGTCTTAATAAGATTGCACTTTGACAACCCTATGTATGTGTACTTTAAAACATGGTGTATTCTGAAACTATGTATAAGGTTAACTTAGATAAAAATCAGATTATAAAATAAAAATATGACTATATGATCAAGATATTTGAAAGATGGTAGAAAAAGAAAGTCTGAACATTAATAAATGTATATTATGCTAATCTAATCAGCATATGATATTTGGATCTTTTTGTTTTACAGAATGTTGCTAAAAGCATACTTGGACTAAGTATTGGATAATAATAACAATTCTGGATAGAGAGAATGTCAGTGACCAATACTCAAAGATGAACCTCTGAAAATATTTTTCCCCCTTTGCTTCTGTTTTTCCCATGTTGTTTTTTCAATGAAATTGCAAATATTTTGTCTCATTTTTACTCACTGCTTTTCACATTACTATTTATAAGAAAGCAACATTGAGATGATTAGGGCTTTTTGGAGGAGGAATTAAATAAAATAGTACTTACACAGGTCACTGTTAGATTTTTCTTTTCTTTTTTTTTCTTTTTGAATAATATATATTTTACTTATTTGGTTAATAGCCCCCATTTTTCAAAATCAACCTCTTGTTTAGACATGTTTCACTTTAGGCTGTTTCATGTCTGCAAAATTACAGTCATTTGCACATTATTATTACAGTGAGTGGGAGACAGATTGTATTTAACACTGGGTAGGGGGAGGGTTATTATGGGAAGTGATCTTATACGGTCAGCACATAAATTCAGTCTGAAGAAAATTGCTTCTGAATAGTTAGTCTGTTCTCTCGCCAAGGAATGGTCATTGGGTGAGATTGCAAACATGCTTCTGCTTTATTTGTATTATACAATCCGAATGCTACAGAAGGACAGTCCATTGAACAAATGTTTTTGTAACTGAAACTGACAGGGGTGAAATAGCATCACTCCATCCCACCATATTCTTATAATTCAGAATATGGTTAATAGGAAAAGGGTAGGGGTTTTTAAAAATAAGCCTACTTTAATGCCTGTAGATATTGAATCATTCTGTTTTGTAAAAGGCACAATTACCTGGAGCATATTAGCAGGCCCATGTGGATTCTTCATATATTTAGCAGCAACATGTTGTTAATAAAGCAGGAATGGCTGTCTCATCTTATTATCACAGGAAAAGGAAGACAAAATACGGACAAAATAGGAGTAATAAGGTTTTAAAAGTAGGCTGGTTGTGTTGTTAGTTCCCAGGTTTTAGAATAGTAGTTACACACAGGGATTAAAAAAAAATAGAGTTTATTAGGATTGATTATCATTCTACAATTAAAACGATGATTTTGATATGGTAGTTATTAAAATATTTTTACCATTATCTACTTACTATCAATAGGTTTACACCTATGTAAGGATCATTTAATGTTCTTCAAAAGTTTTATTTCATATATATATTTAGATTTACCTAGACCTAAATTTAAGATGGAAGATACTTAATTTTAGTTGTTTTTAACTTTGCTGTTATTTTTATTTCAGATCCCAATTATTTGAATGGTAAAGTGAAATGCAGTGTTAATTTAATCATATCGGGGATTTTAAATGGTTAATTTTAATTGTCCCATTTCTCCTTCTCTTTCTTCATCTCCTAGTTGACCAAAGAATTGTATTGATTAATTAAAACGAGGAATGCATTTATTTTAAATGAAAAGTACAGTGACATAAGCTAACAGGCAAATATTAGAAGTTTTCCATGTTCCATTCACATAATGTAGTGGTGCTATAGCAGTCATTAAAACAAATAATTTAATGTGTCCACAGATTACACCTCCTGAACATATATCTCTACACATTTAATTGCTCACCCCACAAATAAACTCATAAACTTTAATTCTTAATCAAGCAGGGATCGGCCAACTATTTTGCCTTTGAAGTCTGCACAAGGGCCTCAATTAAAGGTCACGTATACAAAGATATAAATATGTGCACATCCAGCTGTCATCCAGAATTGCATATAATTGTGCCTCACTGCCTGTAGAACAAAGATGACTGGTATGTGATACTCTTACCAATTACGCTCATGTTAATTCTCAAAATTTCTTAGAGGGACTTTATAACAAATGGGGAAGCAAGGATAATTTCAGATATGTAAATGACGACCCACTTCCATAACATTAGATGCAATTAGGTTTATTAATATTTCAAAGAACAATATAGCGTAGTTCTGAATTATTTTTAAAAATTAAGTGACAAGCCCATCTTGCATACTTCCAGTTGAAAGCGAGTGCACCTTTTACCCATCTTTAAGAGTTTTGTATGTGGTTTTCCATTATTTATTCTTAAAGATATATGGCTATTGTCCAAGGAAAACAAAAGACATCACTATAGTAGAATTTGGCATTCAGAGATAAAGATGACAAACTTTCCAATTGCTTTTTTCTTTATTTGCTACTCTAATCAATTTACATATTTACAGCTGGATATATCTTGCAAGGCAGATTCAAAATCCAATCATCCATGTTGATCAATAGATGACAGACTTCCATCATTTAATGCACTTGTGAACTGAGCAGGTTTGGGTTTTATTGCTTTTGTAGCAAAGCGCCAGTGTAGATAAAAGAAAGCCTTATTTAGCTAGAGACCTGTGTGATTCATTGTGATTGTTGAAGATGTATTGGGGAAATAATGAGAAAAAAAAGGCATTTGGGGGATAATTATATTAACCCCTTTGGCTATATAAAGTGATTAATAGTGTTGGGGCCAATTGTTTTAATTTATGCTTCTGTTAAATTTCTTAAAGAGAAAATTAATCAGAAGATCCACTGTAATAAACATAAGATAGAAATATGCTTGTATTCTCTGAAGGCCTTCCATCTTATAAAGAGTCTTGTAAATATGTCGTATAATTGTTATTATGGAAGAATCCTTTTATAGCACTTCACTGGTTGATTTTCAGACCTTTATATTTAGATCTCTTACTGCAGCATAGCACCTCTTTATGCCTATTTATATAAAGCTGATAGGACATCTCTTATTACATTATCTGCATTGTTAAAGAGTCTTCGATAATCAAGTTGTTCTGAATTATAAAAAAAATTGGGCACAATTTTAAATATAACAAAATGGAAATGGGAAAGTATATTATTTTAACTGGTTGTTGTGAGCCACCTAGGGAGAGGACATTTGTAGGATTACTGCATGAGATAGATAATTATATCAGCTCTTTAAATAGAGAAGTACAGGTAATCCTCAATTTACCACAGTTCAGTTAGTAATTCTTTAAAAGTGTTACTGAAAAAAAGTGACATGACCATTTTTCACATTTACGAGCATTGCAATATTCCCATGGTCATGTGATCAAAATTCAGATGCTTGGCAACTGACTCATTTATGACAGTTCAGTGTCCCGGAGTCATCTGATCACCTTTTGCGACCTGACAAGCAAAGTCGATGGGGAAGCCAGATTCACTTAACAACTGTGTTACTAACTTAACAACTGCAGTGATTCACTTAACAACTGTGGCAAGAAAGCTCATAAAATGGGGTAACATTCACTTAACAAATGTCTTACTTAGCAACAGAAATTTTGGGCTGAACTGTAGTCATAAATTGAGGACTATCTGTATCTAGCAATATGCTACATATACCTCTAAGTGGGCCCATGGAATTAGTTTTCTTGAATGTCTGATTTTAAAACAATTTTTTTATATGTCTTTGTATATTTGCTTGAAGAGTATCTTAATCATAGTGGGGACCACATCATCTTTTTATACATTTCTGAAAAACAATTGAACAAATGTCCTAGTGCAGTGATGGCTAATCTTTTTGCCATTACGTGCCAGGAGTGGGGGGGCGGGGGTTCGTGCATGCACGTGCCCATACCCATAATTCTATGCATGGGGTATATGTGTGGGACTGGAAGTTGGCAAACGGGCCATTTTCGGCCTCCGGGGGGCCTCCAGGGAGGTGGGGAAAGCCGTTTTTGCCCTGCCCAGACTCCTAGAAGGCTCTGGAGGCTGGAGACAGCAAAAAACAGCCCTTCCCCACCACCCCCCAAGGTCCTCCGGAAGCAGGAAACAGCCTGTTTCCCTACTTCTGGTGAGCCCAGAAGGCCCAAAAATCAGCTGGCCAGTGCGCACATGCATGCGCGAGCTGAGCTTGCGTGCCCACCGATATGGCTACATGGGCCACCTGTGTAGCATAGGTTCGCCATCACAGTCCTAGTGTATAGCAAATCAAACTTACATTCAGACATAATGTTTGGCTTAATAGTATATACAATGATTGATAGCTGTTCCTCAGAATTTCTGATAAATGTCATAAAGTTGGGGGGGTTGTATATAAGCTGTAACAGGTTCTTTTGTGTGTAACCTGTAGAATATTGTATTTTGCTATGTTTATTGCCCTTCCAAATTTAGCCAAAATCATACACACTGAAACAATGCTAAGTGGGGAATCATAAATATTTAGAAATAAAAATTAAAAGTAGTTTGTTAATTAAATCGATGTCATGTAAATGCGGTTGAATCATGCTTGATTTTACAACCTTTTTAGCTGAGGTCATTAAGTGAATCACCACAGTAGTTACTGTAAATGAATCACTTAGACGTTAAGTGAATGCAGCTTCCCCCGTTGACTTTGCTTGTTGGCAGCTCCCAGGAAAGATCACAACAAATGGCAGTCAAAAATAACTCCACAGTGCTGGAACTAGCATAAATATATTCTGGTTGCCAAATTTTGATCACGTGATTGCAGAAACACTGCAACAGCCTAGGTTCAAGGATTGGTGCTACTTTTTTCAGTGTAATTGTAACTTTTTTTTTTTTTTTTTTTTTTTGCTTTAATTTATATGTCGCCCTTCTCCGGAGACTCAGGGCGGCTTACAATGCGTTAAGCAATAGCCTTCATACTTTTGTATATTTATACAAAGTCAGCTTATTGCCCCCACAATCTAGGTCCTCATTTCACCTACCTTTGAAAGGATGGAAGGCTGAGTCAACCTTGAGCCTGGTGAGATTTGAACTTGCAGTAATTGCAAGCAGTAGATGTTATTAACAGTGCTTTAGAGCACTGTACTACAGGCTCTGCAAAGTTCTGAACTTTGAACAGTCATTAAGTGAATGGTCATAAACCGAGGACTTCTGGTAGTTTAAATTGGGTCTGACCCAGTGGTGAAATCCAAATTTCCTTTATTACTGGTTCTGTGGGCATGGCTTGGTGGGCATGGCAGGGGAAGGATACTGCAAAATCTCCATTCCCATCCACTCCAGGGGAAGGATACTGCAAAATCCCCATTCCCTCCCTACTCCTGGAGGAAGGATATTGCAAAATCTCCATTCCCACCCCTCTCTGAGGCCAGCCAGAAGTTGTATTTGCCGGTTCTCCGAACTACTCAAAATGTCCGCTACCGGTTCTCCAGAACCTGCTAGATTTCACTCCTGGTCTGACCAATGCGGAAGAAAACAATGATTATCTTCCGTCAATTGGAAATTACTGTTAAGGTTTAGCTACCTAATATTGCTATGCCTTTTTTGTAACCAAATCACATTACTGATTCATATTCAGTGAACTATACAATGGACTTTCCAGATTTGAAAGTAGATTACAAATTCCAGAGATGCTATTTCAGGAGAAAACACTGAGAGATTGTTATTGTTTCTATAATAAACAAAGCTAAGAGCAACATATTATTGCAGTGATTTTGCTGATATGTAACATTTTCAGAATGTGCTGAATTAACATATTCACTTTGAATTTGTTAAAATGTGTTCACAGCATTCTCTCAGTAACACTGATCAAATCTATGAACAAAAATGTTGAGGCCTCACAATGCATTCTTAATTATTTAAAAAATCCATTTTGTTTTGCTATTTTCCCCAAAGAAAACTATTAGAAGAAATATTTTGCAGCTCACTGTAAAATAAGTACAGTATGTAAGTATGGATCATCTTTAATAAATCAATTAGCAAGCATGTTTCTGACTCATTTGTTTAACTGGGTTCTCTTTATTTAGTTTTTAGACTTGTGCGGAGAACAGATCACGTTTTAGGGAATAATTATGCAGAAATACTGAACATTCAGAAGAGTTCACAAACTTAAGTACACATGGACATGACATTTTTTGACTGGTCAGAATGTCTTTTTGTGAAGGAAGATGGAAGAGATGTGTTAATTCACAGAGCACTAAAAGGTATGGGAGCAGTTGTTTGAAACAGAAGGCACAAATTGGCTTCATTTTATTCACTCTGTCTTTGGCTACTTGAGCTGCATAGCTACTGAGGTGTTGCCTGCTAGGTCTGTAGTTCCAAACATATCAGAAACACAAGCTAGAAAGTTTTGAGCTTTACAGAGGGTGTGGAGAAACATTACCAAGCAGAGAAACTATACTGTGTAGATGTATGCAACATACCCAGTCTACCAGTGAACTACATACTGTCCACTTGCAAAATCAAAACGCTTGTGAAGAAAGTTGAATGTGAAACTATGAGGAAGTGTTTTTGTCAATGTATGGCTCCAGTTAAAATGGAAAGTGAGGCAAGGGCTTGTCCTTCAGTAGTGTAGTATAGATAGTCATTGTTTAACAACTGCTTTGGATAGCAATTGTTTGGTTACAAAGATGATGAAAAAGTAACTGAAATGTTTCTGTTGGCATATCTGGAAATCTTTTCCCCTGCTTTCCTCTTATAGAAGTCTTTTTTTCCCCCCTACTGGAAACCGCATTCCCACAAACTTAATATATTGGGGTCTTGCATGGATGATGCCAATTCATGGATGAAGTCAAAAGTTGGGCACCCAGTATCTCTTGTGCAACCTTTTTTCTCTTGCTAGCACAAGACTATAGAAGCACAAGATGTTTCTGAGCAGACATCATTTCTTTCAATAGTGATTTGAAATTAACCAAAAGCTGCATGAAAGTTGACTGAAGGAAGTCTGTGGATTTGTCTATGGAGATTCTCAATCATCCAGGGCATGGTTGAACCAAAGCTGCTTTTTCAAGAGGCAACTGCACTTTCTGTTTTTTTCTTTGAAGGCATTTCGCTAAGCTTCTTGGATGAGAAGCAAAACGTCTTCAAAGAAAAAACAGAAAGTGCAGTTGCCTCTTGAAAAAGCACCTTTGGAGCAAGTCTGTGGATCGGACATGGCTTGCTTGCACTTACCTTGTAATAATGTATTTTTTTATTTCTTGGTATTAGTGATACTAAATTTATTTATTGTTATTTAGTTATCGCACTAACTAAATGTGGATAGGGGAAGGGTGGAAGCCTTTAAACTGTTGTGCTGGAGATGACTATTATCCATTCCATGGACTGCAAAAATAAAAACAGACATTGTAGACCGAACCTCACCAAAAATGTCACTTGAAGCCAAGATTGCCAAACAGAGGCTGTCAAACTTTGGTCATATCATGAGAGCTGATTCACTCGAAAAGTCAATCATGCTAGGAGTAATCAGCAGAAAAATGATAAGGGGCCACCCTACTACCTGCAGGCTGGACACTATAAAAGAAGACACTGAAATGAACATAGTGGATCTGAAAGAGGCAGGGCAAGACAGAGCAGCATGAAGAGTGCTGATCCATAGAGTGGCCAAGGGTTGGAAATGGCTGCTGCTGATGATCATTTTAAAATAAAGTTATATTAAACGAAGAGAAAACAATGGTTCAGATAAAACTTTGGGTGCTGTTTGTACAGTTTTTTAAACATGCCAAATTGATAGAATTATAGATCCATAAATTATAGCACTATTTGTTTGATTTGTTCATTTTTGGAGCTTGTTTAAATGCTTTACTTAACAAGATGTACATTTATGTTTCATTTTTTTGTTAATGTGGAGCTATTCTAATTCTTGAAATTTATAATATCTGCTTTTCTATATCATGCTTTTTAAAATAAACCCTACAAGGTCAAAATAAAAGACAGCAGCTGATACGGTTCAGCTTGATCTTTTTTTGAATTCCAATTTGAAAGAGGTACAGTTTAAGACAGAGTTCCCCAACCTTTGAGGCTTTGTGGACCGGCCAGGGAGGGGGGAGGGGATGGTTCTGTGTGAGCAGCGGGTAAGCGCATGCGTGTTTGCAACGCCATTTGCACGAGCAGCATGCATAGCCATAAGGGCAACTGGATTGCCAGGCACCCAAATTTTGTTCATGAGACCGTGGGGTCATTGCAATGGCCATAACTTTGGATACAGGTTGTAAGTCCTTTTGTTCAACATGGTAGTAGTTTTAAACTGTCGCTGAATGTATGGTTGTAAATTGACGACTACCTGTATTAAGGAATAAAGCAGGAACAAACATGCTTGGAAAGCGTAAGAACAAACACAGAAGCATTATTCAACGTGGGTGCTTTTTATATTTTCTATCGTGCATGAAAATGTTTTGTTGTGGCAATACGTGAATCACATCTTGTAAGATAGCTCTGCTTTTCTGAGGATGGTTCCCTTGAACATTATGATTGTTGACAGAACAGAATGCCATTCATTTTTTAAAATATATATATATATATATTTGCACTGAAAATGAAAAAAACCCGATGCTATTAGTTTGTTGAGACGTGATGATGAAAAAAAACCCCCATTGATCTTAGTTTTATTGCTGCAATAGCTTTTTATAAGGGGAATTAGATTCATTGCTGTAGTGGTCATTAAATGAGGAAGAAACTGGGTGGCGAAGGCAATGCCTTCTCAGATTGCGCGCCTCATATTTATCCAATTCTGATTCTGTGTGTCTCTTTCTTTCTCTTAGTCTTTCACATTCCCTTCCTTCCTCCCTCTCCTCTCCCTCTCTCCTTTGACAGAAGAAATTTGATCCAAAAGATTTCTCCCTTTTCTCTCTCCTCACTCTTTCTCCTGTAGAGTATAGAGTCCTGAAAACAGGTTGAGCAAGTTAAGGCATTAAAAAGATCAGTCTTTGGCTGTTGAATGAAAGCCTGTTGTGTGTGAGTCACATACTAAATGAAATCTGCCTTCAAAGACTATTTTACTGCCTAATTATATATACACAAAATGTAGCTGTCTGTTTCAATCAGATCATAGGAAAAGAAAGAAAACTCTTTAAGATGCAATTTTCATGGTTTGTCATAACCTTCCAATACACACTGCCAATGCAAAACAAGGAAATACAGCTGCAGGGTCCAGATAAGACTACTGTAATTGTTTTGTTTTGTTTTTTAATTATTACATTCTAAAGATATTATACTTCACGTTCAGGGGAACCTATGACCTTTTAAAAATTTCCTTTTTTAAAAAGAAAGGCTTTTGATGTTCATCTTCAGATAGTCAGTCGATGAAATTTTTATTTTATTTTAGAATAATTTTGAAGAGTAGTTTTCCTGATGGTGCACCTTCCGTTTTAGCTTATGTTAGGAAGTCCACAGTTATTCCTATTCATTGGAAAGGTTTCCTAGCATATATTGAAAGATATTAAAAATAATGAAGTCAGTGTATGCAATTAATTTCTGATCACTCCTGTAGTCTTCATATATTTATGGATGTACAGTGAACATTCCATACCACTTTATTTTCTTTCTGCGCTTATTCATCTTGCAGCTCATTTCTAGACATATTTATTTAGAAATATCCCTCACAATGTAAGATCTTTGTGTATTCACTCTCAAGAACATGAGCAGAGGATTACAGCTCTTGATTCTTTTGACTTCTTTTACCTACTGAACTGTTGAAATTAATAGGACTTCTACCTGAGTAGAAGGTTGCACCATGAGTTTTAAAATAATGTAGCTAAATACACCTAAAGTAGCTTTTAAAGAAACAAATGGGTCTTCAAAATGGAAAAAATGGAAGTGATACATAAATATATATTCTGGTTGGAGGCTCCCCCAAAGTGGGCTATCATCATGCTCACTGATCTCATCAGCAAGCACACAAGTATGACTTCTAAAGCTGATCTCAAAGCACAAGAGGTTAATTCAAGTATTATTCCAATATGTCTTGGTACAATAATAGTAACTTGCCAAGAACTAAATAGCAAGACTCAGAATAAAACAGAATAGAAATGTATATGTGGTTCTATGGTAGTGTATTTAAATCTGTGATACTTATTTTTAAGCAAGGATATTAATGCTTGAAATGTGAAATTATTGAAGTTATCTGGCTACCTACTGTTCTTTTATATATCTTTTTTTTAAATTTCAAGTGAACCTCTGTAAAGAATGCATAATTATACATACACTTGTATGTGCACTTGCAAATGACATAAATTAATACAAGTAACATACATTTCTCTGTTATAAACTACTCTCCCAACAGCTTTTCCTCAATGATGCATGTCCATCTCTCCAATTAATTTGCTAAATGAGATTTCACTGTATCCTTGAATAAAATCAATGTGAAATAAGAAAAATTTTTGCATTCAAGTTAAAGTTAGTACCAGTGGTGGGTTGCTACTGGTTCGCCCCTGGTTGGGCGAACCGGTAGCGGCAGCGGTGGGAGGCTCCACCCACCCGCGCAGACGCTTCTGTGCATGCACAGAAGTGTTGTGCGAGCACGCACCCGCCCACAAGCGAACCGGTAGCGACGGGATTTGAAACCCACTACTGGTTAGTACTCTGCAAATAGAATATTTTTTTTAAAAAAAATCTGTTTCTGCAAAAACATTACATTAAAAATAATATTTTGATTAATTATTACATTGTATGGAGAACAGGATGCATTGTTGAAGCCAAGCAATCCATCTGTTTCTGAGTAGGAGATTATCAAAAAGTTGCCTTGGGTTCTGTGATGGAATTTATAAAATACAGTATAAATAAATGCATGCAATAATCCATATAACTAGACTATTAGATCATATGCCTCAGTGATCTGGAAAATGGAACAACCATTAATATACATATACATATACTTATACATATACTTATACATATGTATTTGTGTATATATATATGATTGTATTTATTCATACCTTTTTGGCAATGTACTTAAATCACTGCAATTTAAGATAAATATTTATTATAACAAGTGGTTCAAGGAACAAATGAAAGAGTTGGGAGAAGCAAAGGGTTAGTAATGGGTTGAATAATTCAATATGAGTATAAAATCATATAGCAAACTTGTTACATCTATAAAACAAAACAGATTTGGTCCTCGTTTGGATGGGGACCATCTGGGAATTCCAAAGCTGTAGATTAGTCTGAAAAGTTGACAAAATACAATTAAAGAAGGCAATGTTGATTCATTTCCATATCATGTCACTGGGAGTTAAGCTCACGTGAAAGGCTTACAGAATTACTTTAAAATATACAAAGGCAAATCTAATGGAAAGCCTAATAGAGGAAGTGAACTGATCATTAAGAGTTTGCTAGTTCATCTCTTTTCGTATGGACACCTGCAATAGCTAAGGTGGAAAGTGGATTGTAAACATACTTCACTATGATAATTAGAGAAATTTCAGTTCTTCAGTTGCTAAAGCTGATTTTCTCCCTCATTTAGTTAACTAGATTGAGCAGTTTTAGATCCGATTAAATTATTAAAATGATCATTGTTTTTCTGGCTATTGATGAAACTGTAGAAAAGTTCAAGCTGATAATTGATAATTAATTCAGTATGAATTATATTGAACTACAACTAAATACATATAATAATTTTGATTCCTGGAGTTGGGAACTGACCTATTATTCTTTTCATAGACAAATTTACATATAATCAAAGTGAGGCTCACAAGGATTACAGGGAAAACATTTTTTAAAAAAAGACATTACAATGTTTGTTTTGTACTGGATGCCCTTAAATCATATCTAGTTCAGATTGTGAATACTCAGAATAAATTAGAATAAGTTCTCTTCAAAGATCTAATAAAATAAATGTTAATTAATTGCGATTAATTCAGTCTAATTCGTGTTTTCTCTTGCCATTACATATTTTTGTCAGTGTTGGCCTCAGGTATGTACCTGATAAATTTTAAATTTAACAAATAGCAGTAAATGCATTTTTCTACATTTACCTATGTCATCAGGTCATATAGGGGTGGCATGCTTCAAGTCCCATCTATTAAAGAATGTCATCTAATGGGGCCCAAAAAAGAGCTTTTTCTCCCAAAGCACCTACCCTTTGGAAAACCCTCCCCCCCCAAAAAAATTGGTCCCGACCCTATTGGTTTTTCAGAAGTCCCTGGAAACACAGCTCTGCCACCACACTTGAGGATTTAGTGGTGACACATATATTCAGCAAAGCCTATTTGATGGCTATATTGAATGTGGTGAATGTTCTGTACCTTGGCTACTGATTGAAGTGATTGTAATAGTCTAATCTATTCGGTTTAATACATTTTTTCTGTTGCAATTTTATTAATGTTTTTGGCCTTTTAATTGTTGTGAGCCATCCAGAATCATGTATGTAAGATGAATGCACAAACTGAATATTTGAATGAATTAAATTTGATTTTAAATTGTTTAGAAAATGTGGCTGGAATGCTACAATCTTCTTGGAAGTTGTGAGTTCTTGGAAAGCAGCTTTTGATTTTACCTTAAATTGTTCCTCTTCCAGAAACAACTGACATTTCCAGGAATTTCATATGCAGACATAATCCAAATCAGTGGTGGGTTTTTACTGGTTCACCCCGGTTTGGGCGAACCAATAGTGGCAGCGGGAGACTCCATCCACCCGCCCAGACATCATCACGGGTGCTCTGCACATGTACAGAAGGTTCTGTACATGCACAGAAGTGCCACATGCGAGCGAAGTGAGTGCACACGCTTGCTCACAGTTCTGAACCGGTAGCGAAGGTAAGTGGAACCCACTACTGATCCAAACCCATATATTCTAGTGCCTAGGTGTGAAACTTCATATGAGACATTCTCCATCATAACACAACTTACAATATCAGCTAGATCTTTACATAATTATGTACTATAGCAGTGGTGAAATCTAAAATTTGTTACTAACAGTTCTGTGGGCATGGCTTGGTGGGGGGGGGGGTAATGTGACGGTGGGAGTGGCCTTTTTTTTTTTTTTTTAAACCATTTTTTCTACAACCTCTTCGGCGAAGAGGTTGTTAAAAAATGCTTTCAAAAGGCTCTGACAATCCCAGCTGAGTTGCCTGATCGGCAGAGACTTTTTTTTTTCTTTTAAATGCCTCTGACAATCAGGCAACTCAGCTTGGATCGTCAGAGGCATTTAAAAGAAAAAAAGGGTGTTTTTTTTTAAATGCCTCTGACGAGCCAAGCTGAGCTGCCTAATCGGCAGAGACTTTTTTTTCTTTTAAATGCCTCTGACGAGCCAAGCTGAGTTGCCTGATCGTCAGAGGCATTTAAAAAAAAAGTCTCTGCAGATTAGGCAACTCAGCTTGGATCGTCAGAGGCATTTAAAAGAAAAAAAGGGTTTTTTTCTTTTAAAAACCTTTGATGATCCCAGCTGAGCCGCGCGGTCATCAGAGGCTTTTTTTTTACTTTTAAAAGCATTTTTTCGGCCGAAGAGGTTGTAGAAAAAATGCTTTTGAAAGTAAAAAAAAAAAAAAAGCCTCTGATGATTGTGCGGCTCAGCTGGGCATGGGGGGGCGCAGGGATTTTTGTTACCAGTTTTCCAAACCACCCGCCTCCATCGCTACCGGATCGGCCGAACCGGGAGCATTTCACCCCTATACTATAGATTTTATCACAATAATCCTACATTTCAGGCAGGGGTGGGTTCTACTTACCTTTATTACCGGTTCAAATGGAGCTGTGCGCGTGCGCTTACTTCGCTTGTGCGCATGCATGCTCTTCTGCGCATGCGCAGAAGCATTTTGATGACGTCAGGATCGGTGGGCGGAGCCTCCCGCCAGTTTTACTACTGGTTCTATAGAACTGGTGTGAACCAGGGGCAATCCACCACTGATTTCAGGAGTAATTCCTTGCAGGAGTACATAATCTCATCTTCATACTTATTTAAACTTTATGTTTCATAGCTGTAGTTATCTGGAACAAGGAATCTCTTTTCTTTTTTAATGAGCTGTATCAGCCACCAAAGCACAATATATAAACTAAGCTTAGTCATTCAATTGGAGTGTATGTAGGTACATTTCTCATTCAGAAAGATCCATCCTAATCATAGTTAGTCTAAAGATCACTTAATTAACTTGCATTTATTTACAGGCCATTTGTGTTTTGCCTTTCAGCTGTAAAAAAGATCCCCCATGGTGGTTTACAGCAATAAAATATCAATACAACACTAATCATTCCCTGTAGTCTATTTTCTAATGAAAAGCTGACATTGGTAAACTGTGCAAAAACTGAAGACAAATCCAAACAGGTATCAAATTCTTGATATACTAACACATTTTTAAATCTTTTTTTTTCTTCCTTCTTCCTCCCCCTCCCCCTTTCTCTTTTACCAAATGTGTAATTTCAGATCCTTTCCACTGGGTCTCTTGCAAGGTTTAATGTACGTGATTAATCTTGACTCGGTGTAATACTGCTAGGAATGTGGCAGTGACCTCAGCTGAACACTGGGAAAGTGATTAATGTTACATGAACAAGGATATTTCTTACTCTGGATCCTGAATAAATACAGACATGCAGTATTCAGTTACAGACCTTTGCTCAATTGAAAATGGGTCCTGGATTCAAAGAATAATGTTTCAGATGACATAAACAGCGTTAGAGGAAACATGGCTCTTGTTGAACAAATGCTGCTTCAAGCTAAAGTTCTAGTGAATATAAAAGATATATGATGCAATCAACAAAATGAGCCATAGTAAGACAAAGCTTTGCAGTGACTAACCATGGATTGAATTTCTCAACACTTATACATTTTGTGAGATAAATGGTTCACTAAAGGTCTCTGTTAAATAAAAGCTTGTCACTTCTTTCTTTCTTTTTCTTTCTAGTAGCAAAATTCTGTCTGTCTGCCTGTCTGTCTATCGTTAGCATTTTTTAAATTTTTTATGATATGGGAAGACAGGCAAACAGTTGCTATGATTGTCAAATGATTTAAATCAAGTAGAGAAAATGCTATAAAACACTGTTTCCATGGCAACACATTGTAACCTAGTACTTTTGGATTATGAGCCAACTCACATCTATGATCATTACTTGTTGACAGACATAAATTCACCCTAAAAGCATTCATTTCACAGGGAAAAAAAATCTGAATGTTCAGCTACAATATAATATCATTTAACTATTTCTGTGGCGCTACTGGAAAGCACCAGTTTATGAAGCCATTCTAATACTCTTGTGCTAATAAAGTAAATAAAAACATTTCTTTTTTTTGAAAAAATACACTGCAACAAATATAGATATCTCTATGTCTATGGATAATTGAAATATATTCTTCTTAAGAAACAGAAGAGATGAAATTGTCAATAACACTTTAAACAAACAAGTTTTTGAGAAATAAAATTGATAGGGAAGCATTAAAAAGCATTGGATTAAGATGAGTCTTCGTATATTTACAAAAAGCTTATATTCTACTCTGGTATCCTTGATATCAATGCAAAAGAAAAAAATGAAAAAGTTTGTTGCTTTGACTATTTCTGATTTTATTAAAAAGAAGCGTGCAAGTGGGTCGTGATGACAAAAGTAATTTTTAAAAATATTTGTCACACTGTCTTAATGATTAATCAAAGCAACTACAAATCTTTTTTTAATCTATTCATTATTTAATTGTTACTTATTATATTAAAACTAATATGGAAAAGAATTATACAGCAGCTACTTCTGAAAATAATCTCCTATGTATTGTGAGTGAAAAGGGGGTAGAGGAGACAACCGAGATGAATCCATGGCTGCAGATGAATGATGGGGCAAGAGCCAAACACATTTCCTCCAGCTCCAGATTATAACTGAACAAAATGGGACTTATGAATAGTTCAACTACATTTTAGAATTCACATCCAGAATATTCTAATCCAATATTATAATTTTCATATGAGAGAAGATAAAAAAAATATTCACTGTCTCATTGACTGAAAATAATTTTAATCAGTCTAAATCTAGTTTATTTTTATATTTTCCTACCCATTGCCAACCTTTTTTTGAAATGTGGCCTCTGCATGTCACTTATACATAAAGTGGGGCCTTTCTTTAAAAAAAACAGTTTCAAAAGATTTTGGTTACTTAAATTTATTAGCCACCCAACTTTAGTGGATTTGGGAGGGCATGCAAAACAAAACAGGGACTATTAAACCAATAACAAATATCAGTCTAGACCTGTGACCAAGCTCAGGTTTTCAGAACTTTCCAGAGCCCTAGGAAGGGAGCCCTGTCCAGTATTTCGGAGGAGATACTGTTGCAGAAGGTGGGAGCGCCAACAGAGAAGGCATCATTCTTTGATTTCACAAGATGTTAACCTTTAATAGAGGTGACCTGGAATGTGCCCACTCTGCCAGAAGATGCTGAGTGGGCAGAATGGATTGTAGAAAAAGCAGTTCCTCAGATATCTTAGGCACTATGACACATACGGCATTATAGTTAATAGCACCTTGAATTGCACATGATCTAAATAATTGTATATGTTTGTGATATATTGATTAAAAAGCCTGGTTTTAAGGTTGAGGAAAAAGGTGAACTACTTGGGGGTTATATTGACAAATGCAAACGCAAAACTACTTCAAAGTAACTATGTGCTCTTTGGAATGATATAAAAAAGGATTTATTAAGATGGAATAAATTACATTTATCATTATTGGCTGGAATTTCTGTAATTAAGATAAATGTTTTACCAAAGATGCTTTTTTGTTTCAGACGTTACCAATACTTGCAAGTGATACTTCATTTAAACAATGGCAGAAGGATATTTCCAAGTATATATGGCAAGGGAAAAACCAAGAATTAGATATAAACTTTTGCAAGATGCTAAAGAAAGAGGGGGATGGGGTCTACCAGATTTGACATTATGTCATTTTTAATAAAAGAAGTAAAGATCTTCAAGAGGGCACTTGGTTTTGCTAAGATTTGCTCAAAGCATCCTCTTAAAGCTGCTTTATGAAGCAAGGTGTTCTCCTTGATCTTAAGAGCAAAAAAACAGGCAGGTTACATTGTTTGCAGTCTGCTTAGCAACTCATCAGTCGTTTCCACAAAGCCTCTCCTGGCTTTGGGAAGTGGTAGAAACCATAAAAGAAGCTGTCAGGAAGCTGTCATCCCCAGGTGCTCCTAGAATCTACCATCATTTGCAAATTCTGGAAGAAGCTTCTGTACATGAACAATATATACATAAAAGTCTTCTCGGGATTTTATAATTGCTACAATAAGCTATGAGAAAGAGGTAAATGATGATAAAGAGACTTGAGAGTGAAACAGATTACTTCTTAAGTACCAGCATACTCTAATGCTATATAGTGTTTTTCTAAAAAAAAACCCAAAACCCCAAACCTTCCATAATGTAACACAGTGGAGAATTTTTTATTGATACTATAGGATTTTTTAAAAAAACTTGAAATACCGTTGCATTTTCATATTGAGTTTCTCCTTCACTGTAGTCATCTTGTGCTTTGTCCTGAATATCCTTAGGCTGAAAAGCAACTTTTGAATATGCTACATAAATAAATTGCGGTTTTTAAAAGAATAACCAAGCATCATACTGAATTGTGAAGCTTTGTAGTACCCATATCACGGGCGGCAGTTCAAAGATACTTCTATCATGCTTTGTCTTCAAAACTAGAACTGATTTAAAATAGAAACACTTCCAAATAACCTGGAGCCACTGTCTTGCATTCAAAATGGGTGTTTCAAATTCAAGGCAATTCAAATTGAAATATTTTGCTCATTTCTAATTCATTTTCTACTTTTCTTCTTTACTAATGTGACAGTTGATTCTTACGTACAATAGTACATAAAGGTGACAAAATTGGACGGTTGTGTTGGGTACAAATATAAAGAGCCAATGTTCCACCCATCCTAACACTTATCATTTGTTACTGGATGTGTGTTACAAAGACAACTGCTTTGTCTTTGGAATAGAATGGGTGAAATTCAGCAGGTTCTGGAGAACTGGTAGAAATTTTGAGTAGTTCAGAGAACAGGCAGATACCACTTCTGGCTGGCCCCAGAGTGGGGTGGGAATGGGGATTTTACAGTATCCTTCCCCTGTAGTGGGGTGGGAATGGAGATTTTACAGTATCCTTCCCATGCCACGCCCACCAAGCCACACCCACAGAATCAATAGTAAAAAAAAATTGAATTTCACTACTGGAATAGAATCAGCATTTTTCAACGACCCAGGGCTATACATACCATCATTCCCTCTGACATTTCTCATAAAATGTGTGGACCTTAAAAAAGATAAGTACAAACCATAAAATCATATATCTAACTGAATACAGATGTGTAAAGACAGCTGGCCATGTGCCTAAAATAACTAATTATATTCAGGAGCAAGTGATGCTGAAATCTGGTGAGATACCGTATATAAAGTTAACCAGCTCATTGTATGGCAAATAATATACCATTGCCTCAAGAATCTTGAAACAAGTCTACATAGTTATTAGTTCATTTCTGTCACCTGATCAGCAGGTCTACTGCAGAGCTCGATGTAGCATGCCCCACCACCCAAGATTTGATCTTCTCCCTCTTAGAAAAAAGCAGATTTCTAAGATTGATGGCATCCCTTCAAGGTGGTTCAGACAGGAAACCAAAACTATGAGTACCAACACTATATCTATATTGAAAGGATACGTTGACACAAACTTGCTTTTACTTTCCAGAGAATTAGGGAAGGTCTCTTATGGGATGCTTTTCTTCACCCCATTCTTTCTTTGGGCTACAGAGCAGAGATACCTCTTGTCTGATTGTTGCCCTGTCTGTGGCTCTTCCACCTGTCTTTCATCCTGACATTTGCCATCATCTAAATCACAGCCCATTACAGATGGGCAGTTGTAACTACATGTAATGTAGACTGAGACTTTTCATAGTGCAGCTGAAGGACTACTTGGTGATTTTAAGTTGATTTAAGAGGGGAAGAGTGCTGCTATCCCAAAAATGGGTAGTGGATCCTTTTGGCAGCTTCAAAATGAGATGGGGAGTAATGGAAGGAGGTGGATATTAGGAAACAATGACTAATAACTATTGTGGACTATCAGCTCTTTAAGGTGGGTAAGAAACAGAAACAGCAAGATTTCAGAAATATTCTTTATGGTTCTAGAGTAAAATAACAGACTTTTCAAAGCCTGTCTGAGTTTCTCTGTACCACACCTTATACCAAACAAAATCAAGGCAAAATTATTTTATCAATTTATTTTATTAATCTTTTAGGATTTTAAAATTCTATTTGCTTGTTTATTTATTTTATTTTATTTTATTTTGCAAGTTAATTCATTTATTTGTTGGGCAACTATATATTGCCTGTTTTTAATTTGCCTTTTTACATTGTTTTCTTTATATTTCTTTCTAAAAATTGCACTGATTAGGATTTTTCACCCCAGATGCTTTGTAGATTCTTTTGAGTTTTATGCAGTAAGTTGTGGATTTTCCCAGTAACTTGGAGGCAGTTTTACCATACATCTTGATGTGCTCTGGAACTAAAAGTGCTCTGAAAATGTTGGATAAGATTGTTTCCAAGCAAGCTTTCCCAGGTTTATCAAGGACCTCCTGGAGATGAACTATAGATACCCACAGTGATGATGGCAGAGTACAAAGAGTAAACAAGACTAGACACATGAGAAGATGGTATACACATTATTGAGTCAAGCAAACATGTAAATAAATTGTAGTTACTGAATTACTAAACTAAGTCATGTTAGTAGAAATTAATTTGAAATATTGAAGAAAAACACTTGCCAATGCAAAAACAAGACAAACTCGTTTGATGAAGTATAATAGTTGCTTCATAATGGCTACACAACAACTAATAAAAAAGATTGGAAAAATAAGATTCAGTGCAGACGACCAAGCTGTTCTTTTCTTAAACCCTCTAAACTAGATAAACCTAATTTTACACAGGAACAATGATTGATGGTTTTCATGCCGTAATAACTAGAAAGCAGTCAACATTTTAATTCAGCTATGTTGATTTGTTCATATGAAATGGAAAGCATGCCTTCCTCAAAATACATAGTGGAATGCTTTTTGCATTTTTGAAAAGTTTCTACTACTTGGAAGAAACGGACTGCACCCAAAGTATATCTGTGAGAGTTCAAAAAGGCCAGAAATTTATAAATATTTTTGAAAGTAGGAGAATGTTACTTTTACTAAAAGACACTCATAAGTGCACTCAATTATAAACTAAGCAATAAATTCTTACTGAACTTGATTTACATTGTGCTTGGCATACCCTGACATTTGTCATCTATATCTAAAGGAGGAAAAAAAGACACCAGCTGAAAGAAACAACTGCATTGATTAATGTATTGTTACAACTCAGTCTTTGAAAATAGCTGACTATAGGCATGAAAATTTAAAACTATTTTTTTATGGATCTTGTTTTGGGTACCCTGTGAGAATAACAATGTGGTACAGATGCCAGGCTGTATGTTTGACCACTTTTTGTCTGTTTTCATTTAAAAGACAACCCCAGAAGCTCTAATGTGCCCCTAAAAACCTGGAGACATTGCAAGTAAGATGGTTTTTCCTTTATTTCCAGAAACATGTTACTCCATTCCAGATGAATGGCATGCCAGTGTTCAATACTGAAATGAAGCAGCAAATAAAAATCTTTTATTATAAAATAAGCCTTAGGTTAAAAAACAATTTAAATGGTTAAAAAAAAATGAGATAGGTCATGTCAATCTTGTGTTTGCATCCCTGCTGTTTCCCTGGTATTATTAGAGAGGTAATCTGCCATTGCATTACTTTATTTTTTTCTAGCCAATCTAGTCTGCAATGCTGGAATTCCCAGGTACAACTTTTCCAAGTACTAAGCAAAGTAGTTTAACATTTAGTCTGTAAAGTGGAAGATTAATACATAAATTAGATCTCTTGTCTTGGATTTAAAATGGTATGAACCACCATGGACCACATACTGTATGTTGCTAGGTTTTTGCTGCTGGTTACCAGAATGAACACTTCTTAAAATCACACATACAAACACACACAACTTCCTACTTCTTCTGGCACTCTAAAAAAATACAAACTCTGTAAATCTCAACCCTGTTCCCTTGCACTGCATCACTACCTAACCCTTCCACCCAAAAATTCAAAAACATAACAATTCCTACTTTAGGAAAAAGTACACAAGACTTTATTATTAAAATTAGGATGATCTCATTAGAATAAAAGAAAGTTTAGGAGTTTAGATTATTTAAATCTGATAACATAAATCAAATACTTTGCAAGAAAGCTACCTTCTTTTTTACAAATTCTTGTGACTTTGCCAGCTGGGAAGAATTCATTCAGGATACCTTATTTAGAGCTTGTACTGGGCATTGTGAAAAAAGAAAAAACAAGTCTTCCAATCTAAAATAGGATTAGCATTTTCTTATACTGATGTGTAGTGCTGCATCTAGGATAAAGAGAAATCATCAGTTGAATTATGATATTTTTTACTTAGTTTATCTTACCTGTATATGTTATAACTACAGAAAGTGCACACTTTCTATTGTTTAGCCACCAACACTACCAACATGGAACACATGGAGTCAAATACATGAAGGAAGTGGAACAGCTTTGCATATGCAGAGACAGCAGTTTCAGAAGCAACTAGGTGAGCCTAGAAAGAGATGGCTGCTTTAATTACTGTTTAATCACTAGCATGCCTACAAGTATGCTGAAGCCTTCTTTCTGAAGAGATGCAAACCTTATTCTATCAAATCCCTACGTGCGTGAATAAGTGTCCTCCGTACAGCTATGTACCAAGGGGGACAGGGAGGCACCCCAGTGCAGGCAGTAAGAGGGGGCACTGCCAAAGACAGTTCACACTGGGTGTGAAGTCTGATCACTCTTCCCCACACACCAATCAGTTATTTGGCAGTCGGAGGCAGCACAGCAAGGATAGAGTAAAAAAAAAAAGGCATGCCTCCAAGTCAGTGCAGACATCTGGTGACTGCTGGTTTGTAGTTTGGTGCCCAAACCACTACATAAAATTGGCTTTTAGCAATGAAGAAGGGAGAATGTTCAGAAATGATCTGTTCCAGGTATCAAGTATACTAAGATAGCCCTGAGTACATCTGTACATCTGATCATCTGTTGCAAAGAAGAGTTTGCAGTCTAATTGCGGCTTTCTTATTTTCTTTGTGCAAATCTCATCATTTCCTTAAATGAAGAAAAAGCTCTGATCGTTGGATTCACTAAAGGAACTTCGTTGCCAGCACATTTTAATGTCAGAAGTTGAAACAAAACAAAAGCTACTATTCTTCATGTACTATTCAGACACTTGTTGTTACTTTCATTGACCCCTTCCCCTTTCTGAGGGTTCAGGGTAACTCCTAAATGAAGTGACTTCATGTACTGTCTGCCAGAAGTTGACTTCTTTACAGAGAATATAGTCTACACACACACACACACACACACACACACACACACGCATAGTTAATAAAGGAAGTTACACATTGCTTAACGGAATGAGTATTTCAGCAATAAAATATTGCCTTCCTGGCTGGCCAGTTTGAATAAATTGAGTATCTGCTTATTTCTGAAACTGGATAAGTAGTTTTGCTGCTGAGCTGTTTCACATCTTTACATACATACAGTGGCAGGTGGAGATGGATACAGTGATTCAGCTGGGAATAATTTCCAAAAAACTCTGAATATATGCACAAATCTCCTTGAGAATGTGTGGGTTGGCTGAAATTCCTAACACATTGTTAAAAATGGAATACACTTTTGACCCTTTTGCTCTTGGCTTGCTTTTGATTTTAAGGGATGTGAAGCATATGTCTTAACCACGAAAACCTGCTTCCCACCATCAAGGGCACATTCTTTTAAAATTCTGTCAAGTTAGAAACATCCAGTTTTAGCATGCATGTCAGTAATCTCTTGGTGCTCATTATTTAGCCTGAGAAGAGCTTACATTAATAGCATCTTTGTCATTCATGATTCCTGTGTCCCACTTAATTGCAATTTATGTATTGCACCTAATTTCAGACAGATATATAACCTGGCCCCCTACCTCCACCACAGCCATGCCTATTACCAACCATGAGAGAAAGATTCACTTAGGTTATTGTCTTTTGGCTTGGAGAAACGATTAAATTCTGTTTTTCAGAAAAAAAAGTGACAAACGAATTTTCTATCTATGTTTCTTAGAGACCAGAGTTGAACTTTCTACATGGAATGCTCTTGATGTTTTGTGGCATATAATTTTGTTAAATTAATGAGCAAATGTATACCTATGGGATTTTCAAAGCCTATAACTTTCTATTCGGATATCCAGGGAAGGACACAAATGTGACTCACATTTGGCCTTTTGCTTCATGTAACCTTTGCTCTAATACGAAGTATGTGAAATGTAGGCATAAACTGCTGGTAAACCTATATCATCTTCTTAGAAGCTTAATGCTTTGGACAGAGATGGGAAGCTGGGAAGCTATTAGCAGGAGAAGCAGAAAGAAACAGAGCAACTGAAGTAATAAAGTCTCAGAAATAGAAGAAAAAATAGGAATATCACTTTTGATCTGATATCACCCTTGCTTTAACCCCAGTCCTAATTGGCACATGGCCCTGACAGATTCAGGTTAACCCATCCCCCCAGAGTTATCATGCTTTTAACTCTTTCATTGCCACACTTGACTTTCAGCTTTTTTTAAAAAAAAAATTACTTATCTACCTTGTTCAAGTTTAATCTGTTTAATTGCTAAAAAAAAATTCTTTGGCATGGTGAGTAACTCAAGTTTAAAAAAACTTTAAAAGTTTAAAAGTTGGGTTTGAAGGATTTTCAAAAGTGAAAAATATACTCTTGAAAGCATATCATTTCAATAAAGATAAGACTAGATCTTATTTTGCCTTATAATCTTTGGGAGAGTGGTTAAAATATTCAGTAATTTTTGTATTTGCAATTTCCTTTATGATTTTTCTTATATTGCTTACTGCTATTTAGTATTAAATAACATTTTAAAAAGTTTGTAATTAATATTGGTGGTATGAGGCATTTCCTGGAAGAAAACTGCTTTTTTATTTCACCACAACACTTACCGAGTTTTAATGTCTTGGCAGTTAAACAGTGGAGAGGGCTTTGCGTAGGCATCAGTTGGCCTTATCTTTGTTGGCTTTGCGTAGGCATCAGTTGGCCTTATCTGGGCCTGGGGGCCAGAAAAAAGCATTTACTCAAGCAATAACGCAGATCATCAAAGGAACATTTGGGGTAGACAAAAGAGGCACGAGGCTAGCTGGTTTAGTAACAACATATTTCAAAGGTGCTTTTTCAAAAGGCAACTGGTCTGTTTCTTCCTTGAAAGAGGAAGAAGAAAACGTTTCACTTCTCATTTCTGAGAAGCTTCATCGTTTCTGATGGTGAGGGATCTTGGATGAGAAGTGAAACATTTTCTTCTTCCTCAAGGAAAAACCATCTAGTTGCCTTTCACAAAAAGACAACTATGACCTAAATGACTGAGAAACTCCACAGACATCTAGTAACAACAGCTCTTGCATATGTAATCCACTTAACACCTTTTGCCTACTCTTTTTGTTCTGCCTGATTTTAAGGACAGTGAGATGGCCTTGGCAAAATTTGGATTCCCTCCTTTCTCCATCCAAAATATAATCACAGTCTTTAGTACATTTTTAGATCAAAGAAGAAATATTGAGTAATTTTCTTTATTAAAGTAGAAGAAGCAAAGCCAAATTTAAGAATAATGCTATATTGTTCCACTTTAATATGTCTGCGAGTGAAGTTGGAGTTGTTGCTGTCTGCTCTTAGCTGCAGTCATATAGACAAGCTTCATCCCACCACTTCCCTCAGGCCTTCCTCCATTCCCCAGAACTGCACTCCACAGGCAACTGAAGTTGCGTTCTAGCTACCTAGCTAATTGAGCCACACCCAGGGGTTTTCAAGGACATCCAGAGGCAGTCTCACCTCACCTAGTTTTTGAGCTTACAAAAATAAATGCTAAAACAAGTGAGAAGACAGCTGTGTGTATTAGGAAAGGTGAAAGCAAAGGATCAATAATTGAGGAAGCAGAAGTGACATCTGGAGATTGGCATCTTCTACAAATAGGTAAGAGAAGTTTTACTCAGCCGCCCAGATCACAAACTATGATAAGCAACATACCTTGGTGGAAGTCCTGCCTGCAACTCAGAGCTTTGCCTGGAGCTCAGGCAACAACTAGAAAAGGAACAATCACACTGAAGCAGCACCTCATTGCAACTAGTATAAGAACATTTGTAAAAAAAAAAAAAAAAAAGGCAAAAGTTGTATTCACCTTAAAAACTTTGACACTTTTGTTTGAACTGAGTATTAACAGATTGGGTATAAAGGACTGACTATTAAAGCCATAGTTATGTGACGACATTACCTTGCAATGACTTAAACAGCGAAGTTGACCAAGAGCAATAACCTGTGGTTGGAAAGGTGTGTTGCAATGAAAGATTTTGTACAGATTTGCTACACTGTGGTGTGTCTAGTCCTTGGAGAACAAAGAACCTTCAGAAACTCAGAGGTTTTTTTTAAAAAAGTTGCAATAAAAAGCATGTATTTTTAACCATTCAGTTATGGAAATAAGTCTCCTTTCCCACTTTTCTTTTCTTTTCTTTTTTTTAAAAAACCCCTAATATAGCACAACTACAGTTGTATATTATCTCCTCCCTATTAGAGAAAGAGGTTTTCATGTTATCCCCATGGTTACAAAAATAAGTAGTTTTCCCAAGCCATCCCACATTTCATTCCACCTCAATGTGTCTTATGCCTTCCCCACCTCTCATTTACCCTTGCCCTGTTTTGCTAATTCAGGTGCTTAACCCAAAATTATATTTGTAAGAGAAGTTTTACTCAGCCGCCCAGATCACAAACTATGATAAGCAGCATACCTTGGTGGAAGTCCTGCCTGCAACTCAGAGCTTTGCCTGGAGCTCAGGCAACAACTGGAAAAGGAACAATCACACTGAAGCAGCACTTCATTGCAACTAGTATAACAACATTTGTAAAAAAAAAAAAAAAAAAAGGCAAAAGTTGTATTCACCTTAAAAACTTTGACACTTTTGTTTGAACTGAGTATTAACAGATTGGGTATAAAGGGCTGACTATTAAAGCCATAGTTATGTGACGACATCACCTTGCAATGACTTAAACAGCGAAGTTGACCAAGAGCAATAACCTGTGGTTGGAAAGGTGTGTTGCAATGAAAGATTTTGTACAGATTTGCTACACTGTGGTGTGTCTAGTCCTTGGAGAACAAAGAACCTTCAGAAACTCAGAGGTTTTTTTTAAAAAAAGTTGCAATAAAAAGCATGTATTTTTAACCATTCAGTTATGGAAATAAGGTCTCCTTTCCCACTTTTCTTTTCTTTTCTTTTCTTTTTTTAAAAAAAACCCTAATATAGCACAACTACAGTTGTATATTATCTCCTCCCTATTAGAGAAAGAGGTTTTCATGTTATCCCCATGGTTACAAAAATAAGTAGTTTTCCCAAGCCATCCCACATTTCATTCCACCTCAATGTGTCTTATGCCTTCCCCACCTCTCATTTACCCTTGCCCTGTTTTGCTAATTCAGGTGCTTAACCCAAAATTATATTACAGAGGCAGAAATCCGTGATCAGAGTCTGAAAGCACTTGAGACTATGTGCTAACGCAAGTTCCAGATAATCCGCCTCCCAGTTTCTTTGGCTGATCAGGATGCTTGGCTGTGACTGACTGACTGAAGGTGAAGTTTTTGCTGGCTGCTTGCCCAGAGAGCTGCTCTGCCTCAAATTCCAGCCACTCTCCAGGAGCTGCCTTGCCTTTAGCATAATGGGCAGCATTCAATATAGCAAGGGGTTTTGTCCACAAGGTCAGAGTGCCTTTCATTCCTGCAATAGTCCACTCATGTAGTTCTTTTTGGGATCTGGACCAAGGGAAGGTCAAAAGAGCAATTACATTTCACATGGGCTTCCCAAAAGATTTGGGACACATCCCTGAAACAAGAAAACGGCAAATATCTTCATTCCCTCTTACCCCCACCCCACCCCTGGCAATATTACAGAACCTTTCCTGATCATTATTAATACAGGTTTTTTAAAAAAGCATGCAGGCAACTGCAAGTCACAGTGAAACAGCTGTTTCTGGGAAAAGCTTGAAAGCAGAAGAAACCATTTTGTTCTAGTTTGTGAAAGAGCCGCTCCCTTCCCCCAACCTTCCCTCTTCTTGGAGATATTTAGCACTGTCAGCATATTATAAAAGAATGTAAATGAGATGCACAGAGATATTACCAGATCCACTGAGCAAAAGCTATTAATTATGTTAAAAATATGTTAACCCTAGAAGACTATTGAAAAAGCGATTGTGCTAATTTTTAGACTGTAATCAGTCCCTGCATTAGCATAACAGTATTTATTTAGCATTAAGACAACAATCTGGAGAATATAATTTACTCAGAAATGTCACTAATTTTCTGCTGGTGCTGTTGTTACACAGCTACCTTGATTTGACCTTACAAACTGCCAGACTTAATTACTTTAATGATATTAAGTGTACCACTGACCAGTCTAATATTGTGTACAGTAATTGAAATTGCTCTAACTGCATAGCTGGGAACTGCAAAAAAGATTGCCCCATTCTCTGCATTGGCTTTATTTGTTTTGTTTTACTTTAAATAACTGTTTTAAAGAGAGAGAGAGAGAGAGAGAAAATATCCTGGCTAAGCACTGGTGCATGCAACCATTGGCACTTATTTGCTCCAACTGGCTATGTTCTCATCTGATTGGGTTTTCATTCACCACAATGTGCGAAATTAAATTGCAGGCATAAATGTTTCATTTAAAGCATTTAATCAAGCCTGTAATGGTTGTGCTTCATAGAGATAGTTAGAGATCGTGGACACTAACACATGACATACACAAAAATGTCAGATGGTCATCATACTTTCAGTAAGGTAATCAGTGGCAAAAATAAAATAAAGAGGAGGGAAGGTAAAACACTGGCACTATAAAAACACTCCATCCTATAGATAATAACAAACAGATTTTTACTGGTACCGTAGGAAGGATATAATAATTACATGCCACACTCCAAATGCACAACTTTTTTTCTTTTCTTTTCTTTTCTTTTCTTTTCTTTTCTTTTCTTTTCTTTTCTTTTCTTTTCTTTTTTTTTGGACTAAGCTAAGGGCTTTTGAGTAGCATATCACTTAAAAATAATGGGCTAGCCCCAAACAAAAAAATATTGATTTAATTTTTACTTTATACAGTTTTACTGTATATTTAATATTTGCTTGCTCTCTGCAAATTAAAAACAATTGAAATTTATAGAAATATTCTGAAGAATATCCTTAATTGTTTGAAGGGGCGTTATCTGATGTTGGAGCTATTTGTTTTATCCCCCTTTTCTTTAAACACAGTGTCTTTCATTTTATCTTTTAGACTCTAGCTGTCTGGCTCAAAACTATTCACTTCTTTGTTTCTGACTATACAAAGCAAATATGGCTCTTTTCCATAGTTAATAAACAAAAGCTGTGAATATAAATGTCTCTTATTAAACAGCTTGTATGTTTTAATTCTTCTTCTGAAATACAGTTATCGCTAAATGAATTATGATAAACATGTATTTGTTGATGCCAGTCAGTCTCCTGGTCTAGACCAGCCATCCGCAATAACAATTCTTGAATATATGATGGTGGAGATGATGGTAGTTAAAAACCAATATATCAATGGGCACCAGTACATATTTAATCTAGGCACAGATGCAATTTTGCAAACATGACGAATGCAATTAGTGATTAGCAATGCCCACAATACCAAGTGTTTATTTAATGTATTTACAAATGCATACAATATATCTTCAGTGTTGCTGCTCCAGATATATTAATGGATAACTTTAAAAAACACACAAATGCACAGACTTTAAACATTTTTAAAACCAATAAAAGTTCAAGCAATAAAACACCAGAAAAGCAAACACAGAAAAATCAATGGAGAAAAATAAAAACCTAATTCAGTTTTAAATTCCAAACCCTCAGAAAAAGTTCTGCAGAGAAAGGCAAGAGAATAAAATTCTTGTTTACACATTCAAGGTACTTGACATAATGGCCTAGCTTTCCAAGTACATAGCAATCTGCTTGTCACATTTCAAGCATTTTCAAGAGACCCAGACAAGAAATCCTCCTTGATGCTTCTGTCTATTCTGAATAGAAGGAAATTTCTCCCACTTCTTTAACTTTTTGTTTTCCAACTTGCTGAAAAGTATAAATGCCCTATTCATCTATTGCTTCTGTCCCTAAATAATAATCAGGTATGATTTTAAAACTGGCCAGTATTTGTTGCCTAAAGCAAAGAGGGATAGATGAGTAACATTTGGTTCTCAGTCAAATTTGAAAAGTCTTCTCAGACTTCTCTGTGAGCTGTCTTCCCTCCCTTCCAAATTTCTGCTTTGAACAAGAAAATACTAAAAAGAGAGACAGCTGCAAGAAACACCAGCCAGAGCAAAAATGGGAGCCTAAGTTACTTTGTCCTTGTTTATCACTTGCTTCATCCCTGTCCACAATCCCATATGCTGCTCCTGAATTGTGCAGCATAAAAAGTTAGCTGCTTGTTGCCTTCTTTCAGGTTGAAGTTTAACCTGTAAACTTTGGACTTCCTCTTACTCAGTGGACTTCATATGTCCACTGCTTTGTGTGATAGGTAGGTGGCAATGGTGGGTTCTAACCAGTTTTACCATCGGTTTGCATCGTGCACGCGCTTTGCACGCAATGACCGCAAAGCACGATCGTGCGCTCCCTGAACCAGGGAGAACCAGTAGCAACCCTACCAGCCCAACTGGTAGGTGAGCAGGCAGATAGGTGGATGGACGGGTGAATAGATTAGATGACTGAAAGGTAGACACATTGTCCTGGAGACAGTATATGAGAAACTGAGTAATGTGGCTGAGGACTATCTGTTTGTAGTGGCTATCCCTGATTGCCAGTCTCAAAAATTCTAGCTTTCAGGTAGCATGTTTGTACCAATTCTGCTTTGCTTTCCTGTAGAAAACATTACAATATTCTAATCAGGTTATCAGAGCATAGATAGGGCCCTTATATCTTTTGTCCAGGAAACACCACATTAGTTCACCAGCTTGTGAAAGGAAGATACTATGTCTGTGATGGTGAACTTATGGCAGGCGTGCCAGAAGTGACATGCAGACCCCTTTCTGCTGGCACACGTGCCATCGCCCCAGGTCAGATCTCCATGGCGTTTCTTTCATGAGCTTCTGTTTCCCTGCAAATGACGAAACAGAAGCTCATGAAAGAAAAAGATCTTACCTCTTGCTGCGCTGCTGTTGTTGGGATGCCCCGCCTCCCACTGGCCAGCTGGTCTTCGGGTTTCAGTCTGGGCACTCGGTGTTTAAAAGGTTTGCCATCACTGTACTACGTAAAACTATGTTTGAACTGTCAGTGACACAACTGGATTTAGCAATACTTCCACGCAGAGGGCTGACCCATTTGGAGATAACATTGTACCCAGGAATGGTTGACCACAGTGTAATGATCTTGTCTAGATTGCATATACTCTTTAATGTACAGATGTCTATTGGTCAAGACATACTTTCAAGTACCCGCCCCATCAGCAATCAATTGGACAAAAATGTAACAGCATTATTTTAAAAAATGCAAAAATTTAATTTGTTTTTTCTTACAACAGAGTTGATGTGATGCCGCAAACAGGGCTGTGCCAATCCTTCAGAAAAGATGCTTTGAAATGCATGGACTGAAGCAAAAAGTATTTTTTATGCCTTTGTACGTGGGAACATTCGAGATCAGCTCCTAAAACAGCTATCTGAGACCAGAGAAAACACAGCTATTTTACCTGCCTTTTCCATCCCAGAGATGGTAGCTTTGAGGTACTCCTATATATTCCAAAATTTATTTTTAGAAAGACATGCACAGTCACTAAAAACTGAGCTATGATTACAGAATTTCTGAGTTCAAAAACTGTTTTTCCATGAACTTCCTTGACAAGTCATCATTTGTCTTCCTAATTCTCTGCATACATAGATGTAATTTAGGATTAAAATAATACTGATTTATGTCACACAGTTACTGTTGTTGAAATAATGCATATGAGGATCAATATAACTACAAAATACTACTCTTGTAATACCATTTAATGTTCCATCTACAGTGAATCTTTATCTTTCTTTATCTTTATTCAAATTTCTATACCGCCCTTCTCCTTTCGGACTCAGGGCGGTGAACAGCCAAAAAATAAAACATTTTATATACAAAAGTTAAAATAAATTTAAAATAATTAAATAAATTTGGCCCATTAATTTAAAACATTCCAATTAAAAGCCATATCAAAATTATTAAAACCAATCATAAAATCAGGACAGCCCGGCTAACTGAAAAAAATAGGTTTTGAGAGCCCGACGAAAAGTCCGGAGGTCTGGGATCACTCGTATCTCTGGGGGTAGATTGTTCCAGAGGGTGGGTGCTACCACAGAGAAGGCTCTCCTCCTGGAGGTCGCCAGCCGACATTGCCTGGCCGACGGCACCCTGAGGAGAGCCTCTCTGTGGGAGCGAACTGGCTGGTGGGAGGCAATTGGTGGCAGGAGGCGGTCCCGTAGATACCCCGGCCCTAAGCCATGGAGCGCTTTAAAGGTGATCACCAACACCTTGAAGCGCACCCGGAAGTCCACCGGGAGCCAATGTAGCTTGCGCAGGAGAGGAGTCACATGGGAGCGCCCCGTCGCTCCCATAATCCCCTGCGCAGCCGCACTCTGCACCAGTTGGAGCCTCCGGGTGCACCCCAAGGGGAGCCCCATGTAGATTTTGAATGACTTCAAAAGGAAAGCTAATACCAATTTTGATGTGAAATGTGTTTTTATATGAAATACAGGTAGTCCTCGACTTAAAATCATTCATTTAGTGACAATTCGCAATTACAATGGCACTGAAAAAAGTGACATGACCATTTCCCCATACTTATGACAATTGCAGCATTCCCATGATCACATATTCAGAATTCCTACTACTTTATTGTAAAGAATAAAATGACATTAAATGCATTAGATTGTGCAATCTTTTTTTCTTAATGTACCCTTACTAATATATGGTGGGATTTTAATATACTAAGGGAGCATGGTTTTCTGATTGCCATAAAAAATGGTCACAAAATTTGTTTCTTGGCCATATTAAGCACCTAGAAAAAAGCTGCTCATTTTAACATGGGAATCCATCCCAAATGTGCATATCTTCCACTGAGAAGGCATTAAAACACAAAAAATGAGGGAGGGGATGAAACAATAGTTAACTTCTTTAGTTTTTTCAACAGTTATTGAGGAAAGAAACTGGACTTCAGATAAATATTATGCAGGAGCTTTAGATATTAGCACCTTTAAATGCTACTATGTTTTCTTTTTAGAAAAGTATGTATGTCTTAACTGAAGATAATGTTAATTCTAAATTGAGCTAATTTCTACACATGATTGCCTGCAAAGTTCATTGATTTGTTACTACTACATCCCCCTTACTCCCAGTCAGCTCCAGTCTATGTTGATTGAAAGCAAGAAATGTCATCAAATGCAATAGGAAAAAAAAGCTGAGATCCATTCATTCTGACTTGCTTTTCAACAGATTATATATCAATGTCAATGTTCAAATAAATCCTACCAAGTTTCAGGCAGATTCATTGGGACAGGAGTGAGGGATGACTTCAACTGTATCTTCCTGTTAAGGCAGGAAGGGCTGAAACAAACTTATAAAGGGAGGAAAAAGGTAGATAATGTCACAAAGGAATGAGTGGCCTATGGAGGATAATGATATAAGTAAAATGGGACTTCATGAGATGCTGCCTTATCTCCAAGGATGGTTCTAGAAGCCACAGTTGGATAAACTATTCCCAGTAATTGAATGGTTTATCTGCCAGTCATCTGCATCCACTTTTTCCCATCTTCCAGGCACCTGTCTTTCTGCAGTATAAAATGCCAAATCCTTCATAAAACTTTCCAGTTCATTTTTGTCATTTTATAGAGATTTCATTTCATCTTGTCTGATAACAGATTCAGTATGAACCAATCTATTTTAAATAAATGTTGGGTGAAAAGTGTCAAACTCTCCTTGTTTGCAATAAGACTGCCACAGTTCATTGTTCTAAGAACTGAAATTGAATGTGATATTGTATTCCGTGAAAAGATCTTAGAAAGGATGAAGGTCTTTCAGATGAAGGTGCTTGTGCATGATAATGCATAAAACCTAGCTTATCATATGACTGGAATTGTGAATAATTTGGATATATTCCTGTTCCATTGTAACTTGTCATTGTGTATGGGGAAATAATATTTCAAGGCAGCAAATGCTTCTTCAGAAATTGTGGTACATCAGTGCTTTTTTTTTTAAGGAGAAGTTGATGTTCCTATTAGACAGGAACCTTGGTTTGTCCTTCCTCCAATTTAGTCATAATAACATGCTGGCAGGTTTATGTAAAGGAGACAAAATGCAGGATTATTGGCATGCCAATAATTATTAGGAGCTTGAAGACAATAGAGGTTTGCCATCATGGAGAACTGGCCAATGATTGTTTTGTTTTTGTAAAGAGAAGGAAGGGATGTATATTTAGCCATGGCCCTGAGCAGATGGGACAAGTCATTCTGTTACTGGCTAACAAATGATAGGATATTTCTCTGTATTCAGTTATTGGCCAGAGCAGAACAAATATTTATTGGACAGTATTTCTCTGAGCTCTAAATACAAATAAATAAAGATGCTTATGCTCATAGTATCTTGATGCCCAAACACAACTGAAAATACTGAAAACATTCTAGATCAATCTTAGATCTGTTTTAAAGTACATTCAAAATGGTGGGAGACATGATTGTCCTGAAGTTCCAGGGTTTATATGAAAGTTAGAAATAGCTGCATAACAGACACCCCACCCCCGCAACTGTCTCCCTAAACAGATTGCTCCTGTCACATCCACTTTGTCCTTGAAATTGCAATCCTTAGCATATACATATAGAACTACATTGTGTTGAAACAAGTAGGGTTTATACCAGTGGTGAATTTCAAAATTTTACTACCGGTTCTGTGGGTGTGGCTTGGTGGATGTGGCTTGATGGGCATGGCAGGCGAAGGTTACTGTAAAATTTCCATTCCACTCCAGGGGAAGGATATTGTAAAATCTCCATTCCCACCCCACTCCAGGAGAAAGTTACTGCAAAATCACCATTTCCTCCCAATCAGCTGGAACTTGGGAGGCAGAGAATAGATGGGGACATGGCCAGTCAGAATTTTTACTACCAGTTCTCCAAACTACTCAAAATTTCCGCTACCAGTTCTCCAGAACAGGTCAGAACCTGCTGAAACCCACCTCTGATTTGTACCCAAATAAATTATTTAATACTAGAAAAATCTAAGTTCCACATTCTTTTGGCAATTATAACTTTCTATGCAGTATATATTAGCATGAACAGCCACTAACAGTTTTGTCTTATGTGTCAGTACTTGGAAATAAATCTCAGTTCAACTGGATTTCTAAGAAAATAATGTCATGATTAAAGTTAGATCAGGATGGCTGACAAAAAGCCTGTGGTCATCTAACTCACTGAATTATTGTGTATCCGCCCTAATTTCTCAGCTAAATGACTTAAAGGATTGTAAAAGAAATGGTACAACAATCTGATGTGGACAGCTTTAAGTTTCTTAGAATGATAAAACTGAATAATGATAGGTTTCAATGGCAAGTTGCGGTATTAGGATGTGACTATTTAGTAAATCCATATTAGCAATTGTGAGATTACAGTATGATAAAAATTTGCCTCACTGTGCAACATAAGCTGCACAGTTTGAAATTCATACCATCCATTTCTAATTCTGCTGTTTAGTCATTATCTATTGTCTTTCAAATGACTTATTATAAACTTCAGCTTCTTGAAAGACAAATATCCAGCTGATCAGGGGCCATTCTTCTGGAATTTGCAATCGTTATGGAAGTCATTCCTAAATCTTCTTCCATATAGTGCCAATTCCATTTTAACCTTCTATAAATTTCCAGCAAACTTTGTTTTAAAACAGCCTGTTACCAGCACTAGCATTTATTGTCATAATTAGAATGCACAATAATCACTTTTAAGTAAGTGGTAAAGGGATGGAATGTTAGACAGTATTAGCATAAACCTTTTTATAGAATTCTGAGGGTCTTCCTGGAGTCACAACTTCTCTTCAAGGAGCAGTTGACACTCACGTCTAGGAGAGCCTTTGCTCAACTTCATGTTGTGCACCATTTACACCTCTTCCTGGATCAGAGGCCCTTCTCTCAGTCATTTGTGCCCTAGTCATCTCCCATCTGAACTATTGCAATGCATTTTACATGGGGCTACTATTTGAAGTAGGTCAAGGTTGGCACATGTAACATTATTGCTACACAACTGCATCATGTGCTGGTTTGCTTCAGAATCCAATTCAAGAGTCCATTATTTACCATATTCTGATTGCAGTTTTTAATGATACCACATTTCTTTTATAATAAACATTTAAAACGCAAACTACCAATAAATACTTCTGTGTAAGTGGCAAGTAAGGAGTAAACATGATGTCCCTGGGAGGAAGTAGTAGCTTATTAGATTTCAGTAATCTGATAATTCTATGGAATCAGAGAATACTAGAGAATACTAAAGCATGGGTGTCAAACCCGCAGCATCACGTTGCCATCACGTGACGTTTTGTGATGTTTTTCCACTTTGCAGAGCTAGGGTTAGCATGGCCTGCACTTGATGCATCCGACCCATGGGCCGCCAGTTTGACACTCCTGTACTAAAGGCTTATGGCTAAAACAATACCTTTCTCAATAATGCCTGTCTTATAATGTCCATCTAAACATTTTCAAATGTTATAAATAAGAACATGTCAATACTCCTAATCGCTTAGGCCTAGGCCCATCTAGCCACCATTCCATCTCAAAAGTGACCCACCCAATACATCTAGGAAGTTCACTAATAGAAGACACAGATAGTCCTTGACTTTTGACTGCAACTGGAATCATAACTTTAAGTGAGGCGATTATTAAGTGAATCACGCCTGATTTTACCACCTTTTTTGCCATGGTTATTAAGTGAATCACATGATCAGTAAGTGAATCTAGCTTTCCCCATTGACTTTGCTAGTTAGGAACTGGCTACTTAAATGGCAATCACATAACTTCCAGTGGCTATAATCATAATAAATACATGCCAATTGCCAAGTGCCTGAATTTTGATAATGTGACCACTTGGATGCTGCTATGGTCATAAGTGTGAGGTCTGGTCTGTTTACTTTTGCCAGGACCATTGTAACCTCCAACAATCACTAAATGAACAGTCAGAAGTTGAGGAATACCTGTAAAGGACACTCCTCTTTCGTACTTTATTGTACATGCCTAGTGTATAGACCAATCTACTAACATGCCTGAAAATAGATCTAGTTATCAAGGTTAATAACCATCAATACATCTGTCCTGTAAAAATGTTTCTAGACCACTGCGAAGCCTTCTAAATTAGCAGTCAGTGCCACATCTAATGATATCTTATTCCACAGACTGTTTGTATGCCATGTGGATAAATGTTTACTCTTACCTGGTTCTAGAGTTATAGGAGATGATGAAAAATCTTTCCCTTACCAAAGATAGTTGATCCTGGTCTTTTCTAAAAGTCTCTGTAATTTTGCTCCCATGTGTAAATGAAGGATCATAAATAGATATATTGTACACGTTGATCATCCAACAATTGTTCATCTTTCCCAATGCAAATGACTGGGGGGGAAATGGCATAGGAACAGAAACAGTAGTTTTGCTTTACTGTGAACCCTATTGGTTCTTTTTTGTGCATATTTGGCCATCAGTATTTTCTCAGTAAGGGAGAAAGTTGTCCTGACTGATATCAGGCCAACCAGAGTTATTCATAGCCCTGTTCAGGGCACTTCCACTCAAAATTTTTGTGCAAATCTGGGATCTGTGCCATGTTACTATGTTCACACAACATTTTCCTCCTTGGGCAATTGAGGTTTGCTTGTTTTCCAGCTCATCTGCAGCACCGCTAAACTTGCAATGTCCTTTTGTGTGACATTGGCACAGGAGTGCTCAGGGTTTGGGGGAGGAAGCTCTTTTTGTGACTACAGGAACACTTGATTTAGCTTAATAGCTGTCGGAACTCAAAGTTCTGCAATAATTTTCTTTTTTTTTTTTTTTGGAAGCTTATTTTTTCTAGTTCATTTCTAGTCAGTTTACAATCTCTGCAGAAAATACCCTATCTTAATTTTCTCTATTTAAATCAGTAGCATCCACTAAACTGTTTCCTCAGCTCCAAGCCATGATTCCTTTTTCTTCCCCATAGACATGGAGTAGTTCTGTTTGCAATTAATAGCCATGATTAATTGCAGTTGTTAGGAAAAGCACTTGGGTGCAAAATTAGGATGCTGGACCATCATGACAGTTTCCTGGAATGCCATTTTGACAGCTAGGCTCTTTCCATCTCTAGTTTTGTTTTTTGTTTTTTTTGTTAAATGGCCAAACATGCAGATTATTCACTGAAAACACAGAGCGAGGGACAGGGGATTTTTTTTTTTTTAAAAAAAAATTGATTTATATGCCGCCCTTCTCCGGAGACTCAGGGCAGCTTACAATGCATTAAGCAATAGCCTTCATACTTTTGTATATTTATACAAAGTCAGCTTATTGCCCTCACAAACTGGGTCCTCAATTTACCTACCTTAGAAAGGATGGAAGGCTGAGTCAACCTTGAGCTTGGGGAGATTCGAACTAGCAGTAATTGCAGGCAGCTGAATGATAATAACAGGCTATTAGTCTGCTGCGCCACCAGGCTCTTTTTAAAAAAGTTCCAGGAGTTACTATAAATCATAGAATGGAACACTGAACAAATGAAAATTTTGGGACTCTGTGGTTGATCAGTTGACATAAACGCTGGTTAACTCATCATGTTGCTTAGCTCTTGTCAGCATTTTGAGGTCAATAACACAAACAGTGATTGCACTATGAACTCCAAACTGCTTTGGAAGGATTGGCAAGTAGGAACACCATGCTGAGTTGATGTGTCTTCAAAAAGAAAGAAGGTTTTTTGGGTGACTAATGACTAATGGAAGATTGTATAAACTGTGCAACTAAAGAGAATGCACTCATCACCAAATTATGCACATCTGGATTCCTGCAATGGCTTACCTCCAGAAGCTATGGGTGCTCCATCACTGGAAGTTTTCAGTAAGAAGCCATTGTCCGAAATGATATAGAATCTCCTGCTTGCAAAGAAGGTTGGATGACTACCAAGGTGCTTTCCAATTCTGTTATTCTATGTTCTGTATTGCTAAAAATATATACTCTTGAAAGAGGTCTTCAGCTGGCATTGCTTTATTCATAGGCTTGGTAGTAATTCCTTGGTCTTCAGATACTTAATAGCTAATTCAACCTCTCAGAATAAGATAGAAATACAGAGCTTATTTAATAGAGAGTGGGGAGAATAAAGTAGAAATTTTTAATATAGAGAAGAATGAAACCTTGCACGCTCCAGTTGATTGCCTGCTAGAGTACAAAAATACCAGGGTGTTTTATATTTCCTCAAAGATTTAAAATATAATCTTTTCTTCCTTACAAATTAACAGATACTTGGCATGTCATTCAGTGCCCTTGGGTAGTGGTATTTGGTGTACATAACAGTCATCTTTAACCTACAAATCACAGGTTCCTGCTTCATCGGTTTCAGCCCTTACAGACATACATTAAATCCATGAGGCAGTTGTTCATTTAAGCAGCTAAAATTGCTCATTTGTAAAATGGACACATTGCTCTTAAAATAAGCATGTCAGCTATTTGGACTGCGCTTAGTTTAGTGGCTCTGTAGTTATTAGATAATGTATAAAAGGTTGCTTGTTATTTCGTTGGTTTTTTATTATGCAAATGTTGGTAGGATATTTTTGTTACTCTCTTCAAGCCATCTCATTTGCTTAACTTAACCTTATAAAGGCTTACCAGTCCTGAAGGAGAGCTTGGTAGGCTAAATATAAATACGAAATGCAAGTATAAATATGAAATAGTGGCAATGTTTGTTGTTTAAGTAACAAGGTCACTGGCTGTTCCAAGCTGTAAGAGCAAACTCGATTAAGATGGAAGATAATCTTTTGAAAGATAGCAATTTATCTCCATCTGAAGGTTATTATCTTGGTGCAACAACTATCACAGACAGCAAGGTTAACAAATATTCAGTGATGAATTTTTGAAAGCTTGAATCTGAGCTGGTTGCCTTAAACCTTTCCAATAACCTGTCATACGCTACTGAAATGACTGTCAAATTTGTACCCAGGATTATTTAAGGGGCTTTCTTTGAGAAAGTGCTTGTGATTCGCACTTTATTTGTAATAAATTATACTTCCTACCAGAGTCATTCCTTAAAGCAGGCTCCAGATAAGAGAGATCAGTCTGAAAAGTGATGCTGCGTTGAAATAAGGTTTAAAATACAATATATTCAGTGAGAAAAATGTAAAGCACACAGTACATTAATTTGTGTGAATAATCATTAGCCTACCCAGATTCGAATTAGAACGTTGTAATATGTTTTGTTACCCTCCATATATAAAAAAATCTGCTTTAATTAAAGACATGCAATTGCTAGAATTCAGCACTCAGCAAGATATCTCAGTCCATTCTGGAACAGTCCCACTCCACCATAGCCCATCCTTTTCTGTAGACCAGTGGTGGGATTCAATTTTTTTTACTACTGGTTCTGTGGGCGTGGCTTGGTGGGCGTGGCATGGCTTGGTGGATGTGGCAAGTGAAGGATACTGTAAAATTTCCATTCCCTCCCCACTCCAGAGGAAGGTTACTGCAAAATCCCCATTTCCTCCCAATCAGCTGGGATTTGAGAGGCAGAGAATAGATGGGGGCGGGGCTAGTCAGAGGTGGTATTTACCAGTTCTCCGAACTACTCAAAATTTTCGCTACCGGTTCTCCAGAACTAGTGAGAACCTGCTGAATACCACCTCTGTTGTAGATACACATTTCTCCACAGGGGCAAGATCAGAAAAGGAAGAAAATAAAAAGGATATATAATTCCATGATATTATTTATTATGTTACAATTGTAGTTCTTTTCAAAAGAGGAAAAGATGTTTCCTTTTAACTTGGATAGAGGAGACACTCCTGTTGGGACATTAATAATATGTAATCATTGAAAATTGTTAACAACAAAATGTGCCCCAAGTTCTTTTTAGCTGGATTGAATCTGGCGATTTCTGCACACTTTCCCCCACAAATGAAGTATATGGGTTGTCATTTGCCATTTCCTTCACATATCAAAACACCTATGACAAGCATTTGTGAAGTTACCACAACACCACAGCATCAATATTTTATTAAAAATTTACAAATAGACAAGCAGGTTGGACTCAAGGAATCAATGAACTATTTATATTGAGCGGTGGCTCAGTGGCTAAGACACTGAGCTTGTCGATCAAAAGGTCGGGAGTTCAGCAGTTCGAATCCCTAGTGCCGCGTAACAGGGTGAGCTCCCGTTATTTGTCCCAGCTTCTGCCAACCTAGCAGTCCGAAAGCACGTAAAAAATGCAAGTAGAAAAATAGGGACCATCTTTGGTGGGAAGGTAACAGCATTCCATGCGCCTTTGGCATTTAGTTATGCCGGTCACATGACCACGGAGACATCTTCGGACAGAGATGGCTCTTTGGCTTTGAAACAGAGATGAACATCTCCTCCTAGAGTCAGGAACGACTAGCACATATGTGCAAGGGGAACCTTTACCTTAATGTAATGCAGTCTTTTATACTGAGGTAGGAGCAGTGTGGCTCATATTGAAATCCAGAAGCAGTTATCATCACTCTCCTCAATTCCAATAGACATTAAAGGTGAAGTCCCAATTGAAAGTATACCAACAACAACATCTCTGTTTATGCCAGGGATTGTGTATCACAAACATTCTGTTGGCCTTTTTCACTGGCACCAATAAATCAGAGCATGGCTACTACTAATACCACTTTTTCATCACTCTCCCAACCCTTTCCTATATATGTCAGGAATAAAGCATATTTTAGGATGTGTTAGCTATTACCTATCTAATAGAGTATTCCTGAACATGGAGAATAAAACATATATATCATCCTGGAAACAGATGATCATATTAGTAGCGAGGGCAAAGGCACCTCCCAAACATATTGTGTGAGAAGTGACAGTGGTTAAACCACTCCTATATTTTACCAAGAAAACTACATGGATAAAACAACATAAAGTGACTGATGATGTAGTGCTGTTGTGATGGACCTCCCAGTCAAATGGCACTCAACATGCTACTGAGTAAGACTTGAATACTAATAGTATTTCCCTATCATAGCAGTTTCATCTTAGTAGCCTGCTGGCCCTTATTCAAGCTGTAACTTAGGCCAAGGTTCCTCAACCTAAGCATTCTGCCTGGATCTCCCACCCCCCTCCTTTTTTAAAAAAAAAATAAAAATCTGTTAATTATTATCATCACTAATCACAATTTTAATTTATGTAAAGCTTCTGATAAACCATATATAAGTTTATTTATTGCCATTTTTTAAAAAAGGAACAAAAATGCAGAATAAAAGCAGGGTTAGAGTATCTGAAGTAAGCAACAGTTTACAAGGGAATTACACTTTGTTCTTTTTGTGTTTCAGGCTAAATGGCTGAAAGAACTAAAAATGCCCATGTCTCCTGGCAATATTTTTCATCACTTCTAGAAGTAGTGAAAAGCTTTTGATGAAAATGGAAGCTTTTTATTATTTATTTAATTTGGCGCTGTCTTTGGTAATCTTTTTCCCTCAAGGAAAACTGCTAAATTAAGGGTGCATTTATAATAGCACTTGGCTGTGGATTTAACACAGTAACTGGCATGGGAGGTGCCCTTACCATAATAGAGTTCACTCATCCCCAGCTGTAAGTCCCTATGATGATGACTGATTTATTAATGATGGAAAATGACACAGTGGCTTCATTCCCTGAGAATTCATATTGCTACAGCCAGACATTCCAGAATAGAAAGCATTTGTTCTCCCAGAGAAAAGAGAGTATACTGTTTCATGGCACCTACATACATATCGTCAATCATGTCATGAAGAACTTTATCTATGAATATCATGCGCGCACACACACACACACACATGCACACACGCTAAATACCATCCAGAATGAAAATCTGATATCAAAACAGAAATGTTATGTTACGTGGACAAAAACTGATTAAATGTAGAACAAATTAAAATCGCATGGCATCTGGCTGCAGAGAGTTTGGATAAAGCAAAACAATTCTTCATCAGTAGAGAGAAAGTCAGATAATACAGGAAGGTTTTCCTGGGAATTACAAACTAGATTCACCAAATCTTGGTAGGTATAAAATTATCATTTGTTGTTGTATTTCCACCTGTGGTGGCCCCTTAAGAGGCTTTCTGGGGACAAGGCAAAACAGTTGAAAATGATGTTGGACCCCTTAAATTCAAAAGTCCTTTGTTTCATCTAAAAAGCTCTGGTTTAGACTGTTCATATTAGAAAGAAGCATACTGAAGTTCATTCCACTCTCCCTCTTGAAAAAATGCATGAGGAAGTTAAAAATTAGGAAACACAATTGATAAAACCTTCAATGAATGCTTTGCCTCTAGGCTGATGTGAGTTGATTTGGATTTTGATATGGAAACCCACTGTCTCTGTCCTTATGAATTCCCCAATTTACAATTCCTTTCTAATTACCATAATTGCTAAATAATCAGTATTAATAAAATGAAGAGAAACTTGACACATGTATTTCAGAATCTGGAAGGGAGAAGAAGTGAAGATGTGAGAAATACAACCAAAGAATAATGACAGGATTCAAGACTTCATTCAATTCTCTCAGTTTTTCTATTACCTAGTCCTAAAAATAGCTCTTTTAGATCCTTTTGCTAAATTGTCTTACTGCTTATAGCTTTGATTTCATTACAGCAATATGTATATTGCATTAGTCCTCTGAATCAGGGAAACATGTATCCCCATAACAGTCCCAGGCATTGCTAATTGATTACATTTGTTCCACTTGCCATTAAATAGATCATAGGTGTCAAACTCGTGGTGTAATGTTGCCATCATGTGATATTTTGCGACATTTTTTCTCTTCGCGGAGCTGGGGTGGGCCTGGCCTGTTTGTGATGCATCCGGCCTGTGGGCCACCAGTTTATCACCTCTGAAGTAGATGATCACAAAGGAAGTCATGCTATGTCACTATTCTGTCTCAGGTTGCAAACAATCAGACACACAGACATAGTTGCTAAGGAGTTATTTACTATAGCTACTGTAAGTAGATAGCAATAGACAAGACTGTAAATCAAGGTTTGTGCAAAGAGTTGTTGCCTAAATAAGTCCCTTTGATGTTCAAGCACCAACAGAGTGGACCAAATTCATGCCAGGAATTGGAGCCGAGCTGGGGAGTCAGCGGGTAAAACAGTCAGGAGTTTAACAGGAAGGAAACATAGGAGCAAGAGTCAGAAGCTGGAATTCCAAATGGCTGATTCCAATGAAAGACTGAAAGAAAATCAGCTACATATATTTGTATTCTGGCAGTTGGTTGCAATTACTCAGGTTTTGCCCTTTCCCAAGCAAGGAGCTTCACTGAATGGTGCTGCACTACTTGCCATTGCATGCCTTGTGATCTGGGGCTTGGGGGGGGGGTGGCATGCCTCATCATCTGATCAGAAGATGCCTATGATGGATCAGCCTCCTCAGACAAATCATGACTTTAAGATTCCCAAGGCTGATAATCCACAGACAACATTGTCAGAATCTGAATTTGAATCTTGCATCGTGGCCCATGACAGTCACAAGGCCTTATATACACTGTGTGCTCTGACCTGAAAAACTCAAGGTTATATTGGAAAATGTCCAGTTTAACTTGCGTTAGTTGTCGAGACAGAGGTTATAGCAGTTTGGGAAAGAGAAAAAAAATTCACCAAAGCCAGCTATGTAACTGAGGAGAGCTTTATTAACAAAACAAAGTATGATGAATTAGTTAATACTTTCCCTTACGAGTGAGCTGTGTCCTTACTGACTAGTAACTTAAAAGTACATTCTTTGATAAGGAGAACTGGCAGAAGCTGTTTATGTTTTCAAAATAATTTTTATGGAAACTGTTGTATACTAGAAGTAAACAGACCACAAGCAGCCTCTTACAGCCTTTGATGCAACCCCAAAGTCCCCTCATCTAAGATTAATGGCTGAAATACATGATCAGATTGCTAAATAGGAACTGTGTGGTTTTATACCAATTTTCTGAGCTATACCAAGGGATGTTAGAAATTGACTATTTTGTAACCGTGTACCTTCTCTACTGTTTGGTACAACCCAGGGGTGGGTTCTACTTACCTTTACTATCGGTTTGCAGTGGGGCCACATGCATGCGCTTGCTTCATTTGCGTGCATGCGCAGAAGCATTTTGATGACGTCGGGGTCGGTGGGCAGAGCCTCCCGTCGGTTTTACTACCAGTTCTATAGAACCGGTGTGAACCGGGGGCAACCCACCACTGGTACAACCCTACAAAATATGAATGCTAAATAAATCAGCTTGTGCATCGTGAAAGCTGAGGTCTTCCCAGTACTTTTGGAAACTCTTCTCCCCTCTATTGACTAAGTCTTATTACAGATAGTCCTCAATTTACAACAGTTCATTTAGTGACTGTTCAAAGTTACAACGGCACTGAAATAGTGACTTATGACCATTTTTCACACTTACGACCATTGCAGCATCCTCCTGGTCATGTGATCAAAATTCAGACACTTGGCAATTGACTCATATTTATAACAGTTGAAGTGTCCCCAGATCATGTGAATCCCTTTTGCAACTGTCTTGACAGGCAAAGTCAATGGGGAAGCCCGGTTCACTTAACAACCATGTTACTAAGATAACAACTGCAGTGATTCACTTAACAACTGTGGCAAGAAAGGTCATAAAATGGGGCAAAACTCACTTAACAAATGTCTCACTAGCAACAGAAATTTTGGGCTCAATTGTGGTCATAAGTCAAGGACTACCTGTACTAGATAATCTTGAAAAACATTGCTTTTTACAGGCAGCATCTTAATTTCAGGTGTAGATTTACCCATCCTTTCAGCATTTCCACAGATATAGTCTATTGCTTGGGAAAGCAGAAGTCCAGAAGTCATTGATGTGAAGTATAAATCTCATCATATGTGAATGTACAGCAAAAATCCAAGCATAACAAAAACATAATGGAATAATAGGTGAACCAGGAACTGGCTGAGGTAAACCTGGAAATGAGTTCTGAAAAGGCCTGATTGTGAAATCATGCACCAAATTTTGGGTTGCCCTTTCCCCATATGCCAGTTTAGTGTTTTGCTAAAGCTTTTAAAATGCCTCTAATAGTTTCTGTGTTTACATTTATCCACTATAATAACAGCATCCAGACAGCTACATTGTGAATAATTTAAATCTACCCATCCTTTGATTTCACCATGTTCTCAGTTCAGTGAACTGTCTGTCCAATTATTACAGTTCTGTTTTAGTGTTTCTTTTTTCTTAGCGGACTGGCTCTTTGCTAGTTGGCTTCTATATTATGTATGTATTTATGCATATATATCTGTGCATATGTATATCAGTGTATACACGCATACCCATATATTCTATGGACTCTGCTGCAAAAGAAATCAGCAGAGACAGTCCAGCAAAAGCAAGGAACATGTATAGTATTTACATGTAAGCTGACAATCAAACACTGAACTAACATTTTCTCTCTTGACACGTCCTTTTCCATTTTTCTGTCCTCTTTCTTTTTTCTTCTTTTCTCTCCCCATTTCCTATGCAGAATTCTGTTCTCTAAACTTAGCTTTTCGGTGTTTTGGCTGGACTTTTAAGGCACATAAATATATACAGAAGAAAATGTTGAGCACTACACTAGAATTTGTTTTGATGCTATCTTCCAGAGGGCGAATCTCTATCTGTAGATGGCAAGAGCTAGAAAAAGGTCTGAAAATAAACAGAATCAGTTTATTGCTATAGAAACTCTTATTTCAGAGAATAGCCATTAATTCATAGTTATCTATGAATCAGCAATAGAGATAATGAATCAGGAAACGTGTATTTACTAAGGAGAACATTCTCAGACATTTCATCTTAGAAAAAGAAACCATATTATTTTCCTCAGGGTAAAAATAATATTCCAGAGTAACTTCACTCAGAATTGAATTCATACATTCTTAAGACCATTAATTTGTTTCTGAGTAATTGTAGCCCAGATCTGATTTACTTGAATATGTTTTACTTGAAAACAATAGGATGATTTTGATAAAGTTCCAGCAATCTGTTTTAAATTGGATTGTCTCACTGTCACTGTCACTCAATGTCTCACTGTAATCTTTGAAGCCATGGTAGGATTTCCTAACCTGATGTTTTCCCCACATTAAGCTACAACTCCCATCCTGACTGCAAAATAGAGAAATTGTACTACATTTCTAAGACACCAGACTAAGGAAGGCTGTTGTGCATTATATTTCTTTTTTAAAAATTGTAGTACAAATGTTGTAAAGGAGAATCCCTTAGTTCTTTGAGTTTGTATTTTCACTTAATTGCAAAAGGGCTTTATGGATTACATTTAAAATCAAATGTAGGTTAATTGAAGCACTTATAAATATCTGTTGTAGTTCTCGTCATCAGAATATGGGTCCCAGGTTCTTTTATTTTTCTGAGCCATCAGGTTTTGAACTCGTAATAGGTAGATTTACTAATAAACAACAAAAACATATTCAATAAATTTACAGGAAATATATTTACAGAATGAGACAAAATAATATTGGGGGTGAGGTTCCCCATAACCAGTGGTGGGATTCAGCCAGTTCGCATCTATTCGGGAGAAACAGTTGTTAACTTTCTAAACAGTTCGGAGAACCGGTTGTTGGAAGAAATCTCATTTTGTTTTTTTTCCACTTTACAGGGCTAATCCTGTAAGGAAGGCAGGACGGAAACATTCTGGTGTTATTTCTAGCCTAATCTTTATTGCCCTGTTTACAGAAACTGCCTCTCCGGTTAACCCTTATTACATTGTAACAGCTAAGGTGAAGTACCCTTTGACGTGAGTAATGTTGAGTTGGCCACGCTCACCCAGTCACATGACCACTGAGCCACACCTACCCAGCTGGTCATTAGGGCAGAGAACCAGTTGTTAAATTATTTGAATCACACTACTGCCCATAATTTAGCTGTTTTGTAGCTTTTGTTACTCTGATAAAGTAACATCCAAAATTAAAGGGAAAAAAGTCCAAAGAATTAAAAAAGAACATGGAAAAAAATCACTCAAAAGATATAATCCTGTCAATTTAAGAGAAAAAAAATACTTGCTTGCTATAAAACACCATTTTTCTTGTCAAATAAAAAAGGAAATTTAAATTTCAAGACCTAAATTTGCATGCATGTCTGCTGTAGATTTTTTTGTTGCTGATACAGATGAAAAAGGAAAAACTACTAGAAGAGGAAGTCTGAGCTATGAAAATATTATTTCCCTGGAGATCTTTCTCTTCTTTTAACTCTTGGAATTTATCCTGACATCCCCTAGTTATAAACATTTCTGAAAGAGTTTTTATTTTGGCAATCACAGACTCTCTTTAAGTTAAACAGAACCCTGAGATTTGGATAGATATACATGACATGAATTGATTGTCTGCAAAAGGGTAGAGAGAGCTGTAGAGAGAAAGAAGGAAAAGTTCATGTTTGGGTCAATGAACAATTGCCAGTGTTTGGAAAACAAAACAACAAGAAGGTGAAACCTGCAAATTCTGACTTAACACCTTTTGAAATAAGTAGATATTTTGTTTGAAGGTCTCTAGAGATAGAAGATTCAGGAAAGATCAGATAACCTACCTATCTCTGGAAAAGCTAAATGGTAATTGATCACTACAAACTTATAACATCAGATTTTTAAAAAATGCAGAATGGATTAGCTATTCCCATGGCACAAAGTAAAGCAATACTATATTGCATTGTATTTATTACACAATTATACAAACAGCTCAATTACCAAAGAATCCTGGATGGATATTTTAAGTGATATTGCTGTTTTTTAATGATGCAGAGATACACAGGTGACTTGTGATAACCTTTCTGCCTAATCACCCTGCATAAAAAGATTGACATTCACAACACATCTATGAGATTCTAACTGAACTGCAAGCCCATGTGTGCTTATTTGAAATAAAGACTGTGAAAATCAATGGTACTTAAAAGAACTGAAAAAGACTTCACAGAAATAGAAAAAAACCCTTTGAGTTATCTACTCCAATCTTTTGCCAATGAAAAAACATTGGTATAGAATTCCTCTAATGAAGGAAAGTCTACTGCCTTTAAAGTCATTTTCTTCCATGGTTAAACAAATCATTGCCTAATGATATTCTTCCCAAGGTTCAACCAAAATATTATTTTTAAACTTTTTAAAAACCCATTATTTTTGGTACTATTCTCTTGAACAAAAGAAAACAATTTTGCTTCCTTCAATTATATTAAGGACAGTGCATCATCTTTTAATCAGTAGTTCTCCATATTGAGTGCAGAAGTAACTTCATGCTTCCCAGTTATAATTTAATTACCAGAGCCTCCATTAAAATGGTTACTCTAATAGTTCATTTTGGACAAAGCACAAAGACTTCTTAGCAAAGAATTCTAAACTGGACAATGCAGAAATAGATTTCCAATTTTATTTACCATAAAGCATTTTATGGTCTCATCCGGACTGGGGCTATCACATACAATGAGAAGATAATAATCTTTCTCTCTAGCTGTTTTTTAAAAAATTAAATCTAGCTACTCATTCTCTTGGTTTTGTTTGTTTTTTATTTTGAATACCAGCTTCATTGGCATCAATGGTGTCATATAGGTGGCTTTAATCCACCTATACTTACAAGAGAGGATCTTTTCCTCAAAAAAAATATTGGTACAAAGATTAGACTTCCCCATCTAGCATATAGTTGTCCAATATGAATGGACCAGCATATGATTTTCATATAATAAATTAAATCCAGAAATGTAGAAGCATTATTGAGAATTTATCATCTAGTTCAACTTTGAGAAATGGTGAACCTTTTAAATTATGACCTGGACAAGGTATTCATCAAACTATAAAAGACTGTTACCTTGACTTTTTAAAGTATAGGAATGGTGATGCAGCATGGAATAGCAGTAGCATTTTTAGACTCAGTATCATAATGCTTGCATGTTCCTATCTAACTATTATATCACAATTCTTTAATCTTTGAGTCAGAGTTAAGGTGATAAATATTGCAACTTCTTGTTTTATTGCAACAAAATATAAACTGGAATGTTGTTGTTAGTTGTGAAGTCGTGTCCAACCCATTGCGACCCCATGGACAATGTTCCTCCAGGCCTTCCAGGCCTCTACCATCCTCTGGAGTCTAAACTCACACCTACTGCTTCAGTGACTCCATCCAGCCACCTCATTCTTTGTTGTCCCCTTCTTCTTTTGCCCTCAGTCTTTCCCAGCATTAGGCTCTTTTCCAGTGAGTCCTTCCTTCTCATTAGGTGGCCAAAATATTTGAGTTTCATCTTCAGGACCTGCTTCTAAAGAGCAGTCAGAGTTGATCTCCTCTAGGACTGACCGGTTTGATCACCTTGCAGTCCAAGGGACTCGCAGGAGTCTTCTCTAGCATCATAGTTCAAAGGCCTCAATTCTTTGACGTTCAGCCTTTCTTATGGCCCAACTTTCACAGCCATACATTGCAACTGGGAAAACCATAGCCTTGACTATGCACACTTTTGTTGGCAGGGTGATGTCTCTGCTTTTTATAATGCTGTCTAGATTTGCCATAGCTTTCCTCCCCAGCAGCAAGCATCTTTTAATTTCTTGGTTGCAGTCCCCATCTGCGGTGATCTTGGAGCCCAGAAAAATAAAATCTGTCACTACCTCCAATTCTTCCCTATCTATTTGCCAAGAATTGAGAGGGCCAGATGCCATGATCTTAGTTTTCTTAATGTTGAGTTTCAAGCCAACTTTTGCACTCTCCTTCTTCACCCGCATCAAGAGGCTCTTTAGTTCCTCTTCGTTTCTGCCATTAGAGTGGTATCATCTGCATATCTGAGATTGTTGATATTTCTCCTGGCAATCTTAATTCCAACTTTTGATTCATCTAGCCCCATCTTTTCATGATGTGCTCTGCATATGAGTTAAATAGGCAGGGAGACAGTATACAGTCTTGCCGGACTCCTTTCCCAATTTTGAACCAATCATTGGTTCCGTGTCCAGTTCTCACTGTTGCTTCTTGACCCACATATAGGTTTCTCAAGAGACAAAAGAAATGGTCTGGTACTCCCATCTCTTTAAGAACTTGCCACAATTTGTTGTGATCCACACAATCAAAGGCTTTAGCATAGTCAATGAAGCAGAAATAGATGTTTTTCTGGAACTCCCTCGCTTTCTCCATGATCCACTGTATGTTGGCAATTTGATCTCTAATTCCTCTGTCTCTTCAAAATCCTGCCTGTACTTCTGGTAGTTTTCGATCCACATACTGCTGGAGCCTAGCTTGTAGGATTTTAAGCATAATCTTACTAGCATGTGAAATGAGTGCAATGGTGCGACAGTTTGAACATTCTTTGGCACTGCCTTTCTTTGGAATTGGAATGTAAACTGATCTTTTCCAATCTTGTGGCCACTGTTGTGTTTTCCAAATTTGCTGGCAAATTGAGTGTAGCACTTTTACTACATCATATTTTAAGATTTTGAATAGCTCAGCTGGAGTACTGTCTCCTCCACTAGCTTTGTTGTTGCTCAGATTTCCTAAAGCCCATTTGACTTCACATTCTAGGATGTCTGGCTCGAGGTTAGTGACCACCTATCATGGTTATCAGGGATGTTAAGCTCATTCTTGTATAGTTCTTCTGTGTAATTTTTCCACCTCTTCTTAATCTCTTCTGCCTCTGTTAGGTCCCTGCCATTTTGTTCCTTTATCATGCCCATCTTTGCATGAAACGTTCCCTTCATATCTCCAATTTCTTGAAGAGATCTCTGGTTCTCCCTATTCTATTATTTTCTTCTATTTCTTTGCACTGTTCATTTAAGAAGGTATTGTTATCTCTTCTAGCTATCCTCTGGAATTCTTCATTCAACTGGATGTATCTTTCTCTTTCTCCCTTGCCTTTCGTTTCCCTTCTTTCCTCAGCTATTTGCAAAGCTTCCTCAGACAGCCATTTTGCTTTCTTGCCTTTCTTTTTCTTTGGGATTGTTTTAGTTGCTACCTCTTGCACAATGTTGTGAACCTCCGTCCATAGTTCTTCAGGCACCCTGTCTATCAGATCTAATTCCTTAAATCTATTTGTCACCTGTACTGTATATTCATCAGGGATATGATTTAGTTCATACCTGAGTGGTCTAGTTCTTTTCCCTACTTTCTTCAATTTAAGCCTAAATTTTGCAATGAGAAGCTCATGATCTGAGCCACAGTCAGTTCCTGGTCCTGTTTTTACTGACTGTATAGAGCTTCTCTATCTTTGGCTGCAGAGCACATAGTCAATCTGATTTCTGTGTTGACCATCTGGTGATGTCCATGTGTAGAGTCTTCTGATGGGTTGTTGGAAAAGAGCGTTTGCTATGACCATCGCATTCTCTTGACAAAATTCTATCAGCCTGTGCCCTGCTTCATTTTGTACTCCAAGGCCAAACTTGCCTGTTATTCCAGTTATCTTTTGGCTTCCTACTTTAGCGTTCATCAACTGGAATAGTGACTATCAAAAAACATAAGTGAAAGTCCAAGTTTAAAATCATATTCTCTCTGAATATAAACACTTTCATAAAGTAGCCAGTACTTTGCCTATGGAGACTGTATTTCAAAATTAATGCTTCTCTTGTGCCAGATTCTTCTCAGCAACCACTCAAAATATATTGGGGTACAGCTTCCCTCACTCCCTGCTGATATGGCGTTTGACTGACTAAAAATAGCCTAATGGATCTCCAGAGTTTGCACTGGAGAGAAAATCTTAGAACTCTAAGCAGTCCACAGTTAACACCTTTATAGAAAAATGCATTTAACAATATGTAATAAATGAGATGTAATGGGTCCACCAAATAACAAGTTCACTGACAGGAAATCTTTGTTCAGTCAATGACCAGCATAAAATAAGCAAAATGTCAAACAAATAGAAAGTACAAAGCTCCAATACTGGTCTCAAAACAAGCAGGATGAGAAAGTACATAATAGTATATACAATACTAACAGTGTAACTCTACATAATTCTCAAGCACATAATATTTTTAGCATTAAAGCTATAATCTATGAGACTAGAACACAATAAACTAAAACCAGTACAAAATAATTCCTAAAATCTTAAAAGGCGTCATTTTAACAATATAACTATAATCTGTAAAACCACAGCACAATAAGACTGAGGGGAAAATCAATAAAATTATCCCTGTACTAGTTTTTGCCTTATTTCCATTGTGATAGCACACTACTTAGCTACTCAGCAAGTGATGGAAGGTTTCAGATATTCTCAAAGACCATTGTCCAGCACAATAGAGCTAAAATAAAATTGTTCTACTAGTCCCTGCAATAGTAAACTGATTGTTTCTAGCTCATAGCATCACATGGGTAGTATGTACCCGCACTTAATGTAGGGGTGAAATGCTCCAGGTTCAGACCGGATAGCCCGATCTGGTAGTGATGGCAGCAGGTGGTTCGGAGAACCGGTAGCAAAAATCCCTGCGCCCCCCCCTCCATGCCCAGCTGAGCAGCGCAATCATCAGAGGCTTTTTTTTTTTACTTTTAAAAGCATTTTTTTTAATAACCTCTTCAGCCCCCAAAAAATGCTTTTAAAAGTAAAATAAAAAAGCCTTTGATGATCGTGCAGTTCAGCTGGGATTGTCAGAGGCTTTTAAAAACATTTTTTCTACAACCTCTTCGGCCGAGGAGGTTGTAGAAAAAATGCTTTTAAAAGCCTCTGACAATCCCAGATGAGTTGCCTAATTGTGAGAGGCTTTTAAAAGCATTTTTTTCTACAATCTCTTCATCTGAGGAGGTTGTAGAAAAAATTCTTTTAAAAGAAAAAAAAAGTTGGCCACGCCCACCCAGTCACATTACCCCACCACCAAGCCACGCCCACAAAACCTGTAGTAACAAATCTTACATTTCACCACTGACTTAATGTAATTTTGACAAACCTGTCTTGCAGCAGTGCAGAAGGGAATAAGTTACCTCAAGCTTTAGAGAATATTTTCTCTGCTTGGGAAAGGTATTCTGTTTCCAATCTATCTTGGGCATTTGTTATCTCTCTAGGGGCAGCAAGTATAACTCTCAAGAATGTTGTTTGTACCAGTTTCATTGCAGCCTTCTTGTAATAAATTCTCATCTGTACACCATATAGGATTTGAGAATGAAGTTAAATATACAGTACATGTCCCTGGATTATGTTGCCAGATCAATCTGAGTCAGTTACCTGGACCAAAGATTATTCTTCTAGACTTTTTGACTTGTGCTAGAAACTATAATCAGGGAACTTCACTCTGTCCAAAATATGTGCACTGTGCTGTTCTACATATTGTATTTATATGGTTCCTTATTGTGTTTGACTTTTAGTTGTTAATAAGGATGTTGATGGCTGGCTATTAAGTGGTTAATTGATATTTTCTTGTTTTGCTGCACCTTCAGTTCCTAAGTACCTGATAGGATGGTGGTAAGTCTGCACTCTTATTGATTGACAAGGGACCCATTTCCCAGGCTTCAATGATTTCTCTGGCTATTTTTGTCCCTGCTTAGCCAACAATTGTAGTAGCTCTGAAATTGAATGCATATTCATTACAATGTTAGGCTACCAATTAATTCAGGTCTCCTCTTCTAACCACTCGTTTGTGTTCTCACAATCTGGTGGTTAGCTTCCTTACTGGATTCCCTGCATGAATTGTCCCTGCGACCATGTGGGAGAGACGGGAAGGAAGCTAAGTTTGCAAGAACACGAGTCAGTGGTTAGACAAGGAGACCTGAAATCATTGGTCATATTGCAATAAACAAAAGCAACACACATCCAGGAGCCATATAAATACAACAAGCCACATAAATAAAACAACCCTGTACCCATATTCTGGAGAGAGAAAAGTTCCCTGATGATGGGCTCAGCATGAGCCTGAAAGTTTAGAAGAATAAACCTTTGGTTCCAGGGACCAACTCAGATTGGAACCTGTAATATAAGATTTGAACCAAAGATCTGGCCTGAAAAGTTTTAATGTCACTGGAATTGTCTCTCTTTCATAAAAAATAATAGGAGTTGATGAGCTTGAGGCTAGGTATACTACATAATCATGGTGTGTGCTCCAGGACCCTTTCGACTAGAACACTGGAGCCAAAAGGAGAGCCTATCTCATTGCTGTAAGGGCGGTGAATCATTGTTACTCCACCCTTGTTGTGTCCACAGTTAATCACCCAGTGGCCCAATTTCAAAGAACTGGTTCCTCCTTCAAGGAAGTAATACTGGGTTTCACCTCAAGAGTCACTGTGAGGAATATGCTATACATCTAGTGGAAAAATTGCTCATATCCATGCTTCATTAATACATTAACATATTAATGTTAAAGCTTTAAAGCAGTTCCAATTGAGGCTAAGGAAATTAAGTCTTGCAAGATTGAGCTGGGTAGAGTTTCACCTAAGGGAGTAGACAAGGCTCTTGCACCTCTTAGTGTGGCAACCTCTGTGTTAGATTCGTGTGTCTCCTGGTTGGACCACCCAGGACGTTATGTGGAATTGGGTCTGGGAAGTGATTAATAATTCCTTTAGGGAAGTAATGGTACTCTCTCTCTTGAAGGGGCCATCATTCAACTCAAGCAGACTGGACAGCTTTCATCCAACCTCCAATCCCATTTTGGGGGAGAGGAGTTCATTGGTAAGATGGTCACATGACAACTGCAGCTTCATCCAGATGCCTGGATGAAGCAGATTATCTGGACTCTTTCAGTCAAGGTTCAGGCTAGGTTATGAGACTTATAAGGCTTAGGCTTGTGCACCAGTTGTGCCATTCCTGGATCAGGAGGCTTTACTCACAATCACTCATGCCCTTATGACCTCTTATCTGGGTCACTGCAACATGCTTTACATTAGGGTGCCCTTGAAAAGCATTTGAAAGCTTCAATTGGTGCAGAATGTGACTGGGGTAAAAGAGGTAAGATATTCAACACATGTAACACCACTGGTAGATGAGCTGCATTGACTGCCAGTATGCTTCTAGATGCAATTCAAGATGCTGGTTTATCACCTTTAAAGCCCTTCATGGCATGGGGTTGGGTTACCCAATAAATAATAAATAAATAATAATTTTATTTCTATACCGCCCTTCTCCCGAAGGACTCAGGGCGGTGTACAGCCAATTTAAAAACACAAGACACAACAATGATTAAAAATTAAAATAATTAAATAGATTTGGCCGATTTAAAACCCCAAAAATTTAAAATACCCCAATTTAAAATTATTATGTTGATAGCCCAGCCTGGCAGAACAACAGGGATCATCTTCGCTCAGTCGTTCTCCCAGTCATTTCCCCAGTCAAATCAAGGGTCTTGACAAACTTGAACATTGGTCCCTATATAACAGTTCAGTGGTCAGAAAAACAAGGTCCTGCATTTAGGCAGAAAAAAGCCAAATGCAGGTATAGAGTAGCAATACCTGGCTCAATAGTAGTAACTGTGAGCGGGAACATGGTGTTCTAGTATATCATCACTTAAGTATAAACCAGCAGTGTGTTGCAGCTGCCAAAAAAGGCTAGGCACTGTCATGGGCTGTTTCAACAGAGGGATGGCATCAAGATCACAAGAAGTTATAGTACCACTCTATGCTGCATTGGTGAGGCCATACTTGTAATACTACATCCAGTTCTAGCCACCACAATACAAAAAAGGATGCTGAGACCCTAGAAAGAGTGCAGAGGAGAACAACAGAGGTAATAAGGGGTTTAGTGGTTAAACCATATGATGAACAGTATAGGAAAATAGGTATGTCTAGTTTAACAAAGAGATGGATTAGGGCTGACATCTAGCTATCTTCCATTACTTGAGAAGCTGTCACAGGGAAGAGAAAGTCAACTTCTTCTTCAAAGAAGAAGAGCCAGCTGCACTGGCTCCCGGTGGTCTTCTGGATGTGATTCAAGGTGTTGGTTACCACCTTTAAAGCGCTCCATGGCTTAGTGCCAGGGTATATACGAGATCGCCTTCTGCCACCGATAGCCTCCCACCGGCCAATACGCTCCCACAGAGAGGGCTCCTCAGGGTGCCGTCGGCCAAACAATGTCAGCTGGCGACACCCAGGGTGAGAGCCTTTTCTGTGGGGGCATCAGCCCTCTGGAATGAGCTGCCCCTAGAGGTCCGTATGATCCCCGACCTGCATACCTTTCGCCGCGCCCTGAAGACTCTTTTATTCCAACAAGCCGGGCTGGCCTAATAGGAATTTTTAAATTGGGTGTTTGTTAGTTTTTAAATTTCATGGGCCAAATTTTATATATTTATTTTTTAAATTGTTCTTAAATTTTGTGGTTTATGTGTGTTTTAATATAGCTGTACACCGCCCTGAGTCCTTTGGGAGAAGGGCGGTATAGAAGTGCCATGAATCTAATCTAAATCTAAAGTACCTGAGGGCAAGACAAGAAGCAAGTTAAAAAGGGATCCAACCTGGAACTCAGGAGAAATTTCCTGACTGTAAGAACACTTAATCAATGGACCAAAATTGTGGTGCTCCATCAATGGATGTTTTCAAGAAAAGATTTGTCCAGGATGCAATACGGTCTCCTGCCTTTGGTAGGGATTTGGACTAGATGACTTCCAAGGTCCCTTCCAGCCCTATGATTCTATGATTTCTACCCATACAATTTGGTCTCACTGTTTGGGCATGTTATGAGTCTCATCAGCAAAGGAATGTCAGCTGGCAGGGACCAGGAGACCTACCTTTTGGCCCTAGTCCTTCTCCCTCTAGTACATTTTCCTTTCAGAGATTAGGATGACCCCTGTTGACCTTTCATAAGGCCGCACATATTTAGGTATATGCCTAGACCTGGAGCCCCAAGGATTCCATTTCTTTGCTATATTAACATCCATAACAATAATTTTACTCATCAGTCAGTCAGTCAGTCATATATACTGTTTTAATTGTTTTATGTTTTTATTATATATGCCACTCAGAGTTACTTTTAAAGCTGCAGAAATTTTTAGAAAATCAATAAAGAATAACTACCCCAACATATTTAACACTATTTGGAACACAGTTGAAAGAATTCTGTGTTCTAATTCCCTAACTGATGTTAAAATCTGCATATGCACTTTTTTTTTCTTTGCTCTGGTTTAGTCCATAGGCCATCATTATCAGAGGGATGTATATTTGCATATTGATGGCTATCCATAGCTTGTCCAAATTTGTTCTGGTATGGCTAAATATTCTCTTATATGAATGTTCTCTTATATGTGGCTCTGATTACATTTTCTCCCACTTTGTTTTTCTGATAATGTCCAAAGTCGCCTCACTGATTAAATGTCATTGCTACCTCATTGCCGATGATCGATGTGTTTCTGGCAATTGATGCTTGGCAAAATTTTGAGTGCTGTGCTACTCAGTACTTCTGTTATGTCTTTTTTCCTGTTTTCACTTCAGCATTGCTGCAATGAAAGGAGTTATTGCAGTGTGGCCGGCTCTGAAGTTTGATCACTCCAACTGAAAAACAATCATTACTGAAAAGAAACTTAGTGATTAATGTTAGCTCAAGTGCTTTATTTGTGCAATACCATGGCATGTTGGCAAGGAAAGAAAGTCTTGCTCATAACAATTATACACCCACATTAATCTGTTGACTGACATAATGTCTGTTACAATCTTATGAGCCCAGCCCATAACCCATTTGAACCAGATTTGAGCCAGTAAAGCCTAAAACAGATTAAATCCAAGTATATTGCTTAATTCAGGTGTACTTTGACTAATAAATTAAGTCAACTAACTGGTCATGGATTCTATGTGTTATTCAGAAAAAGCACTTGAATACAGGATCTTTCAGTTTGCAGCTGAAGAATTAAATGATTAAAATACTGTACACACTACTGATTATACTTTTCTACCGATAGGACTTTCTATCCAGTATCTTCTGGGTGTGCTGATCTCCATTTCCCATAATTTATAACCACCACAGTCTTAAACCATGCTGTGTAGGAGTTATGGGAGGAAAAGGCTATATTTGATAGGGTAGTAGATTGCCTTAGCAATATCTTAAATATTTCATACCATGTGAAGCAAAATTTGCACAATTCTAAAGAACACCAAACTGCTCATTCTTTCAAATGCCCCATTGCTTATTTTATTGTACTTCTGCACCAGGAAAAGTGGCATTCAGTTGATTCTGGAAAGAGTTGCATTCCAACAAAGCAAAGGTAGGTAATATATAACTCTCTGAATCAAAGGTCCTAATAGCTCTGCAGATTAGTGCTGGTGGGTGGTGGTAACATCATACTATGCAAAATTGGTTGAAGAATCAAGGAATATCAGTTTAGTTGTTCCTATAAACAAGAAAGAAACCCAACATTGTTGGTTTCTGTATTGTAATAATATCTGCATGGTGTGGATTTAAAAAAAATATATTTAAGCTCCATAAGTAGCACAGCTGAACCTTTGTACATTTACATAGATTATAATATGTTATTGTATCTCAGTTTGTAGGAAGGCTAATTATATATTTTGGGAGTTGCATTCTCTGCTTAGCAGCAGCAGACGAATATTGATCCATAAATAATAAGATATCCTGCAAACATATTTCTGAATGTTCTGCTGCTTAATGAACTGGGAAATAAAGCCTCATTTAGAAGTCTTTAGAATACAGCTTAGCAATATACTGGAGAGGCTTGTCAAAATATCCATCAGCCCACACACCCTTTCCTAATTACAGCATGGTGCTATTTAAAAAAAACCTGATAGGAGATTTTAAGCATTCTAAAGAAAAAAGTAAGAAGAAATATTCTTAAGTAGACTGCAGAATAGAGTGTTTAAGGTAGAAAAAGACAAACTGTATGATATTTTCTACATCTGATGTTTCCATTTCATTGAACTAGATAATTTTAAGTGAGGATAGTATCAATATTTATTTAATGGTGATACCAAAAATGAAAAGCAGTGATATAAATACTTCTTATTAATTATTTAAATACCTATTGTTAATATGACCACTTATTTACCAGTGAGAACAAAAAAAGACATCCTTGTCCCATTTATGCAATAGTTGCTCATATATAGAATAGAATAGAATAGAATAGAATAGAATAGAATAGAATAGAATAGAATAGAATAGAATAGAATAGAATAGAATAGAATAGAATAGAACTCTTTATTGGCCAAGTGTGATTGGACACACAAGGAATTTGTCTTTGGTGCATATGCTCTCAGTGTACATAAAAAGACAAGATACATTCGTCAAGAATCATAAGGTACAACACTTAATGATAGTCATAGGGTACAAATAAGCAATCAAATCATACTAGGAAACAATCAATATAAATCGTAAGGATACAAGCAACAAAGTTACAGTCATGCAGTCATAAGTGGGAGGAGATGGGTGATAGGAACATGAGAAGATTAATAGCAGTAGTAATGCAGACTTAGTGAATAGTTTGACAGTGTTGAGGGAATTATTTGTTTAGCAGAGTGATGGCATTTGTGTCTAGTTGTTTTGGTGTGCAGTGCTACTGTATATAGCATTGTTTTGAGGGTAGGAGTTGAAACAATTTATGTCCAGGATGAGAGGGGTCTGTAAATATTTTTACAGCCCTCTTTTATAGTAGGATATATTAGTATTTTTCAGTTATCTAAATTTAGTGACAAGGACCTAATGATCCTGCTTGAAAACTGGTTGCACTTTATTTGGAAAGTTTTTTTTTCCCCTAATCAAAATCTTTCTTTTTATATCTTGAATCCATTATTACATACATCCTTACACCAATATATATAGTGTATATTGGAGGGTTGTGACCCTTTGAGAGCTGTATGCAATGAAATTTCATTTTAATGTATGCTGATTAGTGTGCATTTAAAGTGACAATAAAGTTATTCTAAGTCTAGCTTAGAAGTAGCTTGAATTCATTATTACAGTGTTGCATTCTTCAACAATGGAAAACCCATTTTGAGCTTCTTCTGTGTAACGTCTTTTGAGTATTTGATGAGTAGCAACATATTCCCCCGCAATCTTTTTTTCTTTTTTTCCTTCCATTTTTCTTCATAGTACTTAGTGTCTAATCCCAGTAAATCTGAATGGGCTCTAACCATTGCAGAATAAAATGTAATTATTACTTTAGAAATTGTAGGTCTGTAGAATAGCATTGGCTTTTTGCAGAACCTGCAAGATTTTGAGTATGGTTCTGCTTATATTCAGCTACTATGCCAAACTAATTGAGTATTAACTTAATGTTTTGTCAACTACTGAAATCAAAAGACATCATTCCCAAACTTCATAGAAGATTGTGGGAATGATGTTCCTCGGTTTCTCAGAAAGCTAGTTAGATGTGCTGAGGGTTGTGTTTTTCACAATATCTGTTTTGAGAGCAAAGGAATGTTGATACATAAATAATCAGATAAGAACTGAGAGGAGTTTAAGTCAGTAAGATATGTTGAGTGGGATAAACCAGTAACCTGATAAAGAATGAGATGAATTTAATCTGGCAATATTTTTTATTTTTTTTTTGACAAATCCATATTGTTTTCTGGTATTGATTTTTGAAGTGCTCATAGTTTCGTACATTTGTTTCTATACAAACTCTAGAATCTTCCTTGGTGTTGATATTACTCTGGGCTTGGAGCTCTCCCATCCTCCTTTTCATTCTTTTTGGAAGAAAATATAATGATTATATTCCTTCAGTCATTAGGCACATTGCCAATTCTCCAGGATTTTTAAAGATAATAGTTTGCAGGGAAAATATGCTAGTTAGAACTGGAAACAGCTGCCCTCTTTTCCTACTGATTAGGAATGGGAAGGGGTGGATAGTCCACAAGTGGCAGAAATGTCACCAATTCCAAATAAATAAAGGATATAATCTGAGAGTAGCCAGTTTCTGGCAAAAACATATCATAAATCATATCACATGTTTGCAGAACGCTGCAACTGGCCCTAAAGATGAGCCAGTTGTCAAGCATCCAAAATGCAATCATAGGGGAGAACGCTGCCATTGGAACTGTGGAATCAGATCATGAGTACTTTTTTTTGTGAGGGGTGGGGGGTCAGCTGTAACTTCTAACCATTGCTAAACAAACAATTGTTAAATGAGGACTTCCTGTACCATCTATGGCAGAAACCTGTTAGTTCTTCTTGTTCTCACACTCTACAATGAGGGATTATTAAAGTTTCCCTCTTGAATTTTCTGCTAAATTCCATTGACAAGACAAATTGATTTTTCTGTTTGCTTACCCAGGGAGCTATCTCAATGAATCATTGGCCTTGATCATATAGCAGGGGTATTTTCTCAGTCTGGTACTGTATTTATTGTAGTTTGGAGAAGGATTTAAAATTACACATTATCATTCTCATCATTTAATGCATAGAGATTACCATTTGATAGAGTTCAGACTCATTGGCATTCCAGTCCTCTGCAGAAGCAAGGGACTAATTAAAATGGTCTGCCTCACAAAGATAGGAAGATTGCTAGGAGGGATTTTATTGGCAATATAACAGATGATTCAGTCAACAGTCTTCGGATCTTTAGAATATGGAGCTTAGCAAAGCCATAGATCCAGCTGCTCTTGGGACCCTATGATTCCTTGGTTTATTGCATAAAATGGGAGGTCCAATGGGTATAGAAGCAATAGAAGAATAATCAAATTGAATCCAGCCAGATATTAGTTAGAGCCTAGAATTGAGCCTACACAGTGGCAGAAAAACACCAGCACCCACATATCTGTGACCACATTGAATTCACAGAGCATCATCCAATAAATCCTTTACAGAAACAAACAATCCCTAATTAATATTACAGATCATTCTCGGGTTATGATAGCAATTGAGCCTGGGATCTCAGTTGCTAAGCGATGTGGTCATAAAGTGAGATGTCACGTGACCACATTGGTTAGTGGTTGTAATCCCGGCAGCCTTGGTTGCTATGGTAACCTAAGGACCAGTGGTGGGTTGCTCTCGGTTTGGTTTGGTTCTGTTTTTAATTTGCATTTTTAATTCTTATTCTTCCTTTATTTTTCTTTTCAGTTTCACTACATAAACCTACCACAAAAGAACAAGTTTCTCCTGCTGAGAATTTTTAAAGTCAGTAGACAGCTCCAGCCATTGAGAGTCATCAGGTTTTGGATCAGAAAATCAAACGTAGTTCACACAGATCTGTGAGCTGATAGAAGTTAATTGACAGCTCAGATATTTGGTTTCCAGGCAGAGTTAGAAGAAACAAGTCCTGTGGGGTTCATCTGGGTAGAGATAAAACAGGCTTTTATTCCATGCTCATGTAGAGAACATAATTAACCTTTTAAAAGTTTAAGAATGATAAATTTGTTATCATTTTTGCAAATAATCTTTTTCCACCGACAAAATGTTAGTGCTGATTTCAAGGTCATGTGATCCATCTCCTAATGATATGTGTGTATTAATGTGTGTGTGTGTGCATATATCAGTGTGTACCTATTCAAAAACACGCATCAATAAATAAAGTATATGCAAACACTGATACATAAACTCTTCCTTCCTTCCTTCCTTCCTTCCTTCCTTCCTTCCTTCCTTCCTTCCTTCCTTCCTTCCTTCCTTCCTTCCTTCCTTCCTTCCTCCTTCCTTCCTTCCTTCCTTCCTTCTTCTTTTCTCTCTCATATAGGCACACACATTTTTCATAGATGCTTCTCTCTGTCTGATATGTATGCCTATATAAATATGTACACCTACAAAGTGAAGACTGAAAAGTATTATTCCTGGAAAATACATCAGTATTTTTCTATGTAATTATAATAACCTGCTAGTCCATCATAATGTTTTATATTATACAACATTGGTATTTTTATTTTTGCAACTTATTTTAAGAAATCTTTCTGAGTAATATGCAAATGCGTCAAATAGAAGGGAGTAAAATATGCAAAGAAGTTTTCTATCTCATCACTACTGCATTGATTATAGAAATACAAAGACCATTTTTATAATGCACAAAATTACAGGTGCTTTCTTAAAATTTTAGGTCATAGTTAAACAGTGTTTTTGGATAAAGTATGGTGGCATTCTTTACTTACAAATAAAGTTTTTACAAACATTTGCATAATAAATATTTAGTTCCTGAAGATCTGAATTTCTTATTTTTTCTTAATGTCACTCAGGTGTCAATCTCATTTCAAGTCCAGTGACCAAATAAAACTCAGTTTAATATACAAATAAACATAAGACCATATTGAGGAACTGTTATGTGATAAACTGTGCCCAGTTTGTTCTGTGTCAGAGGAACCAGGATAACTACAGAGGCCTTATAGGATTCTGACCGCCCCAGTTCACATAAAGAATATTTCTTATCCCTTTGGTGATTCCAGATTAGATTTGCCAGCACTTATTTTCCAAGCCCAAAAAAATTATTAAGTGCACAGTGCCAAGCTTACCTGTGATTTATTAAATAAACTGATTGGCTTCACATAAGCCAAAATCAAATATATTCTACAAAGTGTGTTGCCAGCATAATATCTAGGCAAGAGGGATTATCCTTCATAATAATATGATAGAGCTGCTTTATTTAAGAATAATTTCACTTATATTTCAATATGATTTAAAGGATATGATAGTAGTAACTGAAAAATGCTGAGAAGTTGTTTTTGTTCCACCTGGATGTGTCTATGCGACCACCAAGAGACAAGCTCAACTTGAGGAAGATTACAAGCTAAAACAAGAAAAGAATAAAAAGGGAAAAAAGAGAATATGCAGAAAAATTAGAATACAAAAAATAGGGGAAAAAAAGAATAAAGGAAAGGAAAAAGAAATATATAAAGAAATGACTCCCAGGTATAGACAATTTTAGCTACTTGCCCCTTCTCTTAAAATACAATAAATGAACTTTTCTCATATCCTATCTCTTATTTATAAACAAATCCTTAAATCCTCATAAACTCAGGCCTGATCAGCAAAAGGTGATTAAGACTTACCAGTGAAAACAACTTATCTGTTTTAACCTTGATTAAATAAACCAACTTTATATTTTTCCTTTTACTTTTAACAACCTTCTGTTCAGATAATATCTTGATTTCTTTGTTTGGTCCATTCTATATTAGCAAGCCAAATTTAAGTGTTTTTCCCAGTTAATTGTAACCTTTACTTCTTTCTAGTATTCAACCTTCAATGCCCCACCCTATCAGTTTTTTAAAAAAATAAATAGTACTAAAAATAAAAGCATTTTCCTATGATAAGGATTTTTATAATTAATTCCAAAATATTCTTTTGAATCCACCAGGATACTTAGTCCATTTGTAACTTTTCAAAATTAAAATTCAATTTACTATTTCAAGTTCAAGTTTTACTATTTATTCCAATTTGTTTAAGTCCTTAAACTTATATTTAATATTTTTTTTAAGGAATGAAGGCAACTGAACTGACCCAGTGTTTCTAATTTAATAATCTGATGGCGTCTAATGACCAAAAGCAGTTAACTAGAAATTTAGAAAAGTGATTAGAAAAGGAAGTAATGCAAACCAAGTGTTCTTTGAAAGGTCCTGAGCATGGTTTGAACAAGATGGCTATTTCTTCATCCTCCAGAGCTCTAATCCAACTGCCTTGCAGTCTCCTCATGAGGAGCAATTGTCTGGACAATCAAGACACTTCAAGTCCTCTCCTTATTCAGAGAGGAATTATAAAAAGCTGATCTACTTTCCAGCCTTACATTCTGTCACATCATTGGAACCATCTTCATTTCCATTTCTTCAGAAGGGAGATTCCAGAGTTAATTTGTTAAATGTATCTATGCAGTGAAGCTATAAAAAATTCCAGAGATTCTAGATCAAAGAAAGTGAAATGATTTTATGTTTTTCATGTCTGTTGCATGACAACAAAAACCTGAGCACAGAAAGTATCATTAATGGTTACACATTTGGCAAAAATGTGCACTTAAAATGCTGATGGAACCACTGAAAAGACTAGTGATAAAGAACTAGTAAACTAGTAAATTATACATTTGGTTGTCTCATCATCTCCATCCCATTTTTTTTACTACAAGTTGGTAAGAATTGAGTGGGGAGAGGGTCTTTGTCTCCTGGTTTCATTTTTGTGATCCTTATTAACTTGGTTCCTTGTTATCTACCCCCCAAAGGGATCATTTTGACCAGCTTTTGCCCTGTGCATACATGCCTTTTCCACTTTTAGTTATGGCTACTTCAACCAAACCTCCCCTTCCTAAAAGACAGACTAGAAATACAAAGTAAAGTAGGTAGGAAAATGGTAGGCAAAGATGAAAAGCAAAGTTAGAAAAGAAAAAAAACCTAAAATTTATTCAATAGTGAAAAAGGTAAGGTTCTACATTAAGGCAAGAGAAACAAAATGCACAGGTATAGTATTTGTGGAACCTTGCTCAATAGTAGTAACTGAGAGGGATCTTGGAGTCCTAGTGGACAACCATTTAGATATGAGCCAGATATGTGCAGCAGCTGCCAAAAAAGCCAACACAGTTCTAGGCTACATAAACAGAGGGATAGAATCAAGATCACATAAAGTGTTAATACCACTTTATAATGCCTTGGTAAGGCCACACTTGGAATACTGCATTCAGTTTTGGTCACCATGATGTAAAAAAGATGTTGAGGCTCTAGACAGAGTGCAGAGAAGAGCAATAAAGATGATTAGGGGACTGGAGGCTAAAACATATGAAGAACGGTTGCCGGAACTGAGTATATCTAGTTTAATGAAAAGAAGGACTAGAGGAGACATGATAACTGTGTTCCAATATCTCAGGGGCTGCCACAAAGAAGAGGGAGTCAAACTATTCTCCAAAGCACCTGAGGATAGGACAAGAAGCAATGGGTGGAAACTAATCAAGGAGAGAAGCAACTTAGAACTAAGGAGAAACTTCCTGACAGAACAATTAATAAGTGGAATAACTTGCCTGCAGAAGTTGTGAATGCTCCAACACTGGAAATTTTTAAGAAGATGTTGGATAACCATTTGTCTGAAGTGGTGTAGGGTTTCCTGCCTGGGCAGGGAGTTGGACTAGAAGACCTCCAAGGTCCCTTCCAACTCTATTATTCTATGTTCTATGAATACTTTTACAAAGTCCACTGTGCCATTTTGAAATACAAGCTTGTTACAAGTTTAAACAAAAAGCAACAATATAGAGATCAATTATGTCTTTTGACATCCGAAATCAGACTTCAGGTTTCCCCCCTTTTAAAAAAAAAAAGTATCTCATGTTCACTTTGTGGAAATTATAGACATGCTGACATTTAAACTTTTGCTTTTCATAGCATTTCAGACTTACAACATTTAAAAAGACAGCTATTAACATTTACAGAAATCTCTCCAAAACCAACTGTTCTAACATGGACAATTCCAATTATACTGCATAAGAGTGTTATCGACCATTTTTCTACAACACTACTTTGAAATGTTTGATATTAAACCAAGAGCTAAAATGTCAGTTGCACATAGATAATAAATTAAAGTTTATAAAACCATGTAAGATTTACTTAATATTACAACTTTGACCTTCAGGCTGTCTTAACTGTGGCTTGCGTAACTTCTTCCCCACTGCTCCTTTTTTTTTTCTTTATCTCACTAATCTTGCCTCAATGTTAAAACAAAGGTTGTGATGCTTACACCCAGAAGCAGTATTTGTGAGATTAGTGCTTTTGTATGACAGTTTTACTACTAATGCCTTATATTATTTTAACTTCTTTCTTTGACATTGAGTGATTCTTGGTTAAAAAAATCAAATCCTTCAAAATTCCCCAATATTGTCTTTTACAGTTTTTAGTCTAAACCACAACAGTGGGATTTTATTTTACTTAACAATATCAGGGACACCACACGTCTTCTTTCTCTCTATTAATTGTTACATAGTAGTTGCTACTGTCCATATAATGGCTTGGAGGATCTGTAACAAAACTATGTATTATTACACACTGAATTAGTTCTGTTTAACTAATCCACTGAAGTAGTCCATGCATAGTATTATTAAACTGTTTGCTATGTAGTTGTTGTGACTCCGACCCCTGAGCCCGTCTTATCGGAGGGAGAAGACTCCGAAGGTGAAGGAGAGGAGTTGGCCAGGCCTCCCTCTCCAGGCCTCTCCTCTCTGGCAATGCCTCAGGTGTCTCCCGAGGGAGAAGAGATTGGCCAGGAGCCAGGTATCTCCGAGCAGTCGCAGTCGGACAGTGATGAAGATAAGTCTTGGCTGGATCCACGCCAGCGCCGGAGAGACAAGCACACGCAGCAGAAAAGGAGGCGTGCCAGAGATTAAGCTGAGTCACTGGACCACACTCCACAGGGGATAAAAGGGGGTGTGGTGGCCATTCAGGCTCTGTGATGGACAAAACTAAACAACTAGCGAGTCGCATTGTATCTCTGAAACTACGTTATCTGCCTGCCTTGGATTTAATATGGACTGGACTTGACAATTCTTTGACTTTGTGTATTTGTTTTGGTTTATCTGACGGAGGAGGAACACCTCTGTGAGTAAAGTTCTTGGCAAGCAGCTACTGGTTTGCTGCCAATCCTGTTATCGAAGGAATTTATTGTCCACAATTTTTATTTAACCCCTGGCTGACTGTTTGTTTGCGTGTGTGAGATGGGGACAGAACAGTAGTTATATCACCTAAAATAAATGTTTTAATGTAGGCATTACATTTAAGCTTCTGAGTGCAATTCAAATTACTGATTATCACCTGTAAAGTCCTTCATGGCATAGGTCCTAGTAATTTGCAGCACTCCTACTGTATGCTTCATAGTTTCTACCCATAACCAAATTAATCTCCAAAACTGAACACTTCAACAAGAGAATAATCATGGAAGCCATTGAAATAGAGAAACAGCCCCATAACATGAATAAACGCGCTGATACCTCCCGCCTACCGGACATCTGGAAACTAGCCCTAGTCAACAGAAGAGTCCCAGCCACAAAAATTAACACCGGACCCAAGATAACACATGACACCACCACCAATCATCCTCACCAGATTCAAACCCAAACCCATCCCATAGATGAAATACAACCACCATCCAGAAGCCAGATCACGGCAGCATCACCAGCTGCTGCATCCCCCCCTCCAATCCCCACACAAAGCAAACTGACACACGCCATGAACACATGGCAAGATCTCAAACTCGGAGGCAAACCAAAGCCCGAGATGTGGCATCACAGCCATCTGCTCAGGACATTACATCAAAAAACTCAGGATATCACAACACTAGAACTCAGGATGTTAACACACAGCCCATTACCCAGGTCGTTAAAACACAAAAGACTAATGGGCACACATCAAGGACCTCACCCACACAGGATGTTATGAAACAGCTGACTAATCTACAAACATCAACTCATCAAGATGTAACAACACAGGCAACCAACCTGCTCACAGCAACAAAGCCAGGACCCCACACCAGTATTTATAGAGAGTTGGCAGCTCCGATTAGGCTTTCCTTGCACAAGCATGAAGCTGAACACACCAGCCTGAAGATGACGAGTGGGACCTCATCGAAATGTCACCAAGATACTCTCAATCTTACATGGGAAAAGACTCGAATACATCAAAACTTGCATATATGTATGTGTGTGTGTGTGTTAAAGAATAAAACCATACTCCATTCTCTTTCCTTTCTTTTCTTTCTTTCTTTGCCCTAAAGACTACTATGCTTATCCTTGTCCGGATAACCTCCTTATTTTATTTTTTCCTATAAGATTGGCCACAGGACCTTAATTTTCAGGACTGTTTCACTGTATGCATAAGACAGAAATGGTATTTTCTGTTTATACAACAGGACTAATTTTAAACAAGGGCTTAGTTTTGCAGTCTGTGCGATTGGTTTCCTGATCTAAGTACAGCTTTATTACATCTCTGGGTTAAATTAAACTTTCTCTTAAATATCACGCAGAAGTTTGCAGTACTGCTTTTTCCTGTCAGCCTAGGAAACAGAAGTTATTCATACTCAGTATTCGTATCTTTTATTTTGCTTTTGCTCTTCAGAGAACAGTACTAACATTTCTGTTGCTAACAGAGCAAAATCTGTGCATCAAAGATAGATTTTAGCAGATACACAAGAATTATTTGGAATAACAAGAGGGAAAGTCTCAATAAGACAGTTAAATGAGTGATTGTCTTTAGTGCACACAGAACACTGAGTAACTGTTTTTTGATCAAGTAGAAACTGGAAGAGCGAGAGGGAGAGGGAGAGAGAGGAATTTAGTGGCTGCAAAAGGACGACATGGTAAATGCAGAGTGAGAGACACCTAGTTATAAATAGAGTATGGATAACCTCTTATTTTCTGGATTGATGATTTTTCTGGTATATGCTCAGAAGCTATTTTTAAATTTTGGCAGGAATGTAACTCCTCTAGTCCACACAAGTCAATTGAGAAATTCAAGATTTTAATGCAGCTGCAACTGGAAACTGTTTCCCATCCATTTCCCCAAATAATTCTCACTTTCTTTAGTTTGGTTGTTATTTAGGGAGGAGGAATTGCAACCCTTCACTTTTTCTTTTCTTTTGTTTTGTTCATCTCGCTCATCTCTTCAAGTAAAATAGACATTTCAGGGATTTTTCACATTACCTTGAGAGGTCCTGCTTGTTTCTTCCAGTCAAATTTTAACAGGAATTCTGTAGTTTTATCTGTAACTAATGGGGGCTGTCCAGTGATGCCTATTTCAGTACTCAGTTGATGGAAAGCTGTACTGTCTGAATGTTTCCATTTCTAGATTTATCTGTTCCTACAAGCAGTTACAGGTAAAGGAATATGATCTCAAGTCCCAAGCCATTCACATGTCTCCAAGAAATAGAAGATGGGTTGTGGCAGGGCAGTAACAGCATGATGAACACAATGTTAGAGGATGAAAAATGGCTTGAAAATGAGAAAGAGGAAATTGCATATGCAATTTCAGTACAATGAGTACTGAACAATGTACTGTACTTCAGTACAGTACAATGAGGCTGAAAACAGGACAGGAAGATAGTATCAACCCCGCACGGTGGACCAGACTGGGAAATCAATCCCACAGAAAGGACAACTACTTTCATTGAGCATTGCTATAATAACAGAGTTTTACAAATCTGATTGTTCTGTACCTTCTTCTTCTTATATTTGAGTGAATTAGGGAGGTGTGTGCTTGAGCTGCTTGCAAATATTATTTTAGTTTGGACTTTAACAATGCTTCCGCCTCTTTTTGCCTAGGTAACAGCTCCTGTATATGTCCACCTTCTCTACTCTCTATTTGTACATATGTCATCAATGAGATTTTAGATGATGTGCTAAATAAGGATGAATTCATGAACCTTCCTCAGATGTTTTGGCTAAATATCACCTTTTAGCTGTCCAGATGGCTATAGTTCTGTTTGAGCAATTAGCAGCTATTTCTATTAAAATGGTGTTAAAAATGTAAGATAAATAAAACTTATCAAAGTTCTCCTTATAATGGATCCTGAGGAAATAAGTATTTCTTCCAGAATGAAGTACAATCACCACAAGGCAGGACATTGTAGAAAGGATTGACAGAGAAAACTGTGGGAAGAGAAACAGAAAAAGAAAAGATATTTTTCTTATTTTTAAAAGAGAGTTGGCAAGCCTCATTTGGTCTTAGTTGGACATTGGACCAGCATATTTTATGCCTGCCTGTCTACGCATAACTAATACATTTTGTTCAATGTTCCAGGGAATTCCAAGGTTATACATTTAACTCAGATGTTGAAATAACAAAGTGGCAATGGTAAATCATTTTCATACTGTTGCCAAGAAAACTGTGTAGGCAAATATGTGCAGTAACATTCAAAATGGTTGATGCAAAGTTGAGATGCAACATCACTTATAGTCAGGTTTCTAAAAGCCAATGCTGATGAGGTTAGCCTACTGTAAGTGACTATTGCTTAAGCTGAATCTGAGAATATTTCCCAGTGTTTCTTTCACTTCTCATTGCTCAAAAGCTTCAAATACAAATTCTTGAATAAGGTAGACATGACATTAATTGTTCCAATGCAATTAACATGCATGGCATTTTTTATGCTGAGCAGCCTCATTAAAAGGAGCGTTGAACTCTTTTCTGTCTGCTACAGTTTTTAGAGAATTGCTATCTAAACCTTCTGTTTCCGTTTCAATGGAAACTCTCATTCTCACATTCAGAAAGGCAGGAGGTTTTGACTGTGATGGGAGGAAAGGAAGGGAGAGAGAATTAATTTTCTCTTCCATCCCACATTTCTTATGAGTTTAATTAATTTACTGTGTAATTAGGCCTTCATAAATTGTTTTCAGTGGTCCAAAATTTTCTGACTATGATGTGTATGTATGAGATTTCATCACACCCATTATTTTGGCTATGTTTCTATATGTGTAGTTTTATTTTAAATTCAGTTAATATTATCTTCTTCCAAGAATGAACTCTGAGAATAATCAGGATTGGATTTTGTTGTTGTTTGGCCCCCTCAAATCTATGGTACATTCAGCTTATCTGATGAATTGGAAGTATTTTTCTGTTGAAATACACTTTGCTCCAAACAAATCAGTTAGAAGCAAATGCAGAGAGACAAACTACAAATATGATAACCGTACCAATCCGTTGTTTCTTTGAAATGCATACATTTATTTGTCCAATTTCTATAGCTACCCATTTCATCAAACAAGCAATTCTGGCTAGCACATAACAAAGCAGACTTTTTTCTTTCTGACACATCTGTTTCTTTCTTCCTCTTCCTTGCAGCTTTCTTCTCTTTTCCTGAAGGCTCAGCAAGTTGTTAAGGAAAAGACTTGCTCCCTTGAGGAATTTGAAATGCTCATGTGTGGAGGTTTAGAAATTAGTCCAAAGGCTGTATGTCTATTAGGCTGTGTGAGATGGTTCAACTTTCTCTCAGCAAGGAACCATATTTGGTAGAAGCAACAATATCATTCTTATTGATATTTCATTTTTAAATTTACACACCGCCCTTCATTCAAGACAACCAGCATAGCACTTCCTCCTTTCATTTTTCCTCCACAATAAAAACTCTGTGAGGTAAATGGAAGAAAGCAACTGAATGAACATCACCAAGTGAGTTTCCAAAACTGAAAATACACTTGAGTCTTGGTCTCACAGTGCCTGACAGCACTAACTTCTGCACCATAATGGATCTAATTGACACATTTTGGCCAGACAAAGAACATCATATGGCCTCAGTTTTAACCCAGCTGCAAAAGAAAAAAAAAGGGGGGGAATCAACACAGTTAATTTGCTTAACTTTTTAGGAATGGAGGATGATATTGTATTATTGAGCTGCTTTTAAAGGATGATTCCATCAAATCACCATCAAACTGGACCACATTACTAATGTTTTTCATAACCCTAATGATCATGAATGGCTCTGAAATATAAAAGGAGCTTGTAGGTATGGTGGCAACTTTAACCTCAACTCCTACAGAGAAGCTCATGACAGCAAAATTATATGCTAGAAGGAGTGAAACATGATTGTCAGTTGTGTTAGAAAGAGAAGACTAGAAAAAGTTGCAGAATCTTGAACAATTTAGGGTGGGCAGGGAGAGAAAAAAGTATCAGCTTTAAGTAAATGCTAAATGTTTTTACTTTTAATGTTTAAATGTTAAACAATATAATTTTGTTGTAATAAAATTAAAAGGGATTTGAAATGGCAAAGCAAAGAATTAGCAGGATATGCTACAAGCATCAGCTAAAAGTTTTCTGCCAAAATATGCTTTCTCATTCCAAGGTAGATGATGCTTGGAAAATAATGGAGTCAAAAATATGCCAGGGAGATTCATGAAACATATATAGAGAACTATAATGAAATAGCACTGCATATCCAGAGTCAGAAATAAGATATATCATGAAATATGACAGCAATGAATAATCAAATGCCAATATAATGCAGCACCTAACAGCTTCTTTTTAGATATTTCAGCTACAGAAGTAAGGTTGAAATGTTGGAATATTTTAAAGCTAAAAAAATGGAATTCAAGTTTTCATTTTATCCAAGCTGAGCTAAGAGTTCCGAAGAGGTCACTGTTATTTTCCAAGAGAGAATAAGATCTCTCTGAGGTCAAAAATTAAGTGTGGCACAGTGTCTCTTGCTGTAATTTTCAACACTAAGGTATATTAAGCAGGAAATACTGTTTACCACCTAAGAACAAAATGAAAAGGTCATTACAGCAACTTGCCACTATACTTTTAATAATATCACAGAGCTTGGAATTAAATCACAAATATTAGAAGCAAGAACAAGGAAGGGGGACTGTCATAACTCTACAAACATAACTCTGAAAAATTTTTTAAATAACATTTTAAGCAACTGGAGGATATGCTAGTGTCCTTCAGTTTGTTTCAATGTTATTTTCTATTTCCAAACTAAGATTTAACCCTAATTGAATCAATGTTGGTCTCTGAACAGCATTTTAAAACATAGTGTTTAGAAAAATATTTTACAACTCACATATTTTTTATAAATAGAACTATTTTAAACAGAAATTGTTTTTTTCTCGATGTCCAAGTATCCCAGGTTAGATTTAAAGACATTTTCAACTATATGAAATAATCGGTAGTAATATTATGACGTGTAGGTTTTGTTAGAGTTTTCAGCAATCCAATCAGCACACAAGTAAACAATTCAGCAGCATTCATTTATATGAGAAACTTCTTTATATACAATACCATACAGCAGATGCCAGAACCAAAACTCAGAATCCAGATGTACAGAATCAATAATCACAGAAGCTATAGAATCACAGAAGCACTCATATATCAGTGAACCTAAGCCACTCCCAGGCTCTGAGCCGTGTGGGTCACCAAACAGTCCCCATTGGCTGACCTGTTACCATGTTTATTCCAATTCGTGAACTCACACACTGACAGGTTTCCATAAAATTTTGACAGCAATACCTATTCAGATTGTTCCTTTTTGTTTTATTTATAAAATGTATCTTAATGTCATCTACTACTATATTGTTAATTTCCTGAAAATATTATTGACATGTGAAAGATTTTGGTTGTTTTTTCTCATTTTCAGGATGCTGTAGAATTTCTTAAGGATTTCTTTTGATGATGCTTTTGATCGTACTTTCTTGCTGAGAGCTGATGGAGGATATTAGTTCTGCTATGTTGAAAAGGGCTTATTATGACAGAAAGCAAAAACAGATATCAAAGTACCTTACATATTGAACATCCAAGCCCAAGTATCAGAAAACAGTGACAGAGAAATTCCTATAAAGAGGAAAAAAAGGGCAACCACAAGCATTTTTGTCAGAAAGATCACTTTGCTGTGTTTTCAGCTGAGCTGGCTGCCTCAGTTCTCAAATATCAGCTTGTCATGAAGTCAAAGGTCCAGAAATGCTTTTGAACTGGTGCAGAATCCTAGCATGGATGTGCCTTGTGATATGTGTCAAAACTCTACACTTCTCCAGAACCTGTCAGAACCTGCTCCATTTCACCCCTGGTTAGTAGGCTGAAATAGCATATGTACTTCCAGATTTTAATGAAAATTGTTATGATTACAAATATTTGGTCTACTGCATAAATGCTTTTTACAGCCTCCTTAATATACTATTTCCTCCTCTTTCTACAGAAGCAGCACTTCAAAACTAGCAATTTCATTGCAGCATAAGCTTCTTTATAGATCGATGATCTTTTGAATTGAAATCCAAGGGAGACAAAATATGTTCAGTTCATGCTTCTCCCCATGTGTGACAAGTGAGCTCTAGCTCACAAATTCCGATTCTGCCCAAAGATTTTTGTTGATTCTAGTCACACAAATTCATAATGGAATCTTGCTAGCCAGTAGAGTTTGAGAAAAACACTACACTCACACCAAATATATTGGAAGGAACAGATGCTTCTGGCTTAAATTGCCCATTCAACTGCTGAAAATGATATGTCTGGCCATTTGGGTCAATTATCTGAAGGGGAAAAAATTGATCTTCTGCTTAAAACTTTCCTGTATTTTGTGTATGTGAATGTCTGAGAACCACAACATATGGTCTTTTGAAGCCTAAATCTGTACATGTTTGAAGGTCAATTTGCTTCCCCAGAAATTAGATAAGCCTGATTAGGACTGCTAAGAGGGCTTTGAGGTTCTTAATAACACTTTGACATATTTTGAATGCAAGATTGCTTTCTGCATGAGACATTTGGAAGATCTTTTTAAATATTTGCAGCTTAGTGTAGCTAGCAATATATGCAAGATACTGCTCAAATGAATAGAAAACAGTTTCCCCCATTCTAACTTTTATGCATGTTCCTGTTATCTATGAGATATTTCAAGCTCAGAAAAACAACCTTACCTTTCATTAATGAGGACATCATTTTATTTAAATGTGCTCACACGTGTCTGATCATTTCCTTAGTCCCTAAGGCAAGAGGTCACTGAAACTAATAAACAGCTATCTCTCTGTCTCTTCAAGCTTAACAATATTT